>NW_022983483.1:629470-1037638 GCF_010015735.1 Aaosphaeria arxii CBS 175.79
CTCGGTGATGAACTGTTGAACGCATTCTTTTCGTCGTTTAGCATCTGCTGTTCGCCCACCGAGAAAATTTCTCCGGGACACTCGCTTGAGTGCATACTCCCGGAAGCTGATTGTGCTGAGAACTCGGTCAACCTGTCCAAACCCTCCAGAACCAAGGGTGCCTTTCATTTCTAGCGGAAGTGAGTCATGCCCTTGGAAATGGCAATGCTTGCCTTTCTCAAGGTCCATTGACTTAGTCATCACCCGGTTTTGTGCAGTGACGAACTGTGAGCACCCGCCGGGTCGAAGACATGACGGAAGACCATTTTCGGTAAAGGGGAGCCAGTGGTCGGAGTAGCCTAAGTCGATGAAAGTGTCAATGGCGGTTAAACAGTCGATAGTTCGAAGAACTATGTACAATCTTGGAACTTTGCTCCATTGTTGATTAATCTGCCGTAGTAATCGCGCGACTTGTTGGATCTGGGTGTCGGTGTATACCAATTGCTTATTATTGTTATCGGCGAAAAGATCACTCAGTCGGCCCAAAACAGTCTTTATATGAGGCTCTATTGTCTCGCTCGGCGTGGTTGTCTCGCTCGGCGTGGTTGTCGCGGATGGCGTGGTTGTCGCGGATGGCGTGGTTGTCGCGGATGGCGTGATTGTCGCGGATGGCGTATTTGCATGAATGACCTTTTGTAGCAATTCTTTGCTTTCATGAGTGTCCTCATGATTCACGCCTAGAACCTTTGCCCGAAGTTGGACCAGATGTCGCAGCAGCTCCTCTGCCTCCATGTATTTCTTCTGCTCATTGAGCACTGATCCCAGCCAGAACCTGGTGTCGAGCGAGGAAATGTGGTCTTGTCCGAGTGCTCGCTCTTTCCCACGTAATGTCTGGCGAAGTACCTCCTCTGCCTCACTGTACTTCTCCTGCTTATAGAGTGTTACTCCTAGCCAGCCCTTGCAAGATAGCGTGTCCGCACGGTCTGGTCCAAGTGTCTGCTCGAGCCTATGCAATGTCTGGCGAAGCACCTCCTCTGCCTCACTGTACTTCTCCTGCTTACAGAGTGCTGCTCCTAGCCAGCGCTTGCTATGTAGCGTGTTCGCATGGTCTGGTCCAAGTGTCTGCTCTTGCCCGCGCACTGTTTGACGAAGCACCTCCTCTGCCTCACTATACGTCTCCTGCCTATAGAGCGTTTTTCCTAGCCAGAACTTGCTGTAGAGCGTGTCTTTGTGGTCTGGTCCAAGTGTCTCTTCTTGCATGCGCACTAATTGGCGAAATACGTCCTCTGCCTCACTGTGACGCCCCTCGTTGGTCAAACGTGTTCCTCTGTCGAAGTCTAGCTTTGTTGCAGAGGTGAGGGCTATATCTCGTAAAAACTTGCGCATTGCTTCCCTTGCTGTTTGAACTGCTTTTGCACGATGCAGTTATTGGGAAAGGACCGGGTATAGACCTGACTATGGTCAGAATTACAGCTAAGTTCTGTGGACGTTTAAACAAAGCTAAGAGGGAGAGAAATTTGATCCAACATACTCAAATATATGGAGTAGGGAACAATACATGCGAGTTCCCGATTCTGTCATTCGTGAGACCTGAGGTCTGTTGTTCAGTTCACTGTCGAGGATTGATGTAGTCAGGCTGAGAAACAGATGCCAGCTGAATAGGACGAGTCAAGTAAGCTCGGGTGCGGACGTATATTCTTCCGAACCTCTCATATTCATCTCCGAAGCTTGAAAATCTGGCAAGGCTGAAGGCAATCCTATGGTGACTGAGAAAAGCGGGTGGCCGGCTTTATGTAGGGCTGAGATTGTATATCGCTACGCCAAATAAAACCTTTTGCTTAGAATGGACGCTAGCAATTACATGAACCAAATAATCTTATTAGGCGGACTCGATATTAGTTACAAGCTATAATGCTAATAGTTTAGGCCTTACTGTGTGTACTTGGTGTATGTAAGATCTGCCCCGGCTGCGATATCCCCAACCGATTCCTGGCCCGCTTTATTTGCTTTTGGCTGCTCGAAAGAAAGACTAAGACGGGCTCTTATAGCTAGACTTTAGCACAATAGCCATTCTCTAGAAAACGGAAAACGAGGCTATGTGGCTCCATCCTACATTTCATCTCGACCTTGCTCAAAAGCTACACCGAAAACCAGGTACAGATTTTGAGCCAGACGTACTTCCTGCTCTTATCAAACTCTGGGGATTTCGGTGGCTTCGCCGCGTGAAGGCGCCTGGTAAAGACTTGACATTTTGACCACACGTTGTAGAAGCACTTGGGATCTGATTGTACTAAAATAATACCGTAGACACTGAGAAGCATGCTGTTGTTGGTAGATAAAGATGACGCATAGATCTCTACTATTAACCAGAGTACGGGTCTTGAAATATGGATTGTTGTGTACTATCATACGAGATGGCCCTCGTATCGTATCCTACTTCGACGAGTGTAGAGACAGAGACTATATCTACGTAGCGAATGATCTTACACTGCTGTTCATACAATGTTAATGACTTGTATGTGTCAAATGACGAAAGCATCACGGGTTCAGATCGGACACTATCACAATTCCTAGACCTTTGATGTGTATGATATTGACTGATTGTTATGAATATTTGAAGAAGTATGAAAGTTGTGCCATGCATTGTGAAGATTGATCTCGAAATCCCGCCAGCGATGCCTTGAGATACGAACTATCCTGCAAGAGAGTTTCAAAGATTGGGGGAGTGACGATTGCCAAAGGTGTTGTGTAGAGAAGAGAAAGGATGGAAACAAAACGATGCACAAAGGGTATATACAGTCAGAAATGAAAGGTAGGATCAACCTACGCGAAACTAAGGGATTTATGCCTCAGAGAAGCGAATGCGAAGCATCTCTCAGCACTGAAGCGGAGCGAGGTTGTACTCGCCATCGCCCTCATGAATTTCACCACCGGCAGGGTCAAACTCGACTTCGTTGGGGTTACCTGGAAGGTCGCAGCCGCTGGGGTTGATCATCATGTTTCCACGTTGGGCGAAGGCCACAACGCGTCGGGCATTGGTGTTGCGTGATGCAAAGCTCTGGAGGCGACGCTTGTGGAGATCCAAGGCTTGTCGGGCCACGAGGTGACGCTTTGTCTTGGGCGACGTGCAGTCGTAGCATTCGCAGCCTTTAGTCCATGAGTCGCTTGGACACTCGCACGTGCAACCAGAGAGTGTGTACTGCTGGTTCGGAGGCTGTGAACTTGGTGGAGTAGGGGTGGCACTCTGCTGTGGCTTGGTGGGAGAAGCACTTTGCTGTGGGCCCTTGGGGGATTCGCTTTTACCGCCAGTGATGGTGACCGATGCGCAGTTCATGTTGAATTCCTTCTCACGATTGATCCAAGTCCAGGCGAAGACTGCCTTTCCAGAAGGCATGTCTGCTGGGACGGTGAAGTCGAACTTCTGGGTGCTGGGATCTTGAGAGCCCTCGCGCAAAGGACAGTTCCCATTCCAGGTTGAGGCGATCTTGAACGTCTTACCACCATCAACGGAGAACCCGATTTGGCATGAGCCCCCGTAATGGGTACCTTTAATCTTCATTAGATATGTTCAATGAATATGCCAGAGAGCGTGATACATACCTCCCTCAGGGTTCTCAATTTCAGAACGGATCCTGTGGCCCGAGAGCGTGAAGTTGGCGGTTTGACCAGCTTTCCAGGTCACGACAGATTGACCTTCGTCAGTGTCAAGAGCATCAAGATGGCCGTGGCAAGTATCGAGAGGTTCCATTCCACAGCAGCCGTAGGGGTAGTTGAGCTTGGGGTCAACCTGCTTGGTGAAGGGGTTGTTATCACCCCTCAAAGTTGGGGGGAATTGCAGGTGCATGTGGGCATGAGCTGCGCCCATGAGCGCCATAACGGCAAGAGTCATATACATGGTGACGTGTAGTTTATTGCGTTTCCCTGAGATGAGGTTGATGATAGTGCGTGTAAAGGACAAGAGTTTGCGGTTCTTATGTATAAAAGAGTGACAAGGGCAAAGAACGGGCTGCTTTCTTTCGTTTTGGCTTTGCTTCGAAACTGCACAACGAATATGACAAGCTTGCTTTGACAGATGTCAGTTGACAAGATGTTGCACTGTGTATGTTGACTCTGAGATTCAGGTCGCAAGTCCAGTAACAGAAGAACGGAAGACAACGGCTACAAGGAAGAGGCTGAAAGAGGGTAAACGGGCCTGCGTTTGGTAACCAAAAACACGAAAGGAGTGAAGGAGTGAAAAGTCCACCAAGACTCAGGGCTTGCCTGCAAAAGAGTGTGTCACGGTGTGATGATGAAAGTGAATAGCGGCGTTGAAGCCTTCTTAAACATTGCACTCATGACCTATAGTGGCTACCAAGTGCTCAGAGGTGTGAGCAATATCAGCGGCGAGGGTCTAGCGGGAGATGAGCAAGCCAGCGCCTCAGCCGTTGTGCAACACAAAGGCCGCGCAGAGGGATCTATAGCGAACCTCGACTGGGTTCCAAAGACAAAGCATGAGACAAACAGAAGCGTGCCCATGGCTTTGCCACAGCCAGTGTGCGCAGCTCCGTCTCATCGGAGGTCACTGCAGGGTGTTAGTTAGAGCGGCGTTTGATGTTTCGAAACGCAATGTCGGGTGCGGGAAGAGCCAGTGGAGAGTCATCTGGGGCGTTTGTTCCTGAACTCAGTCTAAATTCTGGAGATGGAGAAAGGGTACGGTTGAGTGGTGGTGATGATAGATGGTGGTAATCTGGTTGCAGCATCTTGGAGTTTGATTGACCATGAACCCGCCATTTCTGGGGGTCGTTCCGTGCATGTTTCAAGCTTTCCCCCTTTCGTAACCAACCTGGCGCTTGTCTCTGCCACCAAAAGGCTCCCTGGGCAAGGGGGGAGGCGATAACCGAATAAAACCACAGAACGGGAACAACTGGGGAACCGCGCACTTGACCTTGCCCAGATGAATCTGATCCATCACCCCTAGAGCCTCACATGGCTCTCTGGCGTATGTGAGGCATATCTGTGGCTCAATGTGGGAGACGGACTAGGAAGCAAAGAATATCGCCTGACAAGACCGCAGCCGTCATAGATGCCTGCATAGGTCGTCACTGCAACATGAAGAATGCCAATCCGACAGACCCATCAAATCGCCGCAAATCTATTGCATAGCACTGTATGTACCTGCTTAGCCGCCCTGAGACATGGTTTTTAAGCACACCCTCCTTTCATAATTCAATGAATCCTTCAGGCAATCCAGATCAATCCTGCAATCCAGGGCCATTTTCGCTGGCCCTGTTCTTATCGATAGACACTGGCACTGACATGGGGCATGGAATGCATGGGTATGTACCGATGACCACATACCACGGATGAACTTGTTACAACATGTCTTATGAGTCGTACGTAGAGGTGAGTAGACTGTCACGCAAGCTGCATGTTTCCTCTACCTCCTGCCTCCTGCCTTTGCTTACTGGATGAGCGGCGGGATGAATGTTTAACGTTAGCCCTGTCCTACCTAAATTAACACTGCAAGCATCCGCTCATCCTATCCAGATCCTACTTGGTCTTTACTCCTGCATGACCTGTTTTAGGGGCATTTCCACTTACCTCTTTGTTTTGCTTGTATCAATTCAATTCGTCAAGGACGACCGCTGTGTCTCCGCAAGGGACTATGGGTGTGCGCAGAAGCATAAATGCTTTTTCAAAAAGGATGACCAAGTTCAAGTTCCCGATGGCTCTAAAGATGAACAATACATTCTCACTGCGCCGTCTCATCTAGCTCATGATGCGTCCTCCGGCTGGGTGCATGGAGAGACAAGACCATACGAATCCTTCGCAGAAACTTCGAGGAAGAGATACCTGCCGAGTTTGGTTACATCCGCATGTGCTGCAGAGCTCGGGCTTGTGATGCACAAGCTCGTCCAGGGACGGTGCATTCTTCCAGAGGCTCTCTCTAAGGCATCTCTTCCCCTCCAAATTAGACTTTGCCTATCAGAAACCTACTTTCGATTGAGCAAACGGAGTGTACCTTTGGGATTCCCAATGACCGCTGTCGGGCGATGCTTCCACCAGCGAGCCTTGTAGGTCTCCCCTCGCCTCATCCGATCCCGAAAAGAACTTACGCAGTTCTGTGGCACAATGTCTCGTAGCGCTTGGTCATCTGTCGCCGTTCATTTGTCCTGAACCTCGAGCCCTCGCACTCTTGCACCAGCTAGGCACTCCCGTTAGCCGCGACCATTGCCTTCTTTCGATCCACTCATTCTCCTTCATCTCCCCTCCTCATTCACTTCAAAACGTAATCTGCGTTCTACCTTCGACCTTCCTTTCATCCCCTTTATCCTCACTCATCTCCACGACAAACACGATTTCCTCTTTCGGAGAGCATTTCCAGATGCCTAAGTAGTCAATGTGTAGGAGTGGATCACGCCCTGAACACCGCCCGACTCCCCGCCAAGTATCGGTCGTTCCGACCCACTGTTTCAACTGTCACCAAGTCCAAGCCGTCAATTGGGCCTGTCCGCCACTGTCCATTAATCGGTATATGAGGCACGTACCTGTTCCTTGCCAGCCGCCGCGGCGGTGCCTGACGACCAAAGCCATTTTGGTCGATCCTAGTCGCAGTCCTATATCTCGATTCTTGATGTTCAGGCACAGTTTTCCCTATTACTCACCAAGAGTTCCCGTTGTGAGACCGTACCTATTATACAAAAAGTAATTTGAAGTCTTAATGCGATGAAATGAAGTTATGCCAATACCTGAAACTGAAATCTCCACCAAAAGCTTCCAAACAAATTGCAAGGGACCAAGTTGGTCATGATTATGGTCTTCATACGATCAAGTACTCAGGCAAATTCTTTCTCTTCTACGTAACTATTACCCTATCTATGGACACATTCCAATAGTTATGTCCAGAATAAGGCAGCCCATGTCTCTTATTGATGGCATAAATCACGATAGTCTTGCACTGACATTTCGAGCACATATCGGTCAACAATAACAACCAGATTTATCTTATGTATGTAGTATCCCGCAGTAATGCACAGCATCCATCTTCCTTGACTTCTACTTCAGACGTGTCCATTCCAGTAGACAAGGCCAGGTGCCTGACTCCACCCTCTTTGCTATTGTTCACTGTCATTTCTCTCATGATCATACAGCCTATGCTTTCGATTGCTCACAATAATACAATCAAACCGCTTGGTACTTGCAGGCCAAGACTAAGATGTTTTTCTACACACATCTTCACTTGACTGTTTTCACATTTGGGTCTCGCCTCGCAAAGGAGATCTTTCCTGAGGATGGCAGATCTGAAGACGATGGGGTTTTCTAAGCTTCACTTCCATTTTCATTTGAGCGGCTGGATCATCTTGCACCGTTGTTACCATCAGAAGAAGCGTAGCCCCGCAGCTACATCACGACTTAGTCAAGTGAGAGCTAAAAATGAAGTGACTCCAGCCCCAATGTACCGTAACCGACAGGTGAAATTCCATTTCAACAAAGAGCCTCACAGATCGACCAATTAGAGACCAGGTCCACAACCTTAAATTGCACACACCATTTTCTCTAAAGTGATTTAGATATTTACGTCTTCAATAATACTAGTGCCTGTGGCAGCCTAGAGGGCGTCGGGGCCAACTACGCAGGTACCTACTGCCACGTACTTGACTTCCTGCTACTTAAATTCTTGCGTTAGAGACCTACCAACCTAGATATTTTCGCGAGCAACCAGAGAGGAACATAGAGCTGGAGGGCGTATACAGCTCATTGGTCCTCTTTCAACAACACGAACGCATACTTTCCGCTCAACAACAAGCACGCAACCGCCCAATGACATCGTGGGAGCAACAAGAGATTGCGCGTCTAAAGCAGTTGATTAAGGAAACAAAGCAGGAGCGACAAGAAGCAGAAGCGAAGACCAAACGTACCACTCTTCAAGAATATCTTCGCGCCCATCATACATCACTCTCTGGGCCAATTCGTGTCCAGGCGTACTGGAATCTTCACACACAGAGCTCTATGTCGAGACCGGGAGACATGCCTCGCCCGAGGTTATTGAAGCCTTGGGAAGATTTTCAAACAAGACAGCACCACATTTTCCAGACCGTTGGCGACTGTGTCGCCGATAAGCGATTATTTTCCTCCCTTCATTTCATCGAAGAACGTGGAAAGCAACTTGAGCGAATGCTTCACAACCGACCACTGGCAAGTGAGAAGACTGTGGAGATATATCACTCAGTGGCCGTTGAAAACCCTGTGGAGACAGTCATCGAACAACTTGCACAGATAAACGACACTCGCCTTCAATTGGAAGGCAGTATTTTGTTCGCATGGCCCGTCAGCTCTCTTGATGATAGCAACGAAGAGGTTCAGGCTCAGACTTCAGACTCGACCCCAAATCCCCGACGCACCGATCAGCGTTGCGTCTACGTCGAGGAATCCAACGGTGCACAGCGCCTCTGCATGCTTGTGCAATACGAAGCAGCTGACGGACTGACGGCCTCTGTGCTGAGAACTGGCCTTCAGCGAGCGGATAGTGGATCCATGAATCTGTCTGAAGTCATCAATCGGACTACAATACCGTCAAATTCGGATTCAAACTTTGTGTATAGATCGGAACAGTTGGTGACAACAGCTTTTGCTCAGGCTTATTCCTCCATGGTTGAGAATGGCCTCCTGTATAGCAAAATAACTTCCGGACCTATCGACGTCTTTCTAAAGATTCTAGTGCATGAGCCACACACGCTCTACCACCATCTTGCAGAACCTCTCGTTGAAGCTGAGGCCGAGGCCGGGATGGATATCTTACCTCATCGGACCGCAGTTGGCCAGACCTTGGCCTTTTGTTTAATGGCAATGCGCTCAAAGCCTTGTTCTCAGAAATGGCGAAAGGCTATTGTGACAGATGCCGACAGGTCAGGCATTGGCGAGGAGCTTACATTAAGCCAGATGCCCGAGAAAGAAAACACCACTTCTCCACGATCCTCGCGGTCCGAAGACCGAAAGTACTCTGTCACGCGCTCCCCAATCATGTTGAAATCGAAGACGGCAGCGAAACGAAAGGCTAGCTACGGTTCTGTGCAGGATCAACAAAGCCCATCTAGCTCAGACGATGACCCAGACGCTAAAACATCAAGCAACCGAGATGATCACGCACAGAAGTCCAGCAAAGAGACATATACAAGCGAGATTTTGAAGCAAGCTACAGAGAATGATATACGCCACCGGCCGTACTGCACTCAAGCCTGCCTGCTCGGACTCGTACGAGAACAGCTCTTAGATGATTCTTGTCCAAATATCGACGCACATCGTGGCTATCGAAATACCAACCATCATACTATGAATCACAAGTCTTTTGTGGAACATATGTTACATCAACTCGATGAAGATCCCGATAATGGAATTTTGCCACTCGGAAAGCAAGGTGCCCGTGGTGCTCTGTTCAAATTATCTCTGGAGCACTACGAATACACTTTTGTCGCAAAAGGAACTGTGATGGCGTTCAAAGAAGACTTGGAGCACGAAGCCTTAGTTTACCGACACTTAGAAAAGATTCAAGGGGAGCTTGTGCCAGTCTATCTCGGGAGTATCTCCCTGAAGATACCTTGGTATCTCGATTATGGGGTAAGAATACACCACATGCTGTTAATGTCCTGGGCAGGTGAGCGGGCGTGCAAGGACTTGATGACAACTATGGGTCGAGATCTGAATGCCGAAGCGAGCAAAATAGAAACACAAATCCTGGATTGTGGAGTGGAGCATGGGGACGTGCATGGTCCGAATGTACTATGGAATCCAATCACTAAAACAGTGATGCTGATAGATTTCGAGCGTTCAAATATCTTACAGGAGATTCCCCCCACGCGAAAGCGGAAGCATATCAGTGCGTCATGAAGGAAAAGGTTGCTCGAAGTCAAATCAGAGCAATCTTGTTCTCAAGGTTCCGAGTCGAGGCTATACCATTGACGTGCTCCGAGAAAGTTGACGTTGTCGTGGTGATGAGCACAAGCTCTACCTCTTGTGGAAATTTGGATGCGCTTCATCAAGATAAGTCCGAAAAGAACAGCACGAAACCATTTGTAAGAAGGAAGAGGAAACACATGTCCGATTGATGGGGGATTTAAAACATCAATTTGGAAAGTGATCCCTGTGGAACGAACCACCAGACTTGATACAAGGGGCCTCTTTGCAACATGCTTTAAAGGACCACTACATTGTACAGTACATTTATGCCCAAAGGCATTCCCAATTCCAAGAATACAACCACTATATTGAATATAACCTTGCGTCCTACATCTCGTTTTGGTGGCGTGATTCTTATTTCTCTTCTACTTGTAAGGGCATGCGAATTCATCTCCTTAGGCATGTTGAAAGGCTTCTCAGTACGCATTAAATGTCCTCATTCCACGAAATCCTACTTGGTAGTGAATGAAGTTCCCGTTATCATCATGATGTTCCAACTCATGTATGTAATTGTACGCTTTGCCACGAATGGTCTAGTCAACTGGTCTTAACCAATTTTTTTCCTCTTCACCAAACCTCCAACAAACAAAACACCATCCACCACCAACAACAACGCCTTTGGTATCTGACGCGTCTTCGATCTAAGACCATCGTATCAATTAGCTATGCATCATCTCAATCATCACTCTTAACACACTCACACAGCAGACTCAACACACCCCAACCTTCCCCCAGGTAAGCCTCTCTTCCCTGCCTTCCATTTCAACGCGCAACCCAAAAAAAACCAACTCTTCTTGTCAAATGATGAATCTCATATATTGGAGCTGTCCTAATTACACCATGCGGACTCAAATATTACGCACTGAAAATTCTGAAACACAAAACAACTCAACATTCTTGTCGGAACGCATTTCTTGTCACTCATTTCAAATTGCACTTTAGCTGACAATTTTATGAAAAGTTTAGTAAACTCCTTTGATCATCGACGTCGGTCGCCTTTCGTAAGAATCGTGTCGTATAGTTTGGCAGAGATGGGCGTGCAAGCGGGATGCCGTCGACTCGCTATAGATATTCATTAATCGATCCACATTGAAACAATTGTTCGTCCATCTTCGAATTGTCCTACATGATATAACATCAGTGATGAGAGTCTTGATAGGTCGTGACATGCTGGGCTGGATGAGATGTGGTTGGCATTCGAGAAAGGAGTACCATGCTGCTATGGTATTGTGCCGTCAAATCTAAGAGATAGGCAGCGTGGTTATCATCCTCCTGGAATGCTCGCTTGAAACACATGCACGAGTTCCGCAAGCCAATCTCAATATTCTTACGCGATGAGTACTTAGCCTCCAGACACAGGAGGAAGACCATCGGGGTGAACTATGTTCATATCAAAGTCACATACCCATCAAACAACTCTAACGCATACACGAAACCGATATGATGTGCATAGCAAAATCCCCAAAAGAAAAGGCATACCCCTACGCAAGTCTTCCGCCTAGATGAGTGTGTAACTAGAGGATCACTGTCTTTTCGTGTTGCAACTCATTAATATCGCATTTTCGAAGCAACGCTATCGAACAGACGAAGCGACCGCGAAAATCTCTCGTCCCAATGAAAGCAACTGCGACGCTGTCTGTCTGTCTGTCTGCGTGCCTGCCTGAGTGTATGTCCTTTCCCAGCTATCACCTATGACAGTTTCCCCCTCAGTGCAACACATGCATCTGCACTCTCGAACCCCACCTAATTCTACATAGAGGTGACATCAGAACAAAATCCAATAAACCCTCCCTTTCCAACGTCTTTCCCTCCAATGTTCACTTCCCCTTCTTTTCCCTTTTCTCCCCACAAAATCTCACTACTGCCATCATCAATGTGTTCTCTCTAAGTGCGAGGGTCAAACTAATATTCTACGTACCTGTTGCCCACTCGATCACGAACTCCTCCACCTTCCATACTCCTCATCTTCCCGCTCACGCCTAATATGGTCTCTGCCATTATTTCGTTTTCGCATGTCAATTACCATCTCATCACAGTACTCAAACCAATTCAGACCACTTCACGAAAACAGACAACGGCAACTTGGCAAAGCAAATCAAACAGCAACATTCAAAAATTTCGATTTGGGTATACATACATACATAATGAAATGATTCATGTATTTTGAAAAATAGTAAGTTGAACGAGTGAGCGAAGAAAGCTTGCATCGACACTTCACTGCTCACTTTTCATTTCTAAATCCTCTCCTTTCCTTCCCTATCCTTCCCAGTGTTCCTTTCTTTTCTTCCCCGCGGTATTCATAAGGACGTTGGGAAAAGACCATGCTAATCCTAATCATTCATTCAGCCCGGGACTCTATCCTCTGGGCGAGAGCTAACACTGCAACCTATTTGTGCTCGGGTATGTCTGTTCACGGGCCACCAGAAAAGAAGAAACGACGATAGTCCAAAAGAGAAAAACCTAGACTCCGACAGCAGGAAGTCCACTCATTTCACGCGATGGAACAAGTTCGTTTATAGCTTCTCGCCCTCAGCAGGAGCAGCAGCAGGAGCAGCAGGGGCGGCGGTGGCGGCAGGCTCAGCAGCAGATTGTTGGTTCTGCGCCTCCTCGGCCTTCTTCTGCTCTTCAGCCTGCTTGGCGGCCTCCTCTTCGGCCTTCTTCTGCTCCTCCTCTGCGTTGTTCTGCTCGCCCTCCTGGTTCTGCTGTTGCTGCTGCTGCTCGGCCTCCTTCTTCGCGGCCTCCTCGGCAGCCTTGGCCTCGTCGAGCGCCTTCTTCTCCTGCTCAGCAGCCTGGTTGTTGAGGTCGTTGTCGCCGTTGTTGTTCTCGATCTTCTGGACGTCCTCGAGCTCAGCCTGCCAGACGCCACCGAGAGTAGCGGCGGGGTCCTCAGCGACAGAGCTCCAAGTGGGCTTGCTGCCGAAGAGCTGGACTGCCGCGGTCTGGGTGGGGACGCTGACGATGTTGTTTCCGCCCCTGCCCTTGCCACCGCCGAGGATGTTGTTCTGGAAGTTCTGGAAGCCTCCGACGCCGCCGAGGATGTTCTGCGCGATGAGGGTCTCCTGCTGGAAGATCATGACGGTCTGGGTGGCGGCGAGGCCACGGTTGGCGACGACGGCGCTCTGCGCGAAGACGTTCTGCTGGAACTGGTTGCCGCGGCCATCATCGACGGCGATCTGGATCTCCTGCACGACGAGCATGACGGTCGACTGCTGGTTGAAGTTGTTGCGGAAGTTGGACTTGCGGAACAGGTTGTTGAGCTGGTTGTTGAAGCCGTTCTGCTGGTTGTTGACGATGAGGACCTCATTGGCTTGCTGCACGACTTGCTGTTGGAAGCCGTTGTCGATGATCTGCAGGTTCTGCTCTTGGATCTGGATCACTTGCTGCTGGTTGTTGAAGTTGTTGAAGCCGTCGATGAAGCTGAAGCCCTGGGCATTGCGGCCCGCATTGTTGCCGAAGACAAGGTTGTTGTTGGGTGTGCGAGGAGCAATGGGCTTAGCAGCTGGATGTTGTGTTAGTCACTGTGAGTGGTTGATATTGCCTGCATTGACTTACCAGCGAGACCAGTCGCAAGAGCTACCGTGGCGTATGTCTTGAAGAACATCTTGAATATAATTGGAGAGAGGGATATATAATTGAGCAATTACGTTCCAAGAGGCGGGTATTAGAGGTGATGTCGTAGTAATTACTAAACGTCGCAGACGTATGAAAGTGAATGTTCAGAAGAAGATCGTTCGTAATGAAAGGCTATCAAAGCGTGTGAAAAAAACTATTGCAGACTATCAAAGTCGCTATATTAAATCAAGTTAAAGATTGAAGGGGGGAAGGGAGGAAAGGATTGTCGATTGAATGATAGTGGATGTGAGTGAGGAGAGAGAAAGAAACAACTTGAACGGACAGCACATCTCTGGACTTATATTCTTCACATTCATGCTGCAATGCTGCAATGCTGCATGCTCATACTCCGTCCGGCACATGCAATCCGCCCATCACAAAACTTCCACACCACACTTGCCTCAGTCCTCCCCTCCCCGCCGCCATCACCCCCAGGCAACACACACAAAATGGTCAACAAATCCTCCGGCCTACACACCTCCCGACGACCGCCAAGCCCTCCCCCAGCGCGCCTCAAACGCACGCCAAGAGTAGCTTATCCAGTCGCTCCCTGCGTCGCTCTGGCGTGCTCTGCGTGCCTCTCCTCCCTGAGGCAGGCAGGCAGGCCCCAATGCGAGGGGAGAGAGGGCCTCAGGATGGGTCTGATGTGCGGGTGGAGGGCAATCCGGATCTGCAGGCCAAGATATGGCAAAACCCCCCGACGCAACTGCACGGCACGCACGGGGCCAGAGGCGTGAGGATCATGTAGCCTTAGGTAGCGAGCGCGCGGGGGTGAATGTGGACGTGAGTAGCACATTTGTCAATCCCGGGTAGATACCGTGGATGTGAGACAGTGCGTAGGGCATAGGGCATCTAGAGTGTGGCTGGAGAGAACAGGCTGTAAGGTTTGTAAGGTTTGTAAGGTTGCAGAGGAAGCAAGCGAGACGGGTGTGAAACCGAGCACGTGTAGGATGGCCCAGTGTCCTCACGATGTGCGACCCGCAGTGCGGCCACGCGACCTCCTCAGGCACAAATTAGCACTATATTTCCATGCTATAAGTCAATGCCTGGGGCTTTCGGATGTGATGGGTTCCTGATTTCTGTTGTTCGTGATCGCTGGGAGGGGGGGAAAACCACACCACTTTGGATGCTAGGAGGAGGCGATCATCACAAGGGTCGAACGACTTGACTTGAACGAGCACACAAACCCCCCCTCTCTCGTCGCCCACGTTTTGAAAAGGTTCGGAACACCATGTTTGCCTATTCACCTGCCTCAGGATATTCTAAATCTGGTATGGAGGAAAGACCCAATTTTCTTTTTGGATGGGAGAGAGAAAAAAGGCCGGACTCTCGACTCATGTACACGTACTACCCTGCTATTTGTCCCAGCCCAGCAAGACGAAGAAAATAACCATCGAATCCCACCAGCGGAGACACACGCTGCTGCTCTGAGAACGCCTTGGAAATGCTACAATCAGACTTGCCCTACCAGCCCCGCCCCGCCGTACAGTGACTGATTAACCCCCTCTCGCACCGCTATACAATCCCGCCTGGAAGCAATTGAAAACAGTTCTTCTACTCTTCGTCGGTATCAGTATCAGTCTCGCTTTCTGACTCGACGTCTCCCTCGGTATCGCTACCGTCGCTTGAGTCGTCGTTGTCGGTTCTTCGTTTCTTCGGCTTTGATCCTGGGACTTCGCCAGACTTGAGTGCTCGCATTTGGCCGGCAATGGTATCTGTAAAACACGATCAATCATGCGTTCTGTTTAAGGGGGGAAATTGTCATCGGTACTTACCCTCGTCTGGCTCGCTGATCTCATCGTCTTCGTCCACCTCCTCTGCCTTGCTTGCGTCCTCGACCACAAGTGTGACTTCCATCTTGGTATCCATGCCAAGGTAGCTGTCACACACCATGTACATGACGAATGTGTAGGTGCCGGGTTGCGGGGGAGCTCCGAATTGCATCTTCAAGGTTTGCACGTTATAGGTGAGCTTTCCAGCATCATCAAGGATAGGCTTATCAAACGTAGAGAACGAGAATGGAGGGACAGCGACCTTGCCCTGCTTGCTGTCGGCGAGGAAGATGTGCCATTTGGGAGCATGATCTCTCGCGTAGTAGGGCGCATGAGCAAGGGGCGGCTGGATGGGCTTCTCGCCAGCCTTGTCGTCTTTGCGCAAAGCAGAGAGGTCGCCCTCCTCGGGGTCGATGTCCTCAAGATCTGCCGGCTTAACTTGAGGAATTCCAGCAGCTCCTGGAGGAATGAATCGGCCTTTGACGACGAATTGTACCAAGCTACTCGGGGTGACGAAACGTTCGCCAACAACCTTGAAGAATGCTCGCTCAACGTTCAAAACGGGAATCTGTGATGCAATCGCAGAAGCTTGTTGGAATTGAGCTTCAGTCAAGAGACCAGGTTTCACAACACGTGCCTTGCGTTCTTGGACGGGAAGGCGCATGAACTCTTGGACAGTCAAGTGAGTCTTTGATCGCTCGGCCTCGGCTGCAGCAGCAATCTCTGGGGTGAAGTGGGGTAGCTGTTCAAGAGCAGATGCGCCAGGTCTCACGGCTTGGATGATGTTTTGCGAGGTGTGATAGGCGGAGAGGACTGCCCTAGTACTTCCGTATGCCAGAGCGATCGAGGTATATGCTTCGTTCAACTTGAGTGCGATAGGAGCGACTTCGTATTTTTCTGCAACCTGTTAGAAGTGTAAAAGGTTCCGGATTGAAATACGTACCATCATTAAGGGCAGGTTCATCAAGTTCAATGCGGCCAAGGTATGCCCACAGTAGTGTCAAAACCTTCCTCCTTCGGCTATCATCCAGGTCCTCGAGCTTTTGACGGTCTTTGGTGGTGAGAACCGCGGGAATTGGCGAAGACTCCGCAAGCACCCTTGATTCCAATTTGGAGAGACCTTGCTCTGCCTTGGGACCTTTGAGAACCTCGTTGTATTCGTCCGCACTACTGAGCGTACCGATGACTCCACTCTCGCCTTGTTCGTTGTCATATTCACGGAACAGCTTTCCAGCGCTGGTGATGAGAATCTTCTCCTTTGTCAATTTCTGCGTGCCATACCACCATTTGCCGACAGTGTAAGGGAGAATGACTCCAAGCGCGATTGCGTACATGAGCAACACGTATTTGCCATGACCCTCGGTGACGATCCATTTAGGGAGCGCAATGCCGATGCTGAAGCTTTGCTTGCCATCGGGGTTTCCGTACTTGAGCCAGTTCTCGCGGATGTCCTCATCAGTGAGAGCCTTGAACGCTTTGCTAACCTCGACCCAGTGATCGTTGATAGTTTCCTTTGTGATGTTTTGGGCGGGATCCTCGCGTGCCTTGTCGGGGTGGAGTGTGAGGGAAAGTTTACGGTAGCGGCTCTTAATCTCTTTCTCACTGGAAGACTGTTTCCTCGTTAGACATTTGTTTCAACACCCAGGCCGCAGTGTGCACTTACTCGAGAGATTCCTAGCACCTCATATGGATCATATATCTTCATCTCAGCCTGCGTGGTAACAATGATCAAGTAGATCATTCCAGCGATAACTAGCCATCCTCCCAAACTGGTCAACATTCGCTTGAACCTTCGTTCCCGTCGCTTCTGCTTCTTGCGCTGCCCATCAATGAGATCCGCATGCTCGGGATTGAAGTCAGAGTTTATTCGGGTCGCCGTGTTCTCGAGTTCTACGCCTAGATTAGAGTGTGTGCCAAAGGATTGGGCATCCCGAGTCCTGCGCGGGGTGGTGCGCACCTTTGCTCGGTTTGAGCCAGGAGTATGTGACGGGGATTGTGACCAAACTGGTCATCGTAAGGATGAAGTAGGGGAAGAATTGTCCCTAGGATTGTCAGCAGGGCCCAAAGGCGAGGATCGGGAAGTGTCGTACCTGTTCATCGTAATTGTAGTCGGTGCCAGACATGGCGAATAGTGATCCCTAGGCCGGGACGGCGACGTAGAAGAGAAATTAAAGGAATCTAAGGAGAGTCTGAACGGAGCGCATGCGTATGTAACTTATTCCAGAGGAGGTTTGCTCTACGTCCTAGGTGTGTGTGGCATAGCAAAGAAAGTATAGAAAATAAGGAATTCGTGGAGTTGGGGCAACTTGGACATTTGATGTGAACACCTGTCGGTATGTCGGGGGTGACGCTTGGCGCCCGGACCTTCCTCGCTATTCGTGCGCCACTTCCCATGTCGACCACCTTAGAGTGACGGTGATTGAGCTAGAGCATTCTACGTGCATTGAGGACAACACATGGTGAAGAACTAATGATTATTTTCTTTGTCTTTATTCCACAATAACCCATACACTACTTATTGAATTATTTGGGAACATCGTAGTATATCATAATGCATATTATTTACAAGTATTAAGCCCTGACATATTTACTACATTTCTCATACGATTTAGTGTGATTACACGTCAAATTGACTTAGAGAGCTCACAATTGCGTGCCATGCTGTGCAGAGAAGAGTTACAAGATAACAACAAACATCACATAAGAAGCAACTGGTCATACAACATCTGAAGTGTTCCGCTAGATTCCTCGTATTTCTATATCATATATAGCTCCATCCATGCAAAAAAAGATCCCCCAACTGTCAAGGCGAAGGGTAACTAGAGGTCCTGCGGCATGCTTCGCCAAATGTCCCATAACATATGTGTGCTGCTGTGCTGCAAAAAAAAAAAAATAGCGATTGCCTCACTGATGGTCTGTCCGTCCAGTGGTGCGTTGTTTATATAAAGGACTTGCGCGGTAGGTATGCGCGTGTTGCTTGAACTCGTTATGCACATAAGAATAAGTTGCGGACGGCCCGACGAAGAGACAAGGTGATATCGGGGGCTGTGAGAATGAGGCAATGCAACAATGACGCGGCCATGAAAGAGCCTTGAATCCCACGCTCTTATTGGAACCATCTTCGTGGGTATGCCATGTGATATTGAATTCAAAGTTGATGATGCTTGAATTGCTTTAGGCGGCGGTTTCTGTAGCGGGTGGTAGGTCTAGTCCATTCACCCCTGCGCCCGAAGGACTCGATACGGCGTCAAGAGGTGCTGCGTGCAATGCAGGCTTTGGTGCCTTGCCTAGGATTCCCTTCTTACGCTTCTCGACCGCGTCCTTGACCCAGTCTGCCACTTCCTGATCTATCACCACGGCGGCATTTTCCGCGTTCAGCGGCTCGGGCTCGGGCTCGCTCGCCTGCTCTGCCCCGTCTGCTGTGGGCTGGGCATTGCCTCCCGCCTCGGCTTCTTCCTCGTCCTCCTCCGTAATAGTGTTCGGTTTCACCAGAGGAGCGAGCCATGCATGCTGGAGGAGCATGGCATATGTTGGTCGTAGGTTCGGGATCTTGTTCAAGCAACCGCGGACAAAGTTTCGTGCTGCGTCCGAGTACCCATCTTCCGGTAGATCTGGGGGTTCACCATCCACAATAGCCTACATAAATTAGAACCCATGAACTTGAGAAGGAGGATCACTTGACTTACGCTGAGCTGACTGAAGATGTTATTGTATGTTTCCGGAGGGTATGGGTACCGACCCAGGGCGCATTCGATAATGGTAAGTCCTAAGCTCCAGATATCACTCTGAACGCTGTATGTACCGCCACTGGCACCTGGTTGAGACATTCCGCCTGATGAGATTCTCTCGGGTGCCATGTAACTCTGGCATCCAATGTTCGTCTTCGCGATACTTGCGACGAGATTTCCACTCACTCCGAAATCACAAATCTTGATGTGACCCCGAGTACTCATGAGGATGTTGGTTGGCTTGACGTCTCGGTGTATGATGTTGTGGTCGTCCTTGAGTGATTTCAAGCCCATAACTGTCGCCAACGTGATCTTGCGCAGGACATTCTCGGGAATGCCGTCACCGTACAGCTTGTCTATCGAACCACCGTCCATGAATTCCATGCAGATGTACACCGCTCCTTCCTGGAAGAAAGCGCCATAAAAGTCAACGATATAGGGGGATATGCAGCGATGGAGGATGTCCAACTCCATGATGATCGCCGCGAACTTGGCATCGTCCAGCTCGAGTCGGATCTCCTTCATGGCCATGACGATTCCGGTTCCTCCCAAAGGCTTTGCGGATGTCGGGCTCTCTCCATCGGCGGTTTTCCTAGTAGGGGAACCTGGTAACGCTTTGTTGCCAGCGAGTCCTTGTCCGGGTTTGCGCATTCGGGGTCGGCTGTGTCGTACTTTATACACGGTACCATAATTACCCTTACCCAGTTCGTCGAGCGTATCTACTTCGTCTAGTGATATGTTGAAAGTGATGCCACTGGCAAACTGCACGCCCTCACTGTTCAGTACTGCCTTTCCCTTGAAACGGAGACTACCCGTCTTCTGATCGAGGAACTCGGCGTACTTGTCCATCATTGTCTCCTGCTTCGGAGGCTGACTTGACGCAGCGCCATTGTCACCGTTCAACTGTGCCAGTGTCAAGCCTGGCTTCTTCTTAGGCGCGGGGCCGGCAGGACTTGCGCCAGGCAAGCCTCCAGGAAGTTTGAGGCCACGCTTTTCTGCGAGGGATGGCTTTGAACCTCCTGGACGTGCACCGGGAACGGCAGGGGCGGACTGGAAAGTGGGAATGCCAGGTTTTCCACCTGGGGGCATTCGGAAGTTGGCTGGCACGCCTCCCGCCATCATGGGCCCTCCAGGTGAAGCTGGACTGGGCCTACCCATCATTGGAGCACCAGCGCCGCCGGGAGACATGAGAGGCGGTCTTGCTGAACCGCCGGGGGGAGGATTGTTTTGTCGGCCGAGGTGGACTGCTTGGATTCGGGCGAGGATGTCTTGCGACACATTGAGACCACTACCTCTGCTCGAGATGGTGGGGGCATTTGCGCGAGGATTCCTCGCGGCATTGATGTTTCCTAGCGGTGTAGAGGACTGGGTCATTGAACTTGTCGGCAGACCTCCCGAGGATATCGATCGCGGACCTGTTCGAGCGGGATCGAGGGATGTGGGGGAGGCTGGAGAAACATCGGGGGCGAGTTCGGATGCTGGTGATAGGGATGGCGACTCGAGAGAGGGAGACTCTAGAGGACTATCGGAGTCGAAGTCTCCATCAGGCGTGGCAGCCATGGTGGTGGTGGTAGAGGGGGTTGTGGTGGACGCGTGCGGCAGACGTCTGTTTGACGTCTGGTGGGGTTGGAAGGAGGACAAAGTCGGTACACACTCGGTATGCAGGGGGAGCAGAGTCGGACGGAGGAGGGTGGATTGAGAGATATCCAGGTACGTATAGTAGGTGTGATACGTATGGCACGACTGGACCTCTTAGGAGGAGTGTCTGGCGAGCAATGGACGACAGGTTCGTGGTGGTGAGGTTGTGGGTCGCGGGATCCGTGGCGGCGCGGATAGTGACGTTTTCCCGCAGGAGTGTGAAATCACAATGATGGAGTGGGATGTGCAGCGCAGCCAAGGCGTATCATGGCGGGGAGACGGCGAACTTTTGAGTTGGACACACAGAGAGAAAAAAAAGATGCGGACCTGGTGGGTTTTTTGAAGAGGGCTAGAGTCGAAATAATTTAGATGCGGGAGAAGAGAGAGAGAAAGAGAGAGTAGGTATAGTTTAGAAGGGGATAGAGGAGGTAGGGGAGGGTGCAAGCAAGCTTAGGTTACTAAGAGGGACCCTAAGGTGAATTGATATAGCTAGCTTAGGCGGCGGTCGAGGGGACCAGTAAGACTACTACACTGGGTAATAGATACTTGTTACTGAGTGGTCTGTATTGCGTACTTATTGTAATTATACTGTACTTGTACTTGTTTTACTCTACTGTTCCGTGTGCGAACAAGGTCTGAGAGGTGAATGGGTGGAGAGGGGCACAAGGGGCCACTGGGGGAAACATAGGCGGGATGTCGCAAGCCCAGTTGTGGTCAGGTAAGCCAACTATTCCTACTAGCACCACTCGATCAAGCAGTGTATGAGTAAAAAAGGCCGATGGATGACTGTACAAGTGGAAGAAGAAGGGCTGTTTGTTTTTTTAATTCGTGAATCGTAGAACCTTGCATTTCCCCTTGATTGCAGTCCACGCTATACGATCGTGTTTGTTCTGTCGTCCTGATGACGATTCATGATTCACGAAGCAGCACATCGCATGTCACCAGCCGGTGGGTAGTAGACAAAAGAAGTGATTAGGAATAAATTACAAAAGCTCGTATACCCATTCGTAGAGTACTGATAGATACTCGTACGCGTAGGTGTACGCTGTACAGTCAAGTAGGAATAATCAGATGGATGAACATGGGCAGTGATACTACAGTGTACAGTCACCACTGCAGATGCAGGTTCTTTGCTACGAGCAACAATACTGTCTACTGTCGTCACTGTGGACGGTGCGCAGATCGCAGCGTGTCTTGTGGGCAAGGTACTTGTAGCGAAGCAACGAAACGAGGGTTAATCAGCAACATAAAGCAACAGGGGACGCAAACAGGAAGATGGCGACCAAACTGCTTAGTCGATTTATCATTACAAGTATTCGACTCGTTGCTCTGTTTGAATATAATACGAGTAGAGGTAGAGAAGTATGTATGATCTCGTTGGACAATTGAATGAAGCTTTACCCAATAATGCTTGTGCAGGAGGTGGATAATCAATAAATACAAGTATACAGACAGACAAGGTATGGGTAAGTAGCTTGAAATCTGATCCGGAGCAAACAAGTTTTCTTGTTTGGCATTGTTCACACCGTTCGAATGTTCAATAATAATATCTTGATCATCAACAGAACAGTTCCAAGTTCGGAGTACACGTAGTTTGGGAGACTACCCCGAGGAGAGAGAGACTCGTAGGGAAAGACGAGGCGGGCGGGCATGGCAAGAATAGCAAGTATCGCCAGGCACAACATCCACCCTAGTACTCAGAAGGATTATCAAACTGCAGATCTACCACCAGTAATACGTAGTTATTCGGAAATGTAAATGTACTTGTAGTACATACGGAGTGGAGTACATTTCGATTATCTCGATCAGTATTTCGATCAATAGCTCGATCAGTATCCTCATAGGTTGACATGCTAGTTACCTCGAAGTTATATGGATACCTACTCATACTGTGGAGATAGAGGCAGAGAAATTTGTTGGGGGGCTTTGGCTTGGCATATACGGTCATCGCCATAACCTGTTTTATCAGGTTGGTCTTCATCTATCAGTAATTACAGTATACATACATAACTACTTCGTACTGTGTAGGTACACAATAGATACGATACATAGGTACGTATGGCTTATGGATAGTATATATGTATGTACGAGGTACTACTCACATAATTAAGACTGTGTGGTGTAGTATACTCGATATAAGCAGCGTTGGCGTAACCGTTGGCATCATCTAATCGATCCATGGTATCGCATCAACCATCCCCTTATCCTCCTTTGCTTCCCCCATCTAACCAGTCAGCTTTCACGATACGCGCACAATCAATCTTGTTTGGCTCACTTCCTCTCACTGCCACCGCCCCTACTCTTTTCCTCACTAGTCCGTTGCCTGCCAATACTTTACCAAGTCTTCTTTGAACCGTCATCATTAGTTACTGCCTTCCCCCTCCCGGACCCTCCCCCGTCCATTCACTCTATCATAGTGACTGCCAACTGCCATCTCATCTCTGCGCTGTGCACCCTCTGCGCCTCACAGATTACGCGCGCTATACTTGTTCCAACCAACTGTCTACCTTGCTGCCTCCGTTTCAAAACTCACCACCGACGCTACATCTCAATCCGACAATGATGAACTCGCTTGTCGCCATCGCCATGGCCGCGGCGCGCTCGTAAACTTTCCGTCCGCCCTCTGTGACGTTTCCCAGACGCGCCCGACGCTTCATCATCCGCTGCACTCCCGAACACCTCTCCTCAACCCCCAACCCATAAAACATATACGGCGACAAACTCTATCCTGAGGAGACATTCCTCAGACATGTCTTTCTTCGATGGCGCACGATCTTTTCGACTGCGCTCGCTCGCCTCTCCCATACGACCAGACTTCACCTCCATGGCTGTAACCCCATCCTACGAGTACGGCGGCAATGGCATCATGGACGTCTTCAAGAAGAAGCTCCCGCCACACAGCTCCCATCCAGATTTCGCCAATCTCACCCTCCTGGTCTTTGAGGCCGTCCTTGAGGTTGTCTGCGTGAGTCTTCCCGGCTACATCGTTGCGCGCATGGGCATGTTCGATGCAGAGAACCAAAAGTTTGTCGCGAACCTCAACACTCAACTGTTCACACCATGTCTGAGTAAGAACCCCCTTCCTCACAGTATTCTTGGTTGAATCTACGACTAACAATATACAATGCACAGTCTTTACCAAACTGGCTTCTCAGCTTACCGCCGATAAATTGGTCGAACTCGGTGTCATTCCCTTCATCTTCATCGTCCAATTGATCGTTTCCTATGTTGCCGCTCTCGCCGTCTCTCGGATCTGCAAATTCAACAAGCGGGCCAAGAACTTTGTTATCGCAATGGCTGTACGTATTCCGGAACGAACCGCTGCGTAGATAGGCATATTGACAATACTAGGTCTTCGGAAACTCCAACTCCCTCCCCATCTCCCTCGTCATCTCGCTTTCCAAAACTCTGAAAGGACTACACTGGGATAGGATACCGGGCGACAACGACAACGAGGTCGCGGCGCGCGGCATTCTATATCTTTTGATTTTCCAGCAGTTAGGTCAATTGGTGCGCTGGACGTGGGGGTTCAACGTACTATTGGCTCCTGCCAGCGCGTACAAAGACGACGATCTGGGCAGGAATTCGGCCATCGAGAACGGAGAATATAGTGACGAAGAGGCGGAACACCTACTTCACGACGATTCGCATTCGGATTATGAGTCCGGCGACATCACTCCTGAATTCAGCCGTACCTATGGCCCCTCTACTTCCTCCTCCAGCTCCAGCTCCCTCTCCGCCTTGATACAACGCACCAATCTGCCGTCACATGCCGCTTTCACGACACCTACGAATGGAAATACCACCATCAAGGGCCCCGGAAACATGAATGGGAACGGCAATGGTGCTGCTATCGCCGGGCAAGTGGAGGAGAGTATCCCGAGTGGACCCAAGGGGTGGTGGTTGAGGTTCAAGAGATGGGTCCGCAGCATTGCGCACGCGATCTCTTCGAAGACTGCGCAGGCCTCGCGGAGCGCATTTGATGCGCTGCCCAATTGGCTTCAAAAGACATTGGCAAAGACTTCTTCGTTCCTCAAGAAGTTCGCCTTCGGGCTGTGGGAATTCATGAATCCGCCATTGTGGGCTATGCTTGCTGCGATCATCATCGCCTCCGTACCCAAGCTACAGCAAATCTTCTTCTCGCCAGGATCGTTCGTTAGCAACTCTGTCACGCGAGCAATCAGCCAGAGCGGGCAGGTAGCAGTCCCGCTTATCCTGGTCGTCCTGGGTGCCAATCTCGCCCGCAACACGCTCCCCAAGGAGGACAACCACTCCCTCGAAGACAAAGCTGTGGAAAAGAAACTCGTCATCGCTTCATTGATCAGCCGCATGGTGCTCCCGACCATCATCATGGCACCTCTCCTCGCGCTGACCGCCAAGTTCGTCCCCGTCAGCATTCTGGACGACCCCATCTTCGTCATCGTCTGCTTCCTTCTCACGGGCGCCCCCAGCGCGCTCCAGCTCGCCCAGATCTGCCAGATCAACAACGTGTACATGGGCGCCATGTCGCAACTGCTCTTCCACAGCTACGTCGTCTGGATTCTTCCCTCGACCCTCATTCTCGTCATGTTGGCGCTGGAAACGGTCGAATGGGCCGTCATCTAAAAAGTCGGCGTCTTGTTTGTTCGTGGTACGATAGTGTATACGTGTATTCTTTTATTCACATGTGTGGGAATTCCAGGTCGGACATGGCCATATTTACTAGCAAGGCGTTTTTGGGAGAGTATATGTATTTATTGATTTCCAGGAGGAGGGGAGCTTCGGCGCACTTCTAGAAGCCATTCATTCCTGCTAGGTAGCGGAGGCAATGGAAAACTCAAGGCATTATTATTTCACTTGGTGTATAGTGTATGTACATGATGATATTATACATTTCAATTCCCTTATATGTGGAGACTTCAACGACGATATTTGCCATGTGAACGTACCGTACCGACGAGTATGGAATCGATTTGAACGGGCACGGCTATGTTACGAAAAGCGATAGAGATGTTCATCTGGTGGCGACAATTGACCAGGCAACGAATCTATTAGGCTGAGTACCTACGAGGTACCTAGGTAGTTACCTAAAGTACCTAATGTATGGTCACGAAGCGTGGATGGATATGTGCCAAGGCCGCTTCAATGCGCGTGTGTACAGACTGGGAAAGAACGTAGATGAAAAGAATACCTGCTGTTCCTTCCAGAAAGAAACGAAGAATACGAATGATTATCTGAACGACTTCAACTATTTCCTGAAGCTTTTCCTTCTCTCTCTTACGAGTACCATCAATCTGACCACCTTGAACCGATCCGTCACCATTCGCTCATCAACTTGTCTGGTCGTTTCATTTTTGAAAGTGCTTTTGCCATCGTGTACCTGAATGGTTCAAATGCTCCGTCCAATTATCATTACCATTCGTATGACTTGACTTTACTCCTGTGCGACCGACACAGCCACATGGTATAGTCAAAGACAGCCATCGTCATCGCCACCGTCCGTCACCACCATCGTCATTGTGTTCACGAATCCTGTCTTTTGCCTTTTGGCGGGTTCTGTCCACATTACCTGTTTCAGTAGTCGAGGCAAAGCAAACAAGTGTGTACAACTCACACGACCGAGAGCGCAACGAATTACTACCAATCGACTGCGCACGGTGTGGATTCGACTACACATCCTATTATCAGTATTCTTCTTCTTATTACTCGTACTACCAGCACTGCTACAGTCTTTTACAGACTGCTCATTCCTACTTCTTGTCCCTACAAGTTTCAACTATTCTACCTATAATAAATAGGCCACCCCACCATTTCCTGCTTCTGCTATTCGTACCCACGTCGAGAATCACCCGTATCACTCGTATCATCCCACCAAAGACTGACCTGGACTGACCTGGACCTGGACTTGGATTGGACTTGGATTGGACTTGAACTGGACTTGGACTGGCTTCTCGTCGCTTATCGTCTAATACCCACCATCCTTCCCACCTGCCATTTAACCCAACCGACCCGTTTTCCTTCGCCCGTATCTCCTCTTACGGAACCGAAACCCATCAACCAAACTCACCCTTACCTGAGATTGATTCTCACCGGTGGACGGTTTCCTAACACCAAACTATCAATATTGACCTCGTCCTGCCTCCAATACCTACAATTACCTATTACCTGTTATCTAGTTTCACCCCAAAGGGCCCAAACCAGTTCCTGGCCCGACTAGCAAATCGACCTTACCTTTCCGCTTTTGGTTCGCTCCACCCAGCGCGTCATACGCACATGTCACTCGACCCCTCCAATGAACAACAACCCCAACCTCACTGATCCTGAAACTTCTCCAAACTTGACCCGTCACTCTTCCCATATCAACAGAAAAATCACAATGGAAGATGCGCAATCTTCCCGGCCAGCTCCTACAAAGGGTTCGTTGATCTCCTTCCCATCCTCTCCACTCTCGTTCTGCCTCATGCGACTGTGTTAACTATTTCCGCATTCACTTTTTCCCCTTTGAAGCGCCAGGTCTTGCCACAGATGCTTCGAAGTTCAAAGTGTAATACATCAGATCCCGTGCGACATTGATATTTCCATGATTGTTTGCCCAATCAAAACGTCCAGTCACCCATTGCAGTAACCTCAGCCCTTGCGTCAAGCCATGCACATTGTTCTTGATTCGTCCTCGCAGCACTGAACCAGCAGGTCAATTGATACAATCTTAGCTCACTCATGTCCATAGTTGCATTCACAGATGAGCCAGAGGCCATCTCTCCCCCGACTGAAACTCCCACTGAATCCGAGACCGGTCCCAAGGTCCACCGCGCCAATGTGAGCGGTAAGCGTCTCTCAGGTAGACCGTCGATGGAACGATTGTCGTCCAAAGAAAGAGCTGGACTTCTTGGTAACCCTTCACTTACTTCGCTCTTGAGCGAGGAGTCCTTGTCTGGATCCAGGAGCGGCAGCGGTGGCCATCACCACCATCATCACCATGATTTGATTCATCAAGTCTCGGCCTGGCTGAAGAGCGAGAAATCCAGACGTAGTGCGCGCAAAGCCAAGCGCAGCGCTTCAAAGAAGGAAGCGTCCAGCAAAACCGAGCTTCTGGTTGTTGGTGACTCCGAGACCTCGGGTGACCGAGAGAGGAGACCGTCCGATTCCTCTGATGGCTCACTCGCACTCGATGAACTTGCCACAATCCTAGAGCGGACATTGTCACTCAAGTCGGATTCCCACAAGCGACGACACTCTCATGGACACAAGCTTGCTTCTCGCATGAGACGTCATTCAACGGTCTCTTCCGACACAGACTATTTCGACGGAGCCGAGGAGTTGGTTCCTAGCTGCGAGGCCACTCTCGACAATACCAAGACCATGGCATACGGCGCTGGAGGACCGGACGTTGGCGATGATTCCGCTTCTGTTGGGTCCAAGAAGAGCAAGAAAAAGGAGAAGGAGGCATGGGCAACCTTCAAGTATGAGATTCTGCGACTGGCCCATACCTTGAAACTGAAGGGCTGGCGACGTGTTCCTCTCGAGCAGAGTGGCGAGATCGACGTCGAACGCTTGAGCGGTGCCATGACCAACACTATCTATGTCGTCAGTATGCCACACGCTCTGAAGCCCAAGGAGAATCAAGACGGAACCTCCCAGCCAGTCCCGAAGAACCCTCCACCGTAAGCTTGTCTTGATATGTAAAGGAGAATCTGATCTAACGAATCCTACAGCAAAGTACTCCTTCGAGTCTACGGTCCACAGGTAGAGCATCTCATCGATCGAGAGGCCGAACTACGAATCCTCAAACGCCTTGCTCGTAAGCGGATAGGACCGCGCCTGCTCGGTACATTCACCAACGGCCGCTTCGAGGAGTTCCTCAACGCGAAGCCACTCACGTTCCAAGACCTTCGCAGCCCTGATGTGTCCAAGCAGATTGCTAAGCGCATGAGAGAGCTGCACGAAGGTATCGACCTTTTGCGCGAAGAGCGAGAAGATGGACCTTTCGTGTGGCAGAATTGGGACAAGTGGGTGGATCGCTGCGAGAAGATCGTCACCTGGCTCGACGAGCAGGTCGAGAACACTCCAAAGGATGCTGTTCTCGCCCCGGAAGATGCCTGGAAACAGCGAGGTTATGTGTTGGGCGTGAAATGGGCCGACTTCCGCAAGATGGTAGAGAAGTATAGGCAGTGGCTTGAGGACCAGTACGGGGGCAGAGAGAAGGTCAACGAGCGGCTTGTCTTCGCACACAACGATGTAGGATTCATTACATGCGGTTCATGGTACCTTGCTAACAACTCCATAGACCCAGTATGGAAATATCTTGCGCCTCGAGCCGGACGGCAAGTCTCCTCTGTTGCTGCCAGCAAACCACCACAAACAGCTCGTCGTCATCGACTTCGAATACTCCAACGCCAATCTGCCTGGCCTTGAGTTTGCAAATCACTTTGTAAGATCCACATCATCCTAGTTTGTATCTACCAGGCCAGAATGCTAACAACGATTTGACAGACTGAATGGTGCTACAATTACCACGAACAGCTACCGTACCGCTGCAGCACCCGCTACTACCCTACCCCAGACGAGCAGTACAGATTCATCCGCGCCTATCTCGTCCACAACCCAACCTACCGCGCAGCCGGCGGCTCTGCCTCCAACCCTCCAACCCCTCACCTTGGCCCTCTGCACCACTCCGGCAGCACGACCGCCTTGGCTGCCACCGCAGTGCCCACCACCATCTCCGCATTCATGCTGGACTCGCGCGCGCCGCCGGGTGAGAAGTACTCGCACCAGGAGCAGGAAGCCCAAGCAGAGAAGAAAACAGAAGAAGAGATCCGGCGCCTCATGGCCGAGACAAGGCTATGGCGTCTCGCGAACTCGGTACAATGGGCGGCATGGGGCATCGTACAAGCCCACATCCCGGACCTCCCCGACTTCGACCTCGACAACAAAGCCGGTGCCGGCGAGACGAGCAAAGAGGGCGGGCAGGAGCCCACCGAAGGCCTCGCAGCAGAAGCAGCAGCAGACCAGAACGGCGGGGACTCCGACCCGTCGTCCAACGGTGGCGACGCCGCCGAGGAGGAGGAAGAGGAGTTCGACTACCTTGGCTACGCGCAGGAGCGAGCCATGTTTGTCTGGGGCGACGCGATTCAGCTGGGCATGGTTAAGCAGGAGGAGCTGTCTGAGGAGTTGAGGGGCAAGATTAAGTTGGTCGAGTACTAGATGGTTGACCGAGATTCCTCGTCTTATATTACTGCTGGCTCTCTTTGATTTCTTTGGTCGAGAGAGAGAGAGCGAATCGAGCTACGAGTATTGTACATAGTATAGCGAACATGGCGGTGGCGTGCCATGCCATGTGAAACCTCCTCTGGGAAACTTAAACCTGAAGCCGAATTGATATCATATCTTAAAACCTCCCAACCCGCAACAGCACTTGACATATAGTAAACCATAGTACCACATGCTTCCTTCAACCAAACTCAAACAGCACACTCATAAACAATAACTCCATTCCCCGGGTATCTAAGCCATCATCGTCCCCGTCCAAAGCCCCCCGCAACCATCCCCTCCAACGCCCCAACCTCTCCCCCCTTCCCCCCCCCCTCCCCCGGGCCGCCAACAACACCCTCAACCCCATCCCTAGTGTCAACCCCCCTGCGCTCTAAAACGCGCTTACTCTGACTCTCAATGTACACCCTCCTCTCATCCCCCGTCGCCCCCTCGGAAGAACTCGAAGGGAGGGGTAACGATGTGGAGGGGAGGTATGGGCGGAGGGAGGTGAGGAGGGCGTGTAGGTGTGGGAGGTGTGATGCCGTGAACGTCGTGTGCGTTCTCAGCACCTCCGCCTCCTTCTCCGTTCCGTTTTCGTTCGTCGTTATGCCTAGGCTTTGCGCGGCGGGCGCGTGCGTCAAAAATCCGAACTGTGCGCCCGGTATCGATTCTGAGGTGGATGTGGATGTGGGAAGGGATGTAGAGGTGGAGGGTGTGAGGAGCGAACGGAGCTGCGATATCAGCGCGTCGTTGCGCGTCTTCTCGGCCGTGAGCGCGGCGTGCAGGCGCTGCGTTTCGAGGAGTTTGCGGCGGAGGGCGTGGAGGGATTCGGGGGTTGTTGTGTTGTTTGAGGGGGGCGTTGTGATGTTCTATGTTCGCAATCGCGTCAGTCGGTCTCATGAAATGTCATACGATTGAGTATCATAAATGCATGAGAGAATCTGAGGATGTATATGAACGAAGACGGGGAGGGGAGACAGCTGCGTACCTCATACCCCTTCAACCGCACCCACTCCCTCACCTCGCCCGGGACACACAGCACGTTTCGAAGCGTCCATATCTCAAGGCGATCGAGGTTCCTGTCGAGTGCGTTTTCGAGCAGCGTTTCGAGCTTGAGGACGCCTTCTTCTATCTCGAGGCGCTTGCGCTGTTCTAGGTCGTCTGAGGAGGAAGAGTGGGAGGTGGAGGGCGTGAACCCGAGGACAGAAGCGTCGGCGGACAGGAGCCCCGATTCGAATGTGTCGGTGCATTTGTAGAGGACTTCATTGGCGGCGTTGATGATGTCGTCGAGGAGGGACTGTTACATAGCACATATTTCAGTCACTCGATCGCCCAAGACGATGGGTATGTGGAGGGGGGAGGGGAGGGCGTACGATGGGAGACCATGTAAAGTGCTCGGTCAGCAGCATGTTTTCCTGCTGTTTTGCGCTCGCCATTTTGTGCGACTGTGAGTTTGTCGTCGCGATGTCGCGGTGTCCGTATACACTACTCTATGTTCCTCCCTCGCTTTCGCGGGCAAAGCAATCCCTTTCCCTTCTCTTATTCCCTATTCTCAAATTCTTAACTCGCAGCTATATTCGTCGTCAAACCCCTCTCTTCTCAAAGCTCGAAGCGCAATTCAATCTCGTCGTAGTCGTCCGTTACGTTCCGTCAAATGTTCTGTTTACTCCCCTAGCGGGGAACGGCCATCACAAGCACAAATGTCTCGGCACGCAGACCGCGAGACGCGACCGAACCCCCGCGTAACGCACAGGATAGGTCTAGCGTGGTTTTGGGTTCGGCTGTATTTCCTTGTTCGGCGGCGCGTGGGCGGGGCCCGCATGGGTGCCGTTTCTGGCTTCTTTGAGTGAGTTCTCAACGATGGAATGGTATGGGTTCTGAATGCGGGAAGAATTTGGACGTTGTTAGGTGTTGAGGATGGGGTTTCTGGTTTTGTACGAGGGGTTGGGTAGGATGGTGGTGTTGTGTGTGCGGTGTTGGTTCGCGTGGTTGGTGTGAAGGCGTTCGTAGGGTGATACTGATACTGGGACGTCTCGTACTCTGCCAATCGTTCGATATATCGGAAACATAAACTATGAGATTGGATTGCACGGTGAAAATGTTGATAATATTTTCTTTCCTTTCATTTTGATCATTTCGGGGACATACGTGCGGTCGTCAACCCTGATATATGATACCAACCATCACATAAACCCTCCCTATCCTTCCTTCCTCCCATGTGGTAGTACTTCACATTCGCATCGAAGTGTACTCTCTCGCCATGGTAACGATGATACCGACGAACAACAAGAGAAAAAGGTATAATACAATCCGCGCTTCAATTCATCCATTCGCCACCTTCTCTCATTCGGGGACGTGGGTACGTGAAACTATACAACTCCCTCTGCTTTCCCTCTCTCAATCTCTAGGCTGGACGCTAGAACAACCTCCCCCATTCCTCTGGTAGAATTGCAATCAATATGCAGCACATCCAATAAGTCCTCCTCCTTTTTTGCGACCTCTCTCTCGACTTTCTTCTCGAAGATATGAGCTATGTGCCCCCATCTCAAATATAAAAAGAACATCCAATATGCGAACGGAACCGAACCACCCTTTGCAAATGATATGTCATGGGACACGACGACGGGTACGTCTTGTCTTCATTGGCATGGCAAGTAAAGAAAAGAAAAAGAACACCACAACAGACCACCGTAGACCATAGACCAAAAACGCACGAGCGCCTCCCCCCTCTGAATCCCCCCCCCCCCCCCCCAATACCTGGGGGGAAACGTAGAGTTTGTACGAGGGGAAGATGAGATGAGTAGAAGAAAAAGAAGCACATAAACCAATATAACAGTGGCAGCCTCCGTTCGTTCGTCCGCGCGTAAGGCTTTGTGGATGTTGTTGTTGTGTGTGTATGTGAGTGTGGAGGGAACCCATGCTCGTTCGAGTCCTACTCCTGCATGCATCGTAATAACCGCCCTTTCGTAAATGCAAAAATAGAAAATAACAATATGTGAAGTAGACCGCCAGACCACCCAGTCCGTCCGTCAGCGCCACGATTGATGGGCGGGCAAACGCGCTCTCAGTGGCGGCGGTTCATGAGTGTGTGGAAAAAAACAGATAGGAACAATGTAACATGCGTTACATGGTCGCAACCTCCCCCCGTGCGTTCAGTAGCCCCGGTCTCGGTACCGGCGGTCTTCCTCCTGACGCAACCGCTTCTTCTCCCGCTCCATTCGGATCTTGTGTGCCTCCGTGCCGTCGTCCATGAGCGATTCCTTGAACCATGGGTGCTGGAGCGCTTCCTTTGCTGTGATGCGCTTCTTGGGGTCGTAAACGAATATCCGGCGTAGTAGGTCGAGGAACTGTCGGTTGAACGGGGTGTGGGGCGGGATGGTTTCCTGTACGGACGGGTCAGTCGTCAAGTCGTAGCTGCATCCTGCAGATAAACATACGTTCAACTTCTTCATGGCCTTGACATATTTCTTCGACGCCTTCGGTGTCTCGGCATTGGGATAGTCCAACTTCTGGTTCTTGAAGTAACTGCGCGCAGAACAAGGATGTGTTAGCTTTGGGTCGATCGTAGAGGAAAAAGAAGACTTACGATGAAGCCGAGGCACGAGAAGACGCACGGTCGTTCTTGTAGACCTGGCGGATGATCTCGCGGTCCAGCTTACCCCCACACACTGCTTCCATCATGGCTAGGTGCTCTAGGTTGTCGTGCGTCTGGAAGAGGGCGTCTCCGGTGAAGAACTCGACCAGTATACACCCTATGCTCCAGATGTCACAGGGAAAGCTCCAACCTAGATTGAGGATGATCTCGGGTGCGCGGTAGTGTCGAGTGGAGACGACCGACGAGTGGTATTCGTCGTTGAAGGTGGCTGAGCCGAAATCGATCAATCGGATCTCCGGATCCAGCAAGACCTTTCGGTGTCTTGCCGTTCGGTTCGTGGCCGTGGAAGAGGAGGGCACTGTGCGGTTGTACGTGAAGGTTTGGTAGTTGTTGTTGACGAGCAAGATGTTCTCTGGCTTCAGATCAGTGTGGATGAGGTTGAGATCGTGCAAGACTATAAATAATTGTCAATAACAGTCTTTACCAATGTGAAGACAGGATACGAACAGGCTACGCTGGTGAACAGCTGCTTTGCAAACTTTTGGATGTGAGAACTGGGGAACGGCACGAAGCCGTTTGATTTGAGGAAGTCGAACACGCTCTGGCCATAGAGATCGGTCACGATGCAGATGTGATTCCTAAAGTCGAAGCAGTCCCGAAGATGGATACATCGGTTGATATTGTGCTTGTCGTTGGATGCGAGGGTGGAGAGTACTCGCAATTCAATGCGTGAGGCATCGCGGTACTTCGGAACCGATCGGATGACCTTGATGGCACACTTTGTCTGCTTCTTCTTGTCCCAGGCCTCGACGACCTTGCCGAAGGTACCCTGGCCGAGTAACTTCAATATCGAATCTGTTACACGATTAGTCATTGCGAAGATGGGGCGGGAAAGAAATCATCGTACATCGCTCGGTGAGGTCAGCCTCGGGCACCACAATGTAGTGACCATCTTCGTCGTCGACTTTCTGATCCTTCATATACGACTTCTGGATTGCGGTCAGTGCTTGCGCGGAATGGACAGTCGCGTTTGGTTTCCTTACGTCTGGGACGACTTGGACGTAGACATCCTTGGCCTTCACGACAGGATTCGGAGGTGGTTGATAGAGGCTGAATGGATCATCGCTATGGTCGAGTTCCCGTCGCTTGGCCTCTTTGGCCTCGTCCTGTGCAGCCGCCCGAGTGCGTTTTCGCTTCTGGCCAACGGCAGTGGTGTCGAGTGGAGAGATATGGCCGCCGCTGCCGGCCGTCGAGCCCAGCGAAGTGGGCGCCGTCGTGTTGAGGGCAGATGTCCTGTCGGTCGATCGTGAATCATTAGGCGAGTAGTAAGGCGTTTGGGTCGTTGAATACGAAGTGTGTTGATTGTAGACGGGATCGTAGGCGGTGGACGCGGTGGTCTTGCGCTTCTTATCGGCGTGTCGCTGGGCGCCGTTGGTGGCCGTCCTCGCGGTCCCGGACTGGGCTGGTCGCGGAGGGTGACGAGATGCATGGTCACCCTCATCGTCAGCCTCCTCGTCGTCGTCGTCGTCGATGACGATGACCTCTTTGGGCAGGCCATTCTTGTAGAAGTTTGCCCAGTCGGGGTTCCGCTTTCGCCCAGTAGCGGAATGGCCCGAATCCAAGTTTGTCTCCGGGCCAGATGTATTTGTGGGTGTGAGAGGAGGGAGTTGGGGCGGCTGGCGCGTGTGTGCGGTCGCGGTTCGACGCATCTCGGTGTTTGAGGCAGAGGAGGTTGCGGTTGTGGTGTTGTTGGTGTTGTTGGTGTTGGTATTGGACGAGGTATTAGGGTAGCCGTTGTACAGCGAATTGCCTATTCGAGAGGAGCCATTGGTGAGTTGAGAATTTGAGATGTTTGGTTGATATGCCTGATGGTGAGAATAGAACTGATGATGGGGAGGGAGGGTCGCAGTGGCTGTTGAGGGCGTCGACATCGCCGCGTAGCCGTCAGGCGTGCGAGAGAGCAGGCGTCAAGACGCTGAATCTTTCGCAGTCGGCAGACGGGAAGCGGCCGACGGCGAAGAAGGATGGGAGGAGACGACGTGCGCGAGTGGGAGCGTGCGAGCGGGAGACGGACGCGAGCGAGGTAGGAGGGTAGAGAGTAGTCAGAGGTGGAGGAGAGGAGGAGGGAGATGATGGGGAGAGAGGGTGGTGGAGATGTGAAGCAGACGTTTGGTGGTATAGAGTAGAGACGAGGTTGGAGGCCCTTCTGACGGTTGAGATGTCGTCAAAGGACGGCGGAGGCGACGGGCAGCCGTTCGTTGGTTGCAACTTGCCAGTCCCAGTCCCAGTCCCAGTCAGTCCCAGTCCAGTTGCAGACACAGTTCGTTTGGGTTTGGTCGGTTCAAGGTAGGTCGCCTTGGTGGTCGAATGGAGAAATCACGGGGTGATCGAGGGAGTTGCACAGATGGTGCAGGGAGCAGCAGATACTGACTGACTGTCGCGAGTTGTTGTTGATTAAGAGACTCGTTCAAGGACCCAGGTTCAAGGCCCTGGGTTGAGTGGTTGTGCGGTTGTATGGTTGTTGGTCTGCTGGTCTCTGGTTCTGGTGCGGAGATATCCTGCTAACTGCTAACTACTACAGTAACTAGCAACTAACTCGTAACTCTCGCTCTCTCTCTTTACGCGGCTGCACACGGACGCATACGGCTGATGACTTTACTGTACACGGGACAAGAGAAGGGTATCGGTATGGGTAATCGAGGGAGGGATTCACTAAATCGACTAATACTTCTGCTGCCGAGACGACGAGTGCACTACCCACCGATATGAGGAGTAAAGAGAAGAGCAAACGTGAAGAGATTGAGAAAAAGAAAAAAAAGGACAGTCAACACACGTGAAGATGATCCCATAGACGGAGTGTGAAGTGACCAGTTGGCGTGTGGTGGATGATGGGGTTGAATTGGAGGAGGATAGGTGGTATGATGAGTGTGTATCACTGTATGGTATGTGTACACGCTGTGCATATAACAAAGGTAATGTCTTTCTCTATCTAATTTGATCTATTCACTGCAGTAATCATAATCATATTCATAGCAAACAAAACGTTGCTTGTATGAGATGGTTCAACTGGGGTGGGTTATTATTATATTCACCTTCATCTTCATCTTCACCACGCGTCCAAGAACTACATTAGAATCGCGTATCAATTATGCTCACCATATAACTACTCCGTTCTATTTGTTTTAATATTCTGAATATAATGTAATAATTGATTGTGCGATTGTGGGATTGGACGGCCCCGGCTTCGGGTCTCTTCTTCTTCCTTCCTTCCATCTCGAGGCCCTCAAGACTCCTCCACTGAAACTCAATCCTCTCAACCAACCGACTTGAAAACATCAGGATGACTGTCTTATTCATCCCAATTCATCCCAGTGTCAATAATGATAACATCCTTCTCCTCGGTCGGTCGGCGAGAATCCCTCATCTGCCTCGTCTACTCGAATTAATGTGGGATAAGCCAACCGTCTAGCGCGCGACTGATGCCATCGGTCCTCGATTCGTTCCCTCTCTCAGAGTCTCCACGGTTCCGGCCCAGTCTTCTTTCTTGCTGGACTCTGTCACAAATTACTATCATAGGCAATCGCTTTCTCCCGACCCCCAAGCTAGGCTGTGGGGAGGAAAAGGAATTCTTCGCGCCGTAACCGCACACCCACCCTCACAGACGGATGTGGGTATGATTTATTAGAAACGCAGCCTTTGCCATCGCGCCTGATTGCCGAAACGAAGAAAGCGAAGAAGACCAGACCGGACCAGACCAGCCAGAGACCCGACCAGATCGATCATCGACAACCACATTGAGAACCTCGCCCCAACAATCCTCCTCTTCCTCTCTTACTCACCCAATGCAAGTACTCCGTACATGGTTGATCATTCATTCATTCCGGCTCTGCACCCGTAACGGAAAGTGGAAAGTGGAAATGGACAGTGGAAAGCCCCGTCTGTTCTCTCCGCACCGTGACGCCTACTCAGCCATGCACTGCAATCACTAGGCGGGTCCGTTGCCGGCTTAGATCCACCATCTATCCGACCCATATTGATTGCCATCCTCTGCTCTCCTCTATTCTCTCTCCTCTTCAACTAATGCCGTTAGTAATTGCGGTGGACTGCTCGTTCTTCACTCTTCCAATTCTTCTTTTCCTTTTCTACTTCGCCGCGTATGCAATGCACGAAATCTCGCAGTACCATCCATCCCGTAGCGCGAACGTAAAAAACCACCCTCCTCCCTTCGCAATTTCGCCTTGCCCGGCTTGGAGACTTGGGTCTGACTTGATACGTTTCTCTAAAACATGTTCAAACCCCCCGGGATTTCCACCTGCCGCTTCAGTGGTGAAACGGAATTAACTTACATATTCAAACTGCATTTCGTCACGTGTCGTGTACACAGTACAAGTAATTACCATCAGGACAGGACAATATAGCATTGCCTCAAACATTGCGAGGCAGAATAGTCAGAAATCTCTCACATGGAACAGACACATGACATATAATCTACAGTTACATATAAGTTATGCAACTTCGCAACTGGGTAAATCACACGTGTGTATGTACATGTACATTCCACATACCCTTCGCATATATACCTACTTGGGCATGAAATAACTCGCACGCAAAACGAGGCGATCACTTCTCCGGCAACAAATTGCATACGTACCTACTTAGGTACTCATACATACCACACACCATCATCCTCATTGCCTGTCACCCTGGGCTACAAAACCACACATAATCCCGAAACTCAATGCAGCCCAAGCAAACCGGACATGTCCCACCTCTGATCCCATCAATAAATACTCATTATTCCCAGAAACCCACCGTTAGTCGTTCTCATTAATTCTCCGTGCTCTAACGCAGTCAGCAAATGAAACCAGAGCAGCGCAGACATCCACGCCTGGCTGGCGAAGTGCAGGCAGCACAGGCTCCCAAGAAACCGTATCAACACGCGCTGATGTGAGAACGAGCAAACGAACACATGCATTGGTCTCGGTAGGTTGAAGTGTATAGGAGGCGTCGATGTCTCCATCCCATTTCACACCGTTTACGCTCGTTGGAGGACAGACGATGTGCTTCCTCAAACAGTATTTCCTATCGCCTCCCAATGCACCTATTCCACCTGCCCAGGTACTTAGGTCAGGTACTTATCAACGATTCAATGTGAGATGATATCAATTACCGCCGTCACCATCGTGACACCCACCACCACCACCACCACCCCCTCCCTCTCCCCTCTCCATCACCTACCCAGTCACGCCTTATCAACCATCTATGTCATCTACCTACCTAACATGCCATACACACATATAACAAATCGATAAGTGCCGTCACCACCGTCATCCCCAAGTTCCAACATGACCTCATACACTCACTCCACCCAATGCACCACACAACATACGCCCCATGCATCCCTCCCCTCCACCTCTCCTCCATCAAATCACACCGATCAAAACTATCACACTCCCCCATTTCTCTACATTCCACCCAATCATTTTTTCCTTGGAAATACTTCCGTGGTAAAATAGGTAGCGTATCAACCTATATCACGCATGCTCACGCTCATACTTCGTTTATTCGAACGTTCGCTCGCCTTGGTAATGTATGGTAGGGTAGGGTAGAGTAGGTATAATGCAGCCTTACATCACGCCTCACGTCCATGGTTGCGCTCGTGAGGCTGTTACCCGCGCGCTCGCTGGCCTGGGCACCATGACTGAGTCACTTGTAATTTTTTTCGTACTTTCACACGTGTATATGGGGTGTTTGAATTATTCGTTCTTCTTTCGTTTTGTTATTTCATAAATCCATATAAATCCATATATATGTACAATTTTTATCCCATGTTTATCTTATCATCTCCAGGTATATTCAGTGCATCACACATGCCCTTTCTTCTTGTAAAAGAAATCTCTCCCTTGGAGACTGTTTATGACTGGAAATGATGAAAAATTGAAAGTTTGAGAGATTGAGAGATTGAGAGACTGCCTGCTTGTGATGTAAAAGAACCCCTGGCTTGTGAATATAGAGATAATATACTGGATGGAATTGGATAGGGAATTGGTAGGTATGATAGAACACACGTCTGTATGAGGGTATGAGCATGTAGAAGGCTAGGATGAGCTCATTGAGGATGAGCTTGTCGAGGATGAGGTCAACGAGGATGATGTTGATGAGGATAAGGTCGACGAGGAGGACAAGGTCGACGAGGATGAGGTCAACAAGGATGAGGACGACAAGCATAAGCATAAGGACGTCGAGGATAGGGTCAACGAGGAGGACAACAACGTTAAGGACGTCGACAAGAACAACAACGACGAGGACATTGACGAGGACACTGACGAGTGCGTTGACGAGGACATTAACGAGTGCATCGACGAGGGCATTGACGAGTGCGTCGACGAGGGCATTGACGAGTGCGTCGACAAGAACAAGGACGAGGACAAGGACGTCGAGGAGGACAAGGTCAACGAGGATAAGGACGATGGGGATAAGGTAGACGAGGATAATGTTGACGAGTATGAGCACGTCGAGCATGAGCACGGCAAGCATGAGGACATCAAGTTCGACAATAAGATATGTATTAAGTAGTCGGATATCTATCTACCTTCCATTCCCCCTTCCATCCTTCTCACGCTTCAATCATCGTGAACTTCGACCAACAAGGAGCCCGCACCTTGCCATCCCTCCTGTCGTACGTATGTGTTCAATCTATGGTGTACGCTTCTCTTGGCTTTTATCTCGTCCGGTGAGCGGATGGTTGAGGTAGCGAGATTGCGAGGGAAAGGCGAAGTAGTGCTTGGAACTCGACTTGCACATCGTTGTTTCTGTGGTAGGGGAGGGGACGGGGATGGTGTTGTGGGTTGTGGAGGACGTAAACACCTCTCTCATTGCTCCACTGAATTGCTGTGAATTGAAGGGTAAGAGGCAGCAGAGGCGAGCACAGTGGGTAGGAGGGTAGAAACACAGGGCTAGGTAAGGTTGTACGGGTCTGTTTATGTACGGGGAGGATGGGGATGCCGGTTTGGTTGATAAAATGTTGGGGGTTTTGGTGGTGATAGGTGGCGGGGTGGTGCCGGGATGCTCGATATGCTCGTTGAGGATTTGTCCTCGTCAAGCTCGTCAAGGGCTTGTCCCCGTTCAGTCCGCTATCCTCGTCGAGTAGCTGACTCCGTCGACCTGGCTGTGATCGTCGAGGTGGCTGGATCCGTCGACGTGATTGTGATCATCCTGGTGCCTGGAGCCGTCGAGCTAATCGTACTTGTCACAGTTGAGGTCTTCTTTGACGTGGATGTTCCAAATGGGGTGACTGTCTCCGTCGTAATTGTTGTCGTCGTTGATGTGGTGGTTGTTGACGCCGTGGCTGTTGTTGTAGTGGCTCGTGATGTAGTGGTTGTCGTGGTTGTCCAGCCTGTCTTGGTCGTCGTCGTGGTTGTTGAAGGGGTGGTCGGAGGCATCACGATATTGTTTGTCGAAGGTATCGAGAACTGCATCCAAGGCATCGTTGAAGTTGTTGCTGGAGTGTTGTTGAAGTTTTCGTTGAGGTTGTTGAATTTATTAGGTAGGTGGTCTTGTCGTTGGTGATTATATACCTAGGTAGTTGGTCTTAGCGTTGTTGATTTGTTTGTTGCCTTGTCATTGTTGAACTCATCATTCTTAAAGTCAATGACATTGTTGCCTTTTTTTGGTGAATAGTGATGCTGTCATTATTAATGTCGTTGATGTTATTATCGTCGCCATTATCGACCAGGCACCCCCGCTGCACTGTTGTCAAAACCTCGATGGTGATTTCATTTCATCCTCATGTGTGCTATTGGTAGTGGTGGTGGTGCGATTATCGGCTATTGAGACAAGTGAGTTCACGTTCTATGCTTGACGATTCACGGGGATTGTGTAGGTGAGGCGTGGTAAGAGGGGTGAAAGGGCCACGTTGTAGTGGTGCTTGATATTCGAGACCCATCATGTTCGATTTGTTTCTCGGGGTCGTTGGGGGAAGTCGTTGGGAAATTGTGCGATGACGTTGTTTATTTAGACGATCCGGAAAGAAGACATAGAGAGAAAGAAAAGTCGAGAAGCATAATATGATATGCACAGGGGGTGTAGTATCTTCGAGTCTTCAAGGTTGGGACTCTTCTCAATATAAGGAATGGTGGATCCTCGCACGCCGTCGACAAGCGGTGGTGGAAGGGATAGACGTGATATGACATGGAGTGGAGAGTGAAGGCCGATATAATCATTGACGCTATGTTTTGCTATCGTGATAACCTATAGAGTCCGAAAGGATCGATTGCTAGACGCTGGAAGGAGTGATAAAATATCAGTAGAAAACGACGAGAGTGGGAGAAATAACAAAGCGTAGAAGAAGGCGAAAAAGGACAGGAAGAAACTGGTAGCACGCTGAGAACGAAAGGAAAACAAGCAGAGAACTGCTAAAGGAGAGGCAAATAAACACAGATAGGCAGACATACATACAGAATCAGACAGTCAAATTCACAAAAGCCACCTGCCTGTTTGTTGCTCAATAGCAAAACCGTCCGCCCAGAAGCATTTACCAGAGAAAGATTTTCTATCTCCCAGACTGAATGCAAGACTCAGGAAAGTTTTTGGAGACGCCTAGGAGAATCGAAAATGTACAAGTAAAGAAAGTGGTGATTGGGGGAAAAATCCGGGGAGTAAAGAAAGATTACCTCCTCTCCTGTGCCAGATGTCTCTTCCATCCGTGATGGAAAAACCCCAGTGTATCTACAGCTTCCGTCCTTCCATACTCTTTCATTTACCCAGAAAGGAGCAGTGACCGTACTTCTGTTTTCATGTATCGTAGAATCCGCTAGTAGTCCACACTTTCTTCTCCTTTTGAATCCTTATCTCTGACCTCTTTCGTCACGCCAATAGTTTCCCGTGGTATATACCGATCGCTCAAAGATGCTGCGCATGCTTCAACATCTGAAGACGCTTATTTTCCTCCTCCAATACGAAGAAGTCGTTGATGGCCATCGTAAGCTGGGTGACGATATGATAGACATCATCCTCAGTGATGTTGTACGCGGGAGCGAGAAGGGCGTGGTCGCCACAGTATCCATCCTTTGAGCCCGAACCGGCGTATACCTTTAGTAGATATGGCTCACGCTGAGCTGTGATGACATGCATTGTCAGCTTTGATGTTACATGGCAATCATTCACTGGCTCACTTACCAAAGTCCATGAATTTCGTGGCAATTTTGCGCTCCGGGTGGAAAGGCTGCCTTCCAGCCTTGTCCTCCACAAAGATGATCTGATCATGGTTAGTCATATGAATGATGACAGAATGGTCAGCAGTGACTTACGCCCCGGAAAAGGCCTTTGCCTGGAAGGTATCCGACGTTAGGGTGCGAGCCAATGGAATCCTCGAGGCACTGATGCAGAAGCTCTCCCATGCGAGTCACATTCTCGAGAAGATTCTCATCCTCGATGATCTTGAGGACCTCAAGGCCGGCGGCACAGCCCAAGGGATTGCCCTGGTAGGTGTGTCCATGAGCGAACTCACCGCTACCCTTCTTGAAAGCCTTTGCGACGCGGTGATTGAGAAGCATGCCTGAGATGGGGAAGCCGCCTCCAAGCCCCTTGCCGACAGTTTGAATATCCGGGACGACTCCTACATCTGGGTGCTGCCATGCATGCAACGTGCCGCAACGCCCCATGCCACACATCACTTCGTCGAAGAGGAGCAAAGCGCCGTGCTGATCGCAGAGCGCCCTAACCCCCTTCCAATATCGAGCTGCTGCAGGAACACATCCGAGTGCCTATAACTGTATCAATATACGCCCAGGGCGAAGTGTCTCAAACGATCGCATGGCAGTGGATCGGTTATAGCAGTGGGGAAAGGCTGGATTGGCAGAGGATTCGTCACTTACCGCCCCCACAATTGGTTCAGCGACGAAGGCAACAACCTTTCCGAGGTGGGTCTCGAATTTAGTCTTAAGTTCATCGAGCATACGGTCTGTGTACTGGTCTTCGGTCTCATATGGGCGCCTTTTGAAGTATGGATTGTAGGCGGAAACACGTGCAACGTTCTCTGCCAACGTATCCTCATACATGGCGCGGCGAGCCTTGTGTCCACTCACTGAAAGTGCAAACAACGTGTTCCCATGATAAGAATGCTCTCTGGCAATGAAGATGTTGCGCTTCGAGTCTTTGTCAACCTCGCGATGGTATTGCCAAGCACACTTGTAGCTGGCTTCGGACGCCTCAGAGCCTTACTGAAGTTAGCAAAGGAGAGGAAGAGTGAAATAAGGATAGAGACCGTATTTGGGGGGAAGTCTCACCTACCTGAAGAGTAAAAGCTGACTAGCGACATTTTGCCATCGGTAGAATTGATCAACTCCCTGCCATACTTTTCGCCAATGTGGGTCCTGTATGATAGTTGTGGACAGTACATGGGCCCTTCCTGGATCTGTCGTACTAGGGCCTCATTGATGCGAGCATTGTGATAGCCCATACAGACAACGGCAGCGCCAGTGGCGGCGTCGAAAATCTTGCGACCGTCCTCGAGCCAGAAGTAATTACCTTCTTCCCGGACCATTGTCGGTGGCAACTCCTTGAGATTTCGATGCAGGAGAACGCTTTGGTCCAAGTCTTGAGAATCTTCTGTCAATTGCTCCTGTGCCCTGCCGCCCATGGTGGAAACCACTGATGACAGTGAGTCGGATGCTATCGGCATTTCCAAGGATTCTAGGTAGAAACGGGTGTGAATCTTGAGTCCTGGGAAGTTGTTGCTGATATAAATTTAGCAGGAGGATGGAATGCAAGTGAATGGAAAGTTGTCGAAATGCAGCTTACCAGAATAGTGAATGTTGAGCTATATGGATGGCAGTGTTGTGGTTGGGGTTGTGGTTGAGTTGGGGCGTCGTAGTGAAGTACGCTAACGGAATGGTTCAACTTAGTGAGCCAGAAAATCGCAATGTGAAAGAGGAAGGGTCCGATAATGATCAAAGAACAGCAACGAGGCTACTCACCGACTCTTTTATGTCAATTGCTAGGAGCCTGCGTGGTCCAGCTAAGACGCGGCAGGCAGTCTCCGGATGGGTTGGTCATGTCATGTGCAGCCATCTGACCCCGATTTTGAGCATAATCAAGCCTCGTCGGTTTACCGGTCTTAGTCGATTACTATCCTCGGGCCGTAATAGTGCAACGTTGAAGGGTCTCCCTCCGTTCCACTTCGAGGAATTTCTGGGGTTTTGCGAGGCTATTCTCACGGAGACAAAGCCCACCCTCCAGAAGTCACATCTTGCAAACCATCTGCAGGTTGACGAATTGGTACCAAATCGAACATTTTAGCGCACTGCGGCCAAGCAAGCTGAATTCTGACGCAGGCAAAGATACGGCCGGCCCGTAGATCGTCATGACCATGCCATTCGTCGCCACTATGATTCGCGGCTTGACGTGATAGCCGTTTGAAGTTGCTGTGTAACTGCAGAACCAGGAGCAGATAATGCCGACGCCAGTGGCTGGACGCTATTTTACGATGCCCTCATGGCAAATATGCAGGGCGTACCCAAAGAAGGAAGTCAAGAACGTCGAGGGTGTGTTGATTATTTGGACCTGAAGGATACAGTATAATAATGACGGCTTCCAAGGTGCAGGCAACCCAGCTCGCGCCGCATCCGTAGATATGTATGGTTGGCTGGGTCGCCTATAGGCCCACGTCACTGGATCTATTAACGCTATACGCCGCACGCGCTCTGGGACAATGCACCGATTGTTGCCGAATCAGTGCTTTGAAAATCAGTAAAGCGACAGGCAATTTTCCGGAAGGATTCCGAAAAGGTAAATTGATGCTTCTGAACGTGGGGGGCTCGATAATGGAAGTTGAGTTGCTCCTATCGCTTATTACAGGATAGGTGAGGTCTGAGGACGGTACAGGACATGTGCGTGTACCATGTTACCCTCTTAGCATTCCTACTAAGTACCGGGACTGATGGGCAAAAGGTGAGCAGAGCGGCCCGAGTGCATCTGAATGGAACCATGCGGAGAGGCAGGAATGTTTGTGGACGGCAGACCACACCGATAGGCATCGCTACAGCCATCTACCTAGACCTGTACTGGATTTAGACACATGCAATGCCCTTAGGCGGTGTGGACACAGGCTATTTTAGTGTGCTATGTGTTGCTCGAGGGAATGATGGGCCCGCCTGAGTACGAGATTGGATCGAAGAGATGTGTAAGAGAGTTCCGTGTAAAAGCAGGGCTGGGATCAGCTTTACATCATGTGACAACAAGCGAGCGGTCCTGGTCTAACAGCCAACGAATAATGGAAGAGCAAGCAGAAAGCATTGCAAAGGGACAGTTGCAGACATGCAAGGGGCCCTTACGACCACGTTACCGGCCGTGTCCTACATGGTATCAGCACGAATTCAGAGCCTGCACATGTGGCCTGCAGACGAGTAAGAAGGCGTTCGGCAGATGCAAGATGCGGCAAGGGGCCAATGTAGGAGAAGCAAACTCTGGGATTGGAAACTGGGGGTTGAGGTGGTGGTTCTGGGAATAGGGCGACCGGATCTTTGGAGCATGTCTAAGCCGTGGCGCTAAGAATCAGAAAGACATCAATGTTGCTGCTATGGGGTGAGGATTAACGTTGACCCAATTGTAGGGTTCACATTTCCTGTAACAGATCGGTGAGGAGGGGGCAACGCCGCAAGACAAAGAGAATGATATGCAATAAGGCGTTCTTTTGGTCACTTTCCCTCTCTTTCTTTTTCTTTTCCCATCGGCCTCGCCGCAGGAGTAAGCAGTAAGTGGGAGGTGGGAGGCTCCGACAGTCACGGCCGCCATCTCTGGATATTTTGACTCGACTCGACCTGACCTGACCGGGCTGATTTGATCGATCAATCAATCAATCAATCAACCTCTGAGGACTCTTACCGCACTGGTGGCGCCTCGCCTTAAAACTTTAGCCGGGACGGGGTTGAACCTTGAGGGAGAGTAGAGCAGGGACATTTGATTGACAGGCGAGGAAATGGGTGTCAATGGCTGTGAATGGACGATATCAAGGAGCTCAAGATGACAAGAGACGCTTGAACGGATCGCAGGTCGGATGTTACCAACCAGATCGAACAAAGGGGCGGTATGTCTGAGCACTAAGGCAGTAAATGTACTAGACGAAGGAGAGAATCTAACTGAATCATCCCCAGATCCGAGGTTGGAAGCTGTTATGGTTGGAGGGAGAGGGTCAGCTAGTAGGGTACGGTAATCACTCCGGGCTGTGTGGAAGGATGGATTGATTCTCGTGCCGATAAGTCACTTGTGATTGAACCCGTCCCCGTCCACGGTTCGAGATTTTCTTGGGACGAAAAGGACCAACGCATTGAATCCAAATTCTGTTTCCCGAGATTCGGCACGACCAGGGATCCCGATGGCCGTGTGTGCGTGCCGTGTGAATGACATGTCATGAATCATGCTAGCCCTAGCCTGATGTTGGTTCGGCTGAGTTGTATAGTTCAGGATTGTTGCACGAGTACGAGTGTAACCATCAAGGACAGGGGGGATGATGGGACGAAGAGCTTGGAGATGGGATAGGACGGGATGGGATGGGATGGATGAAATGGGATGAACTCATAGGTGCTCCGTAGACTGTTAACCAAACGAGGTAATAATAGTAGGGAGGAGAGTTCATAGTAGAGTACTCCGTAGAGACGGAGGGACAAAGCGCCCCACGCCAAGATTTGACGAAACATCCCACTTGCAGCATCCCATCTTACTTTTGTATTCTGCCACTCTCAATACCGAGTCTATTCTCAACTCAACCCAACCCAATCCACCACACTTATCACAGTGCACACATACCCAGGGCCACGTACACTACGTACCGCGCCATTACTGTACATACACTGTACCCCTCGACGCCGGTTGCCAATCCCTGTCAGACACTCGCTACAGTATCTTCCACACATCACTACGGACGGACCCAATCGATCCAATTCCACTCGATTCGACCTGTCTCCTCTTCGCGAACCCTACTCCCTGATAACACATACGCCCAAGGCTTCTTCAACTCGCTTGCCTGTCTACACCTCCCTAGCAATTGCGAACGCTAAGCTACGGGCGAGTTCCGTCATTTCACCAGCCTAAACCCTGCTCGAGAACCCGAACTCGACCTTCACAATGAATCCCCGCGTCGAGGAAATCAGTGATTCGGACTCAGACCCGCCTGAGATGGACCTTTCTGACGTACCCTCGTTGATTAGCCCCGCTTCGATCCCCACATCCTCGTCCATGCCGACGCAAATGCTCCAGCCGCAATCCCCTGCCATCAAAGCCTCTGCAGATCGGGAAGCATCCAAGCATTACCAATGTCTCTATCCCATCTATTTTGACAAATCCCGTACACGGGCGGAGGGGAGGCGAGTCGGCGATCAACTGGCAGTAGAGAATCCTCTCGCGCGCGAAATGGCAGATGCCGCGGCAAGCCTGGGCTTGAAGACTGTGTTCGAACCGGATAAAACACATCCTAAGGATTGGAGCAACCCTGGCCGCATACGCATCTTGCTCAAAGAGGATGGCAAGGTGATGGACCACAGAATCAAGAACAAGCATCACCTGTATATTCTTATCAGCCAGTACCTGCAACAGAACCCTACTGAAAAGAATACCCCCTTGAGACTCAGGATCGCCGGTCTCCCAACTCCCAAAGAGCCTTTGCCGGAGCCTGCTGTCCCCAGGGGATGGAAGGTGAACACCATCCTCCCTCTCCATTCGCCTGCTTTGACAGGAGGCGGTGTTTCGGAGAATTTCTTGCAAGATATGATGGCAGAAATGGGCGAAATGGGTGGGATGCCCGGGATGCCCGCACTGCCTGGCATGATGGGTGGAGGCGCATCGAGCACTGGAGGAGAGGGAAAGAAGAAAAAGGATAAAAAGAAGAAGTGAACTCCAAGCCAGTCATGAAAACAAAACTTTTCGTATTACCAAGTTCACACAAATATACAACGCACACCAGTCTACGGATTCCCGGTGTATGGGCCTCTGACCATCCACTACCAGCGACGACATGCCGAGTCTACAACCTCAAGATATCTTAGTTGACCTAAATTCGGTTGACAAACCTCCCGTGCCCATTTCTCTATGCGGATTGGGTGACGGTGGGATCCATAGCATGCGTTAGCTTCAATGCGAATAAGATCCCGCTTGCATTGCATTGTTCAATGTATCGAACGATCTTCGAACTAATAGTCGTCGCTCCAACCTATCCTGTTTGATTCAATTGTCTATGTTGACCTATTAATGTCTCACAAGACGCAAGTTCTAGGTACAGGCTACTGACGCAATGCTCATTCTACCCTTGAAACGCCATCTCGTCGTTCGAATTGGCTGACCATTTTAGTGGAACACCAGCCCGCATAATGTTACTTCTTTCCATGCAAGCAACCCCTCAGCTTCTGACAATCTCCAATAGTGCAACTGATGTTTCTTCGAGCCGTGATCGTCACACCACAATTCCATAACACCCAGTCCCTCATCGCTATGCTTCTGTCTGACCGTTCAACCTTAGCCAGCATCGCTTTTGTGGGCGCCTCACAGGCGGTGAGCAGACGCTCCGGCATCTCATTCGCCTAAGCAGCAATCGTGCAACCTCAATCCAGAGTATATTGACTCGCGGCACGTTCTCCCCGCTCCGCCCCTCCAGCTCTTGTAACAGTAAGCTTTCTGGTTTCCCCATGCTCGTCCATCGATCGAATTTCCCCATTGGCGTCAATCCCTGATCGAAGCCAGGATCCCAACGAACATACAGTTTCCGCACCTCCATCACACTTGTCTTGGGAGCAGTGAAGCGATCATTTCCAATAATCCTACTGCTGCGACCTCTCTCCACTCTTCTTCGACCCACTGGATCAGCCCTATCTTCGCATATGCTGTCCCATAACTTGCACCATCCATTCCGTTCTAGACTTCCAAACATTGCATGTCCACACGCTGTACACGCCCACTCGCGATCATAGATACCACAATCAAAGTCCTTCTCAACGCAAGCCAAGCGAACAATCACCGTCGTCCCTGATCACCTCGTCCGGAATTGTCCCCTTCTCCCAACTTCCACAAAGAATAAGGCAACCGTCACTGCATTCCCTCGCATCAGCCGCCCCTATTAGCCTCCCTATTAGACTCCAAGAAACAGGTCCCACGACCGCCAGGTCTTGTCATCTCCCCCAGCTCGCATGGTTCATGCATACGTTCTTGCATGCATGTCAATCCATATCCGGTAAGGGGTTGACGTCAATAACGTGCAAAGCAGCCGTCCCAGCACTACTGCATGCATGAGCCGATTCGACTGGCAATCGTTCCCTCGTCCCATGGCGGCGTCGTCCGACCACCACGACGTGTGGAAACAAAGTTTCTCAGCGTTTCGGTCGGCACTGCGGCACTGCGGCGTCGCTCTCTGTGTGTGTCCTTCTCTTCGTTTATGGGATGTACTGGATCCCCCCTCTTTCCCGCTCTCTGGACGGGCCGCCGCGCGAGAATCATCATTGGAGGGCGAGCTAAACAATGTGACTTAATGGTGTACACTCTTTGGGGGCTGGCCCTTATGGACGAAATTATGGGCCGGGAAAGGTTTATCGTGCTTACGTCTTTCTTCATTCCGGTGACAGTGCCGGTGTCGTGAACGGTGAGGAGAGATATCCTCACGCCCATGATGATTGAAGAGAGTCTGCTGAGGTAATCGACTCTACTTCGCTTGGGCTTGCGGATATCCGCTCTGTGCTCTAGTGTCGATGTTTTGATAACTGTGCTTACTACTCATTCATGATCGCCGGCATGTTTGTACGAAACCGTCAATTCACTATCGGCCAGTTGCTATCGACCACCCTCTGAGAAAGAGCACGACATTGAATGAATACATGGGTACCAAGTGGTTTACATGACTCATCAGCGATTTTCATGGAAATTTGTGTCATTTGAAAAGAAACCTGCTACACATCCTACGCAGCCAGCCAGCTACGCCTCTCGAGTCCCCAGGAATGCACTCCCAACACACAGTCATCATCATGCCTAGCGAAACGCAAAAAGGTAAACTCCCACCAAAGAAGAAAGAAAAGAAACCCCGAAGAAGAAAGACGGGACCAAAAGGCTGACTCCCCTGTCCCATCCCAGCTCATCCTATCTCAACACCCGCTTAAACACCTGCCTGCTGGGCGAATCCCAACCTGGGTGTCGCGCTCAACTCATGAACAACATACTTGCTCTTCAAGAAGATGTCTCCAAAGATGCTGAACGGCAGACCGTCATTGACCTGGATGCCACCGAAGCAGGTCGTGCTGCCAGTCTCCAGGGGCGCGTAGTTGATGTATTTGCCAGGGACGACCTGCTTCGCGCCGCCGATGGTGGCGGTGAAGTCTGGGAGGGTGGCCGAGCAGGGGAAGACCCAACCGCCCGCGTTGGTGCTGTCGAGCTTCGCGCCGCTGACTTTGGCGTAGTATGCCTTCACGATGGCGGTGGGGAGGTAGAGGAGGGTTGTGCCTGTGTCGCCGATGGCGGGGATGGACGTCTTGACCTCGGCGCCGGTGCCGACGGCGTAGCCAGTGGCGGTGAAACCCCAGAAGCCGTCGCTGTTGTCAACGTTCACATATGTGATATCGCCAGTGTACTTGGACTTGTCGATGAAGCCGAAGTCGTAGGTACCGGCGGCGTGGTACTTGAGGGTTACGGCGAAGATAGGGGAGGGGAGGTTGCCCTTGATGGTGTCGAACCAGGTCTTTGACGGCGTGGGCTTGATGGTGTTGAGGGAGCTGAAGGCCAGGCCGAGGAGTCCGTCAGTGTCGGTGTCGCGCTGGAAGGCGGCGGAGACGGATGTTGCGGCTTCGACTGCTTGAGAGGTCGCAGTCACGCCGCCAACAACGACTTTGTCGGCGTACACGGTGCCGGATGCTCCTGATCCATCGCCGTAAGAGATCTTCCAGGTTGCGCCTGCAACCTTCTTGCTTGCATCGACTTTGTAGTAATCGTGGCCGGTCAATTGGCTGGAAGCTTGAAGGGACGAGAACACCCATCTGAGAGAGAGTTAGCTGCTACTCTTTTTCTATGTCTGATGTGACAGTCATGATTTGAAGAGGCGAATTTTCGTAAGAGTCGTATTGAATGGCTGGACTGCCCCCTTCTCTGCTTATCACGCTTTGACAGCCATGCAATCCAACAGGATGGCATAAGACACTGCAACATGCCAGAAAGGACTTTATGTTGCGTCATGACCATGGCGCGATAATGTGCGATATCTGGTCCCGATGCACTCCAATGCTTCCGACTTGGCAGCATCTCTGACTGCCCAATCGGGCAGCGGATGATATGGAAGAATAAAGGTACTCACAGATCAGAACTGCCGGTGTCGAAATCGAGTTGCAACGTCGAGCTTCCAACGGTGACAGGCGTAAGATATCTGCATAATTGTTCAGTCAATGATGCTCGTGGCAACTGGGCTGAGAATATGTCGGGAGTCCTTACAGAGAATCGTACTGGTCGCCTGGAACAGCTGGGGCACTGCCGTTCGGACCGGCGGCCGCCGCGATCGAAATGGCTTCCGGCACTGCGACTCCATGCTTGCGCAGATCCTTGGCCATCTGCGTAGGTCCATGCTTGACGAATTTCTTTCGCTCGACTTGGCCGAGGGAGAAGGGCTTGCGCTTCTGGACATCAACTGGAGAGCCCAGGATGACATCAGAGAACGCCAACAGGGTGGCGAGAGCAGAGAGCGAAGGCATAATGGAAGGAATTGCACAGGAGCACCGTACAGACAGAAGAACAAATGAGCGAGAGGAGAGCGACCTTTAAAGCGAATTCGGCCCTGAGGATGGTAGTGCTTGGGAGTACAGAAGTCGAGTAACGTAGAGCAATACGACTCTTATATAGTTGTGTCGCTGGCACGACGACGATATGTGTGCTGTATTGCAAAGCACTCAAAAACGTTCCGAACATGCTGGGGATCGACATGCTCAATCAAATTCGCGGCCACTCAATGCGAAATGTCCTATCTTGGCAGTTGAGTATAGTAGCCTGGTGTGTACATCCGTTGACCTTCTGCTTTAGGCTGTGTTCCGATACTGACCATCTAAACGACTCATTATAATGCGCAATGTGTGCGATAGCTCATTTGTGAATTAGTGTTGTTCCCTTGGGAGCGGCTTCAGGCCTTCGAGGGAACCAGTAGGGAACATGGGTAAGAAGACGCAATTGTAGAGAATATATTGCATCGACCAATAGTCTAAGAGGCAATGTACTGCCACAAAGATGCACCTTGGACAAAGTAGCAGCTCACAAACTTGGTGGGGATTTTCATATAGCAGGTGGGCGGGAATAATAGAGTTCTATTGGTAGGATGTACAAATGATAACGGAGCAGCCGTCTTCGCCGTTACTGTGTTCAATGGATGTCAACCTTGCAACATTGAAGATGATGCTGCCCTGCACGAACAAGCTCCGTTGGCCACTTAAGCCTCTGGCAAGCCTGGTCAAGCATTTGGATCCGAGCTTGGCGGATTGAGTTCCTAGGTCTGAGGCTTGTTGGTTGGTCAGAAGATCTTAGAGCGACGGATCGGCCGTATTTCAGCGACTGGGGTGTGCGGCAGTGAATGAGCACCTTCCAAGGAGAGCGATCTTCTTCAATATAGAACATCCTACTATGTCTAGCGTCCGTCGAGACCTACACGGATTTCACCGACCCAGCTAGAGCGTACAATGGATTGGAGATACACAGCACGTCTTGGAAGGGGCCCCAGACGTGATTAACGGATCGCGTGCATGAAACGACGGTGCAAGCGCATCATTAATGTCCGAAGACGCCGAAGTCCCGTTCCTTGCTATACTGTCCAAGTTGTACTGGACACAGGAAGGGAAAATACACCATTGCCAAGTATCGTAAGACCATAGAACATTTCCTTGTGTCTTTGTGCCTACACACTTATGTCGTTGACAGGTATCGTCTCTATCACGAGACCTTTGGTGACCAAGCGGCTACCCGCATTACCCATCACAAGTGTTCCACCCTTGTCCAATAGTAACGCATCAGGTTGGCCGAAATACAATGCAGAGTTTGATCAGCTCGACATGAACTCCGGATTCAAGGTCCTAATATGTGCATTGAGAATGCCTACATGCATTAGACCCTCCATCTTTGGTTCGGTTCACACATTTACTTGTGGAACATGCAATGTCGTCAATTGCTCTTTTGATTGCAAGTACTAGAAGAATACCGTGATAGGAAAGCATTGTTGCTCATAAATCTAAACATCTGATCGGAGCATTCATAAGCTTGCCGTCTCTTCCAACCAGCCTCGGCCTTTATGGTGCAATGTAGGAATGATAACCATTTGACCAAAAGCTTCTTTATGCGCTAAGCATTGTTGGTCTATTCGCTTCGTATATTAAAAGCTTACAGCGAGGCGTGGGGGCGTAAGTGTATGGATCATGCCGCAATTTCGCCACCATCTTCTACGGCACCTTGCAACTTGCTGAGGGCTTCCTGGTACATTCTCTTTCTATCCCAAGTCACGTCCCGTTCGCTAAGTTCTTGTCGAGTTACCTTCCTTTCTCCTCGATTAACGACACCGCCAGTTGCAATAGTTTTCCAGAACCACGCTGCTTCATTCTTGGCCACGAGTGTCCAGGCCTGACCAGCCTTCCCTGCTCTTGCCGTTCTCCCAACACGATGAACGTAGCTTGTAATTGACGATGGTATGTCATAGTTCACGACGTGGGTAATGTCAGGGATGTCTAGTCCTCTCGAAGCTGCATCGGAAGCCACTAGAATCTTGGTTTTTCCCTGAGCAAAGTACCTGAGTATTTTCTGTGATGCTTTCGATGTAGCTGACGGCGCCATTGCTTTCATGTATGGTACCAGTGGTGGCTCAAGGAAGCTTAGTAGATGTAAAAGCCTCGAGGCGTTCTCGTTGCTCTTGGTGAAAATCAAAACGCGACTTGAATGTCTCGCCAGGGTAGCACCTAGGCCCGGTTGGTTCGAACCTGACTCCGCATTGGAATCGGACTCTGAGGTATCCTTAGATTCATTGTTGGAACCATCTTCGCTGAAGATATGATAAAGCAATAGATAGAGGAGATACAAAGGCTTTTTGGATCCATCCGAGACTGGTAGGCCGAATTCATCGAGAGTTGTTGGCAGCTCGAACACATCGCCATCCGCCGCAGATAGTCGTTGTTCATCGAGATCATTTTCCACAACGACAAGCTTCGGCCGCCTTAATCTGAGCGTGCCCAGCTTCGTCAGATCTTTCTTCATGGTTGCACTCAATATAACCTTGGTAATTTGCCTTCGCTTTGGTAAGGCGAGAGATATGATAGACTCCGGACGGAGATGACGGGACGCAGAATCGTCTGTAGAGTAACTAGATGTGTCTCGTTCTAACGCATCCATGACTACGTTTGACCAGCCTTGGAAATTTTGATTCAAGAGCTGATCAGCCTCATCAATGACCAGCCAGCGAACTGAATGGAGTGAAAAGCCATCAGTTGCTTCGATATGCTCCACAAGACGACCCGGAGTACAAACGAGGATATCAACACTCGATTCATACTTTGGTACATGGTCAGGGGCCATAACCGCAAGATGGTCGCGAATGCTACCTCGCTGGGTGAAACCCAAGTTCGACTTGGGGTTAGCTTTTCCCTGTCGCTCCTTCGACCGCCTTGGATCATATTGCTGCCGTATCCGCACGAGCATATTCTGTTCCGTTGTGAGAGGCACACTGCCTTGTGCGGCTGCAACCTTTAGCCTTGTTCCGACGCACAGCTCCTCGGCAACTTTGACCACCTGATCAACCAATTGTCTGGATGGAACTATGACAATTGCAGACAGTGTTGTAACCGCTCGATCTTTCAATGCCGCGACGATTGGAAGGAGATATGCGAGTGTTTTGCCTGATCCTGTCCTGGCCGACACACAGATGTCGCCTAGGTGTTGCTCAAATCCGGGTTGTAGCATTGGTACCAAAGCGGATTGAACAGCCAATGCGTTTTCGTAACCTTGTTTCTTCAATTTGACCAGCATTACTTCGTCAACACCTAAACTAGCAAACGGCGCAGCTTTCGTCGAGCTCACGGTGATGGGTTTGGCAAGCCACGTTGGGAGGGTCGAAAACGTGGGTTTGAAGGGAGCGTCAGGCACGGGAGCTGGTTGTAGGAGTGGTACCAGATCTAGGAAAGAGGTCAGTAGGTTGATCTTTGCGAAATCATGGCTGCTGCGCTTGATGTTTGTACGTACCATGTAACTCTTCGGCTGGCGCCTCTTCCTCTTCGGCATCCTTGTTCTTGTTGTTGGCACTCTCCTGAGCAGATAACTTCATAGATTTCTCGAATTTGGACAAGATTGATCGATGTTTCTTTAAACTTGGGTCAACCTCGTCTGCCGCAACCTGAACGTCGGAACCTCTCTTGCGCTTTTTCGCTCGTGGGGCAGGCTCTGGCGTAGTACTCCTTTCGTCCTGATCATCTTCGTCGGAGGCCTCTGAACTCGAAGAACTCGTCTCTTCTTCAAGCTCGTCATCCGGAGTTTTGGTAATGAGTGTCGCATTTGGACTTGATCTTTCTTGTTTTGCTTTGCTCGGAGTGGATGTAATGGAGGCCATGGGTTTGGACGGAGGAACCCATCGCGTATAGAGTTCCCCGGGCATCGTTATGGTGAGGAAATGTAGAAGAATCGCAATGCGCAATTCGATTTCTAAGATTGAGAATAAATTCAAGATGGACAGAAGAAATTCCAATGGCGCCAAGGAAGATCGGAGCTTTGATGCGCCGACATCTTACTAGCAGGGGTAAAGCTACAGCGATACGCTAGCCCCTTCTTTCTTCTACATGGCAACTTCTCTAAACGTTCCATTCAACATTTCCGTAGGAGAAATCGACGCCATCACCAAATCTGACAGCGGGAAGCTTAGATGTCAGTCTCATGAGCTTGCGTTGACTTGTCATGTTTGAAACTCTATCGCCTGCTTTGCCCTGCGGAGGTCTTCCGTGTATTCAGTCAATATGCCGTACAATATTGCGTACGTCTGATGACCCTCATTGGCAGATAGATCCTAATTCGTGCATTCTAGTATGATCAGCGACTACTTCTTCCCACAACCAGGCATGTTTGTCCTTGTGTTGCTAGAACTCTCTTCTAATGATTTCCAGGTGGTGTTGAGAGTCACATATATCAGCTCTCGAGTGTTAGTTCTTCATTCCTCTTTCTCATTCCATCTGTACTAAGTAAGACATAGAAACTCATAGATCGGGGCCATAAGGTCATTATCGTGACACATGCATATGCTGGTCGAACAGGTGTGCGATACCTCACGAATGGGCTCAAAGTTTATCACGTCCCCTTTTGGGTGATATATCGGGAGACGACATTCCCTACTGTCTTCTCATTCTTCCCTGTCTTTCGAAACATCGTCATCAGGGAGCAAATTGAAATTGTGCATGGACATGGCAGCTTAAGCAATCTCTGCCACGAAGCAATCTTACATGCGCGGACGATGGGTCTGAGGACGGTGTTCACTGATCATAGTCTGTTCGGCTTCTCAGATGCAGCAAGTATACTTACAAATAAGTTGCTAAAATTTACTTTAAGCGATGTGGATCACTGTATCTGCGTCAGCCATACTTGGTACGTTATACCCTTCCCAGAATAGATTTGTGCGGCATCTGACCAGTGCAATAGCAAAGAAAACACCGTCTTGCGAGCCTCTCTGGACCCTTTAATGGTGTCCGTCATTCCGAATGCAGTTGTCGCGGAGAACTTTCAACCCCTGGAGCATGCTTCTTCCCACGATGCACCGGGCCCACCGCATCGCTTTGGACCACATGACATTATCAAGATTGTAGTCATTTCGCGTCTGTTCACTAACAAAGGCACCGATCTCCTGGTTGCCGCCATACCCCGCATTCTTGCTTCAAACCCCAACGTGCGATTTATTATCGCAGGCAGTGGGCCTAAAGCTATTGATCTTGAACAAATGATAGAAAGGAATGTCTTACAAGAGAAGGTCTTGCTATTTGGCCCAGTTAGGCACGAAGAGGTCAGGGATGTAATGGTACAAGGGCATATCTATCTTCATCCATCTCTCACAGAAGCCTTCGGAACTGTCATTGTTGAGGCTGCATCCTGCGGCCTTTACGTAGTCTGTACGCGCGTTGGAGGTATACCAGAAGTCTTACCGCGCCATATGACCGAATTTGCGGCCCCTGAGGAGGATGATATTGTTGCTGCAACTGAGCGCGCAATTGCTGCTTTGAGGGCGGGCAAGGTCCGAACGGAGCTTTTCCACAACCAAGTCAAGCAGATGTACTCGTGGACAGATGTTGCACAGCGCACAGAAAGAGTCTACGATGGTATCAGCGGCGCCCTTAGCCATGATGAATTCTACCAGGGTGCTGGAGCTGGTGGTGCTTGGAGTGCAACTCGAGGACGTGCCGGCGTACAGAGCTTCGCGCTCATCGAGAGACTGAAGCGATACTACGGCTGCGGAATCTGGGCCGGCAAATTGTTCTGCCTATGTGCAATCATAGATTATCTGTTATACGTATTCTTGGAAATCTTTGCGCCCCGATCTGGTATCGATATTGCAAGGACATGGCCGAAGAAAGACCCAGTCAGGAAGGAGGTAGACACTGGGATGGCCCGGAAGAAAAGCTCGAGACACCGCCGGGAGAAGAGAGAAGAGTGAGACAGCTCATTTCCACATACTTGCCGTCCCCGCCGAAGGATTTCGCAAAGGCAATCAAGACTTCAGAATTCGAATGTACGCCCTCCGAGAGAATTGTACATACGTACTTCGATGTCCCATGTGAAAGATATCCGATCCTTGCAACACACTCCGCGAGCAAAAGTTCGAATCGCTTATTGGAGAACGCATAATAGGAGAGATGAATGCGAATCTCACCTGGGGTATCCACGTTAGCACGTAATTCTGAACGTGCTTACCTTAGTAAATGGGTCATTCGACATCCTTACTTAGCAACTTATGCGTGAGAAGGATGGGAAGTCAACGATCCGATGCAGGTAAATGAGGGGACATAAGGTGGGGTTATAATAGTCTTTGAAAGCTGCAGTCAAGAGGCACAGAATGAGAGAGCTCCCGGTTATGGGAGCCTCGCACGCGCCAGACCACGCTCTGTTGGTCTGCGCGAACTCGACCAAAGAACCGCCCACACTCTTGGGTTCGATAAAAAGATCTTCCATAAGTCGTGCATTTCCGCGGTCTACCAAGATCAAAACCAAACTTCCTCATCCAGTCATACCAATCTCGTTTACCGTGCAGCTGCAACCCTCGACCCATGCTGGGATTCCCGCGCTTACGTCCCCCCGCCAATGTTCATTTCATTGGCCAGCCTTCAACACGCCTGGATCCACACAGAGATAGGACATTAATATGACCCTCCATAATCTATATTAAGTGTAATTTGACCTTCCAAATCGAGCTCATTACCTCGCAAGGAACGGCAAATTAAGGCCGGATGGTGGTCGCCATCCTGGCTTTAATTATCGGTTCCACAAACGGTTCTGCACGTAGATTCGACAGATTCGACGCGCATCCCCTCCAAACAATGCACACAATAGTGCCAACCCATCTAGTATCCAGTGCAAGTTGAGATCAAAATACTCAAGTACATTGCGAAACTGTGTGCCTTGTATGGAGTACTATGGACCAAAGGTAACCTCTTAGTCAAAGAACATAGTTCAATTGGAGAGTTTCAAGAATAGATACACCATTTCTACAATTCCCATTCTCCACATCTGCTGTACGAGTACCACAAGCTAGCTTCTCGGAAGCCAGACTTTCCACCAGCCAAGGGCCCACTCACTTGATTGTAAACTTTGGAAAGATCTAAGAATGTCCCCAAAATAGCCCTTTTCGTGGGTACTGGCTCGACTCGCAACCGCTACTAGTCCCATAATGGGTTGGTTGCCGTCGGAAGATTAACGAACCAAAGGTTTAAGCGCTTACCTAGATCTGCAGCCGGCCAATCACCGTCCACTGCCACTATTTTTGGTTAATCTTTGCTATGGGGAGCGCGTACACTAGTCAACGTGTTTGTGGAGTCGACGTTCGATATATATATGGTATGCTTCGTACACTACCAAATGTTTCGTTTCATTCACAGCCTTCAACAAACATCAAAAACATTCCACCTTTTCTCTTTTTTCTCTTTTCCTATCGAGCGTTTCCTTGAGAGAGATCCGGATCTCTTGTTTCCTTCGTCACTTTTCTCTTTTCGTGGTTTCACTTGGGTACCTTTAGGACTACCTCTATTGCAAACGATACGACTTGGAACAGAAAAATTGAAACAAATCGATCAACAACATACACAATGCTTTTCACAAACACTCTTGCCTTCATCCTGGCCGTTGCGCCCACGGCTCTCTTCGCCGCTCCCACCCCAACCAAGCGCGACCTCTCCGCCGCTACAGTGAAGCTTCTTCAGAACGGAACCTGCGATCTCTCCGAATTAAAGATGCCAATCGGTACGTCCTCAATGCATTCAACTATTCAAACTTCAAATTGACTCTTTGCCTTAGCACCAACACCTCTCCCCGAACCCTTCGGCCTCAAACTCGCACACATCGCCGTCGGCCGCGGCACACAAAACTACACCTGCGCAACCGCCTCCTCAACGGACGCACCCAAAGCCGTCGGCGCCGTCGCATCCCTCTACAACGCGACCTGCTCCGCGGTGCGCGCTCCCGCCGTGCTCGCCGACATCACCAAGCTCGCACTCGACCACGCGATCCCCAAGAACGACATCGCCCAGAAGCTCCTCTCCGGGCACCACGAGTTCACCGCCGCCGGCGTCCCTCTCTTCCTCCTCCAGTCCGACAACAACAACTACGGCTACGTGCAAGCCAAGAAGAACAGCTCCTCCGACGCTCCCACCACCGCCACCAAGGGCACCAACAACCTCGGCAGCGTCCCCTGGCTCAAGCTCGACGCTGTCGAGGGTGACTACAAGGCCGTGTACCGCATCAACACTGCTGGCGGCGTCGCTCCCAAGACGTGCGAGGGCATCACTGGTGCTTTCACTGTCGAGTACGCCGCTGAGTACTGGTTCTACAACTAAAAAACGGGGGGGAATGTTGTTGGGATGGTATCTTCTTCGTTGGCATAGCGCACCGCTTTTGTAGCTAGGTCTGCATTGTAATTGGCGTTTCTTCTGCTGCGCCTGCTGCTGCTTCTTTTCTTGTAAATGGCGGCTTGGGCTCCGCCATGTAGCATATATAACTTACTGGAATACCCGGATGGGATTTAATTAAACATATTTCATTCATCATTTCGTGTTCTTTGAAGTGAAAGGAATTTAGGGCGGGAACGAGCTGAACATTAACAGTGGCAGATAGTGAAATGAATTGGTCTTCAAATTCCCGAAAACATATGCTATTCATCTTTCCAGTGATTATGATGCCCACAACCATGAACGCTCCAAGGAAATCTGATACCCTAGTATGTGTGCAAATGTGCAGCATGCACCAGCAAATAGGTTCGAGGCGTGAACGGCACTAATAGTACAAGCATCCTCACAACATCTATCGGAGGAGTCAAGAAAACCGAATTTATCCCGCTTCTTCGAAGCTTTCTTTCTGCCACTCGACAGGTTCTGTCCCCGGTACAGCGACCGGTCCACCTGCCGCCGTCGCCGTGGCCACCGCTGCGCCAATGTCTGCCGTCGCGTAGCTATACAGCATCCAGAAGACCATGAGGTGTAAGCCCATGCAGTACGCTGCGAAGAGGTTTCTGCTCGTTCGCGTAGCGAGCACGAGCCGTGTGATGCGGAAGACAAGCCGCTCGAACACGCTCATCCTCTTCAACGCCCTGTTCGATTCCCGGCCCCTGAAAGCCGCGAAAGGCGAGATCGACGACTCGTAAGCTGAGCGGTAACGATCCATGGTGAGGCCAGATGATGTGTCCGAGGAGACGTGGATAGTCGAAGGGTTGGCATTCACCGCAGTCGCGGAAGTTCCCGACGCATGACCGCCGCGGTTGTAGCTCGAGACGTATCTTGTCTTTTCGTACAGATCGAGATTGTCTTTCTGCAGGGCCGAAATTTCGGAACGGAGAGTCGATACTGTCTTGTAGGACTTTTGGAGCTCGGCCTCGAGCTCGCCGTTGCGCTTTTTGAAGCGGTCTCGTTGCGCGGTGACCATGGGGAGGATACCTGAACCTCCGCCGCCGGGCTCGCCACCGGCTCGCAAAGATGAGAGGGTCGTCTGCGAGTGTGCCGGGTCGAAGCCGGAGATGATGGATGATGTTGGAGATGTGGCTCGTCCACGCCGAGTGCCCCCGTACGATGATTGGGGGTAACGGGATGTGTATGTGCCAGCGACTGACATGGCTGACGATTCGAAGGCGTTCGAAGCCTCTTGTTGGACTTTTTCCAGGTCGGCCTCGAGTGTTTCGTTCAAGTTTCTTGACTTCTCTAGTTCCATGTTTGTGCTGGAGAGCTCTTCCTGCATGGTCTCCAATCGACTTTGCAGGTCTTGATGCGAGACTCTGAGGACTGTGAGTTCGTTGCTTAGTTTCTTGTTTCGAGCGAGGAGAAGCTGTTCCAGGGTTTCTCCTTTGCCCTTGGCTGCGGCGCCATTTTGCGAAAGCGCAATCTCGGTTGCCTCGTCGTCATCGTCACCTGTCGCGAATTCGATGGACTAGGAAAGGTAAGTTGTTATCCTGCAAGGGGAACGTGATACGTACCTTGAGCACTTCAAGTTCCTGCTTGACGTTCTCATAATCGCTCCATTTCTGTACCTTCTCCCGCAAAGCGTCCTTCTCATTCTTGAGTGACTTGATCTCTCGCTCCAAGCTTCTGGTCTCGGTCTCAAGCTTGCTTCGATCAGAGTCCTTTTCGAAGCGTGAGTTTTCGAGTTTCCTGAGGAGGGAAGAGTTTTCGGATTGCAATCGTAGATAAGCAGGATCGTCCTCAACAGGTGTCTGTCGAGTGACCTGTGCCGATGCAGATTGGGCCAGTTCTAAGCGCAATTGTTCGTTGCGGGCCTCCACATCAGCTAGACGGTGGCTCGTCCTCTCCAATTCGGAGCTGACGATCTCGAGTTCTGCAGCTGTAGCCCCACGGGTGGCCTCGCCGTCTGCATCCTCTCCCTTGCCCAATCGTTGCGAAACCTCGTAGCTGGCCTTGAGCTCCTTGAGCAACTTGTCTTGACTCTCAACCTTCTCTTCCAGACTCTTCTCCTTTGCCTCCCAATTGTCCTGCTTTTCTTTCAATACTGCTGTCCATGACGCCTCGACCTCTTTGACCTGGCTATCGCGACCCTCTTCCAACGCTCGGCGAGCCGTGCGCTCCTCTTCCAGTTTCTTCTCTGCATGTTCAAGCTGTGTGGTAAGTGTCGCAACGGTCCTTTGCAGGCGCTCATTCTCCGAGGTGAGTTTTGGCAATGTCTCCTCGGCCGTGACTAGCGAATCTACCGAGGCTTCGAGCAAGGGATACGGATCGGGGGCATCGGACAGTGGTGAGTAAACTTGAAAGAATGCTGCCTGGACAGTCTTGGATTGGTTCGAGATTAGGTCGATGAAAGATTGGTAGGCTGTATGGTTCATGAGTATTGTAAATTCAGAGAGACTTCGTATGGGGAATCACCAACATTTCAAAAGCCCTTTGATGTCATTCAACTTGCTGGCATCATCCAAGCGTCTGAAGTCCTTGGTCTTCTGTGCGAGATCCTTTCGCTGTGTAAGAGCATCGCGCTGGTGAGCAACAAGGTCCGAGGCTACAGTGTCAAGCTGGGGGACCAGCGTATTCAAGTCGATGTCTATGGACAAGGTCAGACTGGTTCATGTCTAGATCAAAGGCAATGTTGGCGTACTTCTCCAGGCACCGATGGCAGTCTGGAATTTGTTGTCTCCCGCAGATTCTTGCGCCAGTTCCTGCTGCTCTTTGTCATCTCGCACAGCATCCTGCGAGATGCTATGCTCGAGATCTAATCCGCCCTCCATCCCTGTGCGCAACGTGTTGCGATGATCGTGTAAATTATCGGTGCAGGTGGTTTAGCAGTGCTGTCGCGCGTTCCGAAGTAACGGGAAGATGAGTCCAGTCCGAGCGAGTGGTTGTGATCTGCAACATGGGATGTCGCGACGTCTTGCAGTGATTACAGAGGTGGTGTTGGCTACATCGTACAGACAGCTTTCACAATCCGGAGGTGATGCGGCATGGTCCCAAGCCCCGATTGGTGCGCGTCGCAAGCTCAGGCCCGCAGAGCTCAACTCCAACACCACTCAACAGGTACGAGCACACTCGTGTGTACACAACTTCCTGTTCTACCGACAATCGACCCTAGGATGATCGGGAACCTGTCGTGCTGCTGAAAGGCAGTTATGGCGATTACGGCGATTCAACGATATGTCAGAAGCATCGTCGTCAATCATGCCGCAGAGGCGCCCACCTCAAGACGGTGCCTACGTGCTTCGCCGCCTCGTTTCCGACTTACCTCTCTCTGCTGATGGCCAGTCGACAGACGTAAACATTACCTGTGTGGAAGTATGGAGTAAGTGCGCGAAATTGTTGTCTCTATAGAATGCGTCGCTCAATTGTTTGTAGATAACAACCTCTACGTTGGTACCTCTGCCGCTGAGATCCTCCACTTCGTACTGTTACCACCCGAACCCAATGCTTCCTCGAACGAGCCCACCGCCATTATAGCCTCTAGGCTCGAACCTCCATACTCCAATAATATCGGTGTCGGCGTTCAACAGATCCTCTTACTACCAAAAGTCAATAAGGCTTGTATCCTCTGCAACAACACTCTGACCTTCTATTCTCTGCCCGAACTTAGCCCCGATTCAAGCACCAAGCCATTGACTTGTACATGGGTCGGTGGGACCGATCTGAATATTGAGGATGAAGCTGGCGGCGAAGGTGTGGTGGTGATGCTGGGTCTTAAAAGCAGGATTCGCTTGATCAGGGTGTCCGAGCATGCACAACCTAGAAGCCTTAAAACTATTGAATACGGGGGCTGTCTGATTTCTGTCCGTCGCGATGCCTTCTCCTGCGCAGCCGACTCGCATTCTTATGCCCTCCTGGATGTTGAGCACCAACAGAAGATTGGCCTGTTCCCGATATCATCTTTGGATCCCGAAGCTGGTCACGTTGGCGGAGCAGCTGAGGATATAACTACCACTGCTCATGCCCCATCGCGGAGCACTTCTTCAGCGAGTGTGCATCCGCGCGGACCCGGTCCTGAAGAGCACCGGGGACATGGACGTAGCTCTAGTCTGGGAATCTTTGGAAACACAGGTCCCGTTTCTCGAACCGAGAGCCCAAGACCGTCTCGACAACGTTATGGGTTTGATGTGCCAGAATCATTATCTAGGACGATTTCGCCTGCTCCTGGAACTCCTGGGCGATCTCCCGAAAGACTTGGCCGTCCATCAAGTACAACCAGGCGAACCAGTCCCTCGCCGGAGAAGCCGCTTCCCCCGCCGCCAGTGTCTCAGGAGAGCACCGAGCCGCAAGTGCAAGTCCAGGTACAAGAATTTGTTCCTCTCAAGCCGCACGTTGCATCGCCGTGTCCGACAGAGTTCTTACTTACTGTGGGTACCACGCCGGCGGAACCGGGAGTCGGCATGTTTGTCAACTTAGACGGTGACATGTGTAGAGGAAGCATTCAATTTGCGAGTTACCCCGATGCCATCGTTGTAGATGGTTCCGGGATTGATTTATCCGCCTCGATAAGTCCTGACTTTGATGCCGAAGAAGGGTACGTTCTGGCTGCAGTACGCAACCTTTCGAATGATAACACCGAGTACGGTATCGAGATTCAACGCTGGGACGTAGATCCTGGCGAAGGCGAGGCATCGAAGGAGTGGCTCGATCTGACCCCTCTTGGAGAAGCTCTGTCGCAGGAGGGTGGACAACGTGCCAAGGCACCACTGGGTCTCCGGACGGTCGTAGAAAAAAGCGACCTGATCTTCTCGGAAATTGGCGAGAAGCTTACAGTTAAACGTCTGAAAATTTCATCAGATGCGCAAGAAGGCCGAGACACTACAGACCATCACCCTCAAGCCAAGCTGGAGAAGGAAGACCTCGAATTCGCGGAACGACTATCTAAACTACAAACCCGTACAATCCTATGGACCGGTGATCAAATAAGCTGGGTTGTGCGCAATCCACTCGTTACTCGCCTTGATGCCCGTCTAGAATATGCTCAGACTACACCGACTGGGGACGGAGAACGGATCCAACCAACTCGCAGCACCATTGAGCAAGTTCTAGGTGATGTTCGCGACCAAGAGCCTCGTAATGAGTCCGAGTACCTTGGTCTTATATACATTCGGCAGAAAGCATCTCTGCTTCTTTTCATGGACCTTATACTCCGCAGTAACACTAATATCATCATCTTCGAGAGCGAGAAGCGCATTACCGAACAAGCGCTGATAGAGGGAGAAATCGATCCCCGAGTAGTTCTTTCTCTCTTGCCCATTCTGAATCAGGAAGTTGTGCAAGGGCCAGAAGGCATACAGATCTCTGGTGGAATCACATCACTAGTTGAGGAATTCTCGCAGCAAAATGAAATAGCTGCAATGCCTGCATCCGTCAATGGGCCATTTGGCGATAATTTGCTTCGACTCGTTAAAACGTACTTGCAGTTCTGGAGAAGACGTAAGGGTATGGCAAGTGTCACTAACGACCCATACGTCTTCCAAACGATCGACGCTGCCTATCTTCACATTTTGCTGTTGCTTGATCAGAACAGTTCGAAGGGGCCTGCAGCCAGTGGGTCTGGTTCCGTCCGGGACGAGCTCAACAAATTCGTTGACGGCGAAGTCGAATGCTTTGATCGAGCAGTAACCCTGCTTGAGAAGTTCAAACGATTATACGTGCTTAGTCGTTTCTACCAATGCAACAGTAAGTCATCAGCGAAAGCTTCCAATGTTCTGTCGGTATGGCAGCGCATTCTCGAAGGCGAGGCCGACGAGGGAGGTGAGTTCGTCAATGGCGAAGTCAGGGTACGAGAATATCTCTCCAAAATTCGAGATCAATCTCTTGTCGAGGAATACGGTTCGTGGCTGGCGAACCGCAACCCTAAGTTGGGCGTGCAAGTCTTTGCAGACGATTCAAGTAGAGTGAAGTTTGATCCGGCACGCGCGGTTCCTCTTCTCCGCGAAAAGGCGCCAGGTGCTGTCAAAGAGTACCTAGAGTATCTCGTCTTTGGCCAAAAGGTATGGACTCCTATCCTCTTGGAAGAAACCAACCCCTAACACTCACAGCACACTCAATACGTCAACGAACTCATCTCATTCTACCTGGACATCGTCATCGACGAGCTCGAAAGCTCATCCGAGTCGCGTGACATTCTCCTTCAAACCTACGAAACCTACCGAATCCTTCAACCTCCCAAGCCCACTTATCGACAATTTATCACCGACAACGCACTCGGCACAGAATGGTGGAACTCTCGACTCCGCCTCCTCCAACTCCTGGGCAGCAACCAGCCCGCCACCTCCTCCTACGACGTCCCCTTAATCCTCTCTCGACTCGAGCCGTACAGTAAGGAACTCGTCCCAGAAATGATCATCCTGAGCGGCAGACAAGGCCGCCACCAAGAAGCCATTCGTCTGCTGACCCACGGCCTCGGCGACTACGACACCGCCATCTCCTACTGCCTCCTCGGCGGATCAAGCATCTACCGTCCCGAAGGCTCAGGCTACATCCCCGCGAACGAGATCCCCAGCCGCGAGGAGCAAGCCGTCTTGCTCCACCACCTCCTACAGGAAACCCTGCGTCTCGACGATCTCGCACAGCGCGTCGCGAGGACGGGCGAATTGCTCGAGCGGTTCGGCGGCTGGTTCGACGTGATAGAGGTGCTTGAGATCATCCCGAATGAATGGAGCGTGGATGTGTTGGGTGCTTTCCTGATTAGTAGTCTTAGGTTGCTGGTTAAAGAGCGTGCGGAGACGGGCATAGCGAAGGCGTTGAACGGCGCGAGGAATCTGCAAATAAGCGTCGATCTCGCGGATAAGATAGAAGAGGCGGGGCCGACTATTGAGCGTGTCGAATAGATCTATATATGATAACATTTGTTGATATGAAGGATGCAATTATATTATTATTACTTTATTAAACCTGGCTTTCGTGAAGCCGTTGTATGAAGTGTCTTCAAAATGCTTTCCACAAAGAAATACCTTTGTCCTTTTGATCAATGCCAAACGCCATGCTCCGATATGCTTTTATTTCTCATCTTCTCATGCAGATGCAATATGCAGACGCAACGAAACAACTCTATGCCGACTCCCTCACAACCTCCATCGGCGCCTTACTCCCCCTCCTCCTCTGCGCCTCCTCCATCTCCTCCGCCTTCTTCTGCGCCAAATACTGGCAAAACTTCGACCTCGCCCTGATCTGCGGACCGAACTTCAAAAACACAAACGGGATAGCGCACAGCGCGACGCTCAAGAAGCCCAGCAGACTACACGCCCACGGCACGCCGAGCTTCCTGTACATCGGCTTCGCGGCGAACGGCAGCACAGCGCCGAACGTCGAGCGCGTGAACGAGGCCGCCGCCATCGCAGACGCAGCGAAGATCTCGTACGCGTCGACGAGGTAGTTGAGCAGTGCCATGAAGAGACACAGATACCCTATTCCGAAGGGGATTCCCGCGAGCGTGGGCACGATCCAGTGGATGTCGTCGCGGGAGGACCAGCCCATCCAGAAGAGGCTGCAGACGAACCATGGGCCGGCGATGGCGGCGAGGGGGAGGCGCCGCATCTCTTCGGACTGGGCCCACGGTTTGTGGGTGCGTTGCGCGCGTAGGAGGATGTGGTCCCAGGCTAGGTAGATGCCGGCGGCCAGGACGGCGCCGACGCCGATGGGGAGGAACGTGAGGCCCGATTCTCCGGCGCTGAAGCCGTAGATGCCTTGGAAGATTATCGGGTATGATTGGAAGAAAATGTAGAAGATTGCGTCTGGGGTTGGACAGTCAGCGAGAGAGGACTTTTTGGGGATGGTTGGTAAGAGTGAAACTTACAGGCGTAACTTAGGTACAGGCAAGTGCAGTATACCAGAGGCTCGGTAAGTATCATGCGGAAAGGCCGCGTAAGTACTACCGTGATGATGTGGCCTATGTCGGTTTTCTCCAGTTCTATGGGTGCGATGATATCCATGTTTCCAGACTCCTTCCTTAGCTTCCGGGCACGTTGCTTTAATATGGCGGGTGCATATGTCTCGGGGAAAACCAAAATGAGCGGCCAGGTAGCGCCAGCGATGATTGCTCCAATCCAGAAGGTCCAGCTCCAGGAAACGGTTGAGATGTAACCGGATATTGGGGGGCCCATGATAGGACCAAATGTGGTAGCCGCCATGAAATAGGCCATACTCCTACCACGGCTGACTGGGTCATGGTAAACATCGGCGCAGATACCACCAACAACGCTGAGAGAACAGCTCCCTCCCACTCCGACGAGCCAACGGAAGACTACCAGGGATGCAAAATTCGGTGATACTGCAGATGCGATTGAGAATATTGTGAACATGGCAAACGAGGCGATCATGGGCCATTTCCTGCCAAATGATTCCGATAATGGTCCCCATACCAAAGGTCCGCAGGTATATCCAACGAGAAAGATGGATGTTGGGAGAATGAGGCGTGTTTCGTCAGTTACTCCGAATTTCTTCGAGATTGGCTTGGTTGCACCTGCGGCAAGGGAACTTGATATTGTTGAATTCATGACTATCGATTCGTTAGCCGGCAATTCCCATATTAGATTTCATGCTTCGTAGAAGGTCTTACCCATCATTATAGCCACGAAGATGGCGTAAATCTTTCGCTTCTACTCATGTCTATTAGTCCCAAATTCTTGACATGGTGGAACAATGAGTAAAGGCTTACATTACTCCAATTGTTGGGTTGCTCAGGATCGTCATCATCAAATCGAATTATAATTCGATGAGACGCATTCTCTTCTCCATCTTGTCCTGTTGGGGAAGTCTCCGAATCCGGGGAATCGGCGTTGTATTCTTCGTCTTTCTCAAAGTCGATTTGCGCATCAATATCATCTGCCTCGCTTTTTATCCGCGGAAGACGGGAAGATCTCTCTGAAGATGGGTTAATTCAAACGATCTCTCGCAGTCTATGATTAGTTATTAAGGGGCGGCGCACCTTGAGTCACAGTTCGAACAATTTCACTATGTGGCGTAGTAACGGCTCGGAGTTCATTATCATTGCCAAGTCGCGATTGCTCACGCGAAAAGGTCTTTTCGAGGTTCGACATGTTGGATCATGCCTCGTCCCACGACGTAGAGACTTTGAACGAATGTAAAAAAGGGAGCAAAAAGGCTTTTGTCGAAATTGAGGTTAGAAACTAGCAGTTTATAATTCATCTGTGATAAGGAATGACGATTCATTGACCCCGCTGCTACGAGACTAATTAGCATATCCGAGGTCGCGGTCCCAAAAACTGCTCTCATATCCGCAACAAAGTTTACTCGTTTGGGAGAAGGATGTGCATACACGACTGGATCATGGCTGAAACTTGTGTTGATTGGTTCGTTTAAGGCGGCAAACTAGGCTAGCTTCGATTTTCGACCCACTTACCGGCCGGTTATGAAGCCCAATGAACTGTGACTGGTTGTCGTATTTGAGAACCCAATTGTTTATTGCCGCAAATTCTCGGAAATGAAGAAAAGGGCAAGGCGTGGCATGGCGTAGGGCGTGCGCACAAGAGATTTTGGTTCCGAGTCTTCCAAAAGATGCATTCCGTTCGGAGTTGGCGCGTCCAGAAGCTGTTCCAGTTCCGTTTCCGGAATGCTTTCTGTTCGGTTGCAGCCAGATAGAGATTGTTCCAAATCGGCATGTCTCTGGACGACGGTCTTGCCGCTACACCCGAATTGCCGTCATTCATGCTAACGCTTTAGGTCTCCAGATTGATGCTTCTTCCAAATCGTCCATACAGCGCCGTCTTCAAGCCTTCCATCTCTTCATGGATGCTATCGATCTTCTCCCTCAGCACGGAGACTTCTTCATCGATGCTTTCTGTAGATGCGGAGAGCATCTCGAGAACTTGAGGCTGCGGTAAGGAGACGAATGAGTCACCGACTTTGTATCTATACATGGTAAGCATGTTGTTGCGTCGTTGGGTATCGGAATTGTAGTCCGAGCATTTCATGATTGTTCCGTCGAATTCCCATTGAATTCCTCAGAGATGAAACAGATGAAATCTGAAGAAAACATCAAGCATGAGGCATTCTACAGAAATATAGTACTTACGGTACTTTATCATCCTCGTCGACGAGCTCCAATTCCATGCTGATTTCCTCTAAATCCTCTTTCTCTTTCTGTTTTGTCCAATCAGCCAGAGTTCCCAAAAATAGTAGGTCAATAATTTGCTATTGCTAGTTGATCGAGCTTACCTGCTTCGCCTTCAACTCATCTTCGAGCGCGACCTCCTTCTGGTGAAGTGTGCTAAACTTGTTGATTTTCTCCTGGTCCTCGCGACGCACTTGCACATCCTCCCCACCTGTCGCCGCCTCGTCCTCTTTGCTGAGCTGTCCTTGAGTTAGTACTGGTAGACGACTTGGTGAATTACGTCCCATCAAAAGACTAAGTTCATACCATTCGACGCTGCATTGTTGATGTATGCTTGTAGGTCACGATGCCTCACAGATAGACGTCGTCGAACTGCGGTGCTGCGTAGAGACGAGAGATAGATTTTAGCGTGCGCACGGTCCGACCTGCAAAAGCGATCACCACAGAACAACAGAACGGAATATCCAGTACCATTGGTCGCATATTCTTTTGGTTCATGCAAATTAATATGTTACTAAATAGATACACCGCCATATTCCCATTGCAATTCTTCTGCCGGATGTTCTAAACTTAATTTGATCTTGAAAACCCAAAATCCAAGTCTGAGCAACGTCCATACCATCACGTGATATGGACCCCGCACCCAGACCCTTTGGAGCCGAGTTTCGAATCGGAATGATATGCAGAGGAGACCAGGCATTGTTATTGGAAAACCTGTACAAATGGAAAATCTTGGTGCAAAGACGGGACGAAATCAACAAATCTTGTTCCACGTGTAGCAAGTACAGTGGATTTGCTTGCACAGTGCAGGCGAAGAAGATGAATGTGGTGGCTGAATAAGAAGATGAAACTGTCCCATTGGCTCGGGAAGTCAGCCGAATCTAAGGGTCCAAAACTTTCTGGCGGTGATGGACAGCAACGACGTCATCAGGCAAGGTTTGAAACCCACCCTCACATTGCGTGGCAGCAACCCCTCACAGATCTACTGGCGAATCATCAGCACCGTGCTGAACATCTGTCTCAGTTCTGGATACTCACCGAGCAAAGTGCACGCGGTCTCGTGGCTGTGGCCCAGGACGATCTCTCACATAGAACAACTAAGATTTGCCCGAAACGATAGCGCGAACGAGTCCGAATTTGATAATCTCACACCATATCTTGAGTCGAAAGCGCCTTCCTTGGACGCCAAATATAACTTTCGAACTCCCTCTACCCATCCCTTCTTCTCCCTTCATCACTTCTTTACTCTAGTGTAACACAACAGCCTACTCAACTGGTTAACATACACCCTGCGCCTACAACAACTCTGACCAACACTTCATCAACGCGATTACGATGACCAACGTGGTTTCCGGCTTCGGGGCCATGAACGGCAATGGAGGAGGCACCGAGTTTCTCTCCATCCAAAGCCCACCCGGCGATGCAGTCAAGGACTACGACAACACCATAACACACGACAAGCAGACCATCAGCGTCCCCCAGGTCTTCCTGGACGCAATGTCCGTTCGCGAGGAGGTATACGGCGAACAAGGCGTTCCACTCGAGGCAGAATTTGACGAGGATGACTCACGAAGCTGGCACTGGGTCGTCTACGCATCAGTCGCCTCTTCCTCAACGCCGCCTGCAAACCTGACGGCCGCAGCCACAGGGACTCCCGCAGAAGAGGAGCGCCGCGCTTCAGCGACAGCCCAACGCCTCGCCGTTGGCACAATACGTCTGGTCCCGCCTCCGCATGGCCCGAACAAATACAAGACAGAACTGTCCGAGGGGGACAAATCTCATCCCGATACCGATCCCCCTGCCAGTGTGGCTCATGAGCATCCCGCCGAACCTTACATAAAACTCGGTCGACTAGCCATCCTCAGGCCCTACCGTAAGATGGGCCTCTCGCAGCTACTAATCAATGCTGCCCTCACCTACGCTGCTAAGAATGCCGACACCATTCAACCGCCACCGTCGCCGACCACAATGGAGCTTGCGAGCCAGATGGGCGAGGCTGTGGAGAAGGCTGTCATATGGAATGGACTTGCTATGATACACGCGCAAGTGGGTGTGAAGTCGATGTGGGAGAAGCATGGCTTCACGGAGGAACTGGTGGACGAGGACGGAAAAGTCGAGATCGCAAAGGAGGAGCACTGGGTCGAGGAGGGAATCGAGCATTTGGGCATGTGGAAGAGGTTGAAGTTGGACCACGGGAGGTTGTAACGTGGTAACTTGGCCCTGGTGTTCACTGCATTCGTTCACCATCTCTACCCTCCCCTGCATCATGCCGTTGACTTTCGTTTTGGTTTTGGTTTTTCATTTGGTCTTTCGATGAGCATGGATAGAGTATACCCCCTATGATCGAGAATTTTATGACGGAACGACTCGATATCCCCCTTTTTCCTTTTTCTCCCCTTTTCTTTTCCAAAAGCGTCTTGGTTTCAACAACATATTGGAGACGTCCAATGGGCCGAAGTTCAAGCTTATGTTCGTTACAGAGCAGAAAGAACGCCTACGATAGTGGATGTTGTTGTTGCGGTGGAACAGGTAGATTTAGTCATTAACCCATTAGAATTTACGCCCCATTATATATATCGTCCCAAAAGTCGACCCATAGTCTCATATACAACCATAACTACGAGTGGCCACAATCTTCCCAGACATACACCTACATACGGAATACATGCCCCCCAACTCCCACTCCTCTCTTACACTCGACAACCAACCTACAACTTCGCCTGCTCCCTCAATCCCCTCGCCACGCCCCTGGAAATCCAATCCGCAATCGCCATATTCGTAACCATAGGATTAACCCCACTAGCCGAGGGCATCGCACTCGCATCCGCCACATACAACCCCTTCGTGCCCCAAACCAGCCCATTCTCATCCACCACGCCCCCTCCCTTCGTCGCACTCATCCTACACGTCGACATCTGATGCGCACTCACGAACATGCTGTCCGGGCTCGGGAACCCAATGTACTTAATCTCCTCGAGCCACGCCTTGAACTTCGCGTCGTTGATGCCATCCGAGGAGGCGGAGTCGTCGCGGATGAAGGTGGGGGCCCCCGGGAGCACGGTGAAGATCTCGCGGGCCCCGGCGACGTATTGGATCCGCGCGAGGGCGAGGAGCCCAGTCAGGATGTGCTGCTGGTCGTACTTGGAGGTCGTGTATTCGAAGCGGACGCGGCCGTCTACGGGGTCCGGGTATACGCGGCCGGTGTCGCGGTCCCGCGCGACGGAGATGTAGCCAGCCATGTGTTTCCTGTGGGGTGGAGGTGTTAGTCATGGGGCTACATGATGTGTGAAGGAGGAGGGGTGGTGGTGGTACTTACATGCGCGCGGCGTTGAGCTTGTAGTCGAGTCCGCTCTTCCAGTTCAACCAGATGAGCCAGGACGACGGGAGCATGTTCGTGGCTTCGAGCTTCGTGCCGTGACCTTTGCCGTCTAGGTTCTCGTACTCGCTGCACACTGACGTGAGAATGGGACCTTCCCATGGCTTGATCTCCTCGTCGTACACTGCGCCGACCAGCGAGACAGGGTGGAGATGCAAGTTCCGACCAATATGATAGTTCGTGAGTCCTGATCGCAGGAGCAATAGAGGGCTCTGCATTGTGCCCGCTGACACGATAACTCTCTTCGCCTTAATAATAACCTCCCTCTTCACCAACGGCTCGCCCGCCACACCACCATGCTCATCCCTCGACGCCCACGTACCCCTCACCCCCGTCGCAACCTTCTCCCCATTCCTCGACTCGAACAGCACCTTCTCCGCATGGAACCCCTCGATGAAGCGGGCACCCGCGCGCGCGGCATCTGGCAGGAACGACACGACGGGCCCCTGCTTCTCGCAGGACCCACACCCAAACGTGCAGTGCCCGCAATTATGCTGCTTCCTGCCCGTGTTCTGCGGCACGGCCTTGTGCGTGTACCCGAGCTTTCGGGACCCCTCGAGCAGGTGCCGGTTCTGCGGGTTGTGCTGGATGTGCTCGGTCGAGACGCCCATACGGTCGCAGACGCGGTCCAGGCAGTCCTGGTACTCGGCCGACGTGAAGAAGGGGAGGCCGCTGTCCGCCCAGGCTTGTCGCACGTAGCCTTGCGTCTGGAGGGACGCGGACCAGTTTACAGTGCCGCCGCCGCCCCAGGATTGCCCGGCTATCACGGTCATGGTGGTGTCGTCGGCTGGGGGTGATGGTTAGTGGTTGTGTTGACAACGCTTTACGTATTGTATGTAAAGATGCGGAGAGACGGGTACTTACAAACCATGGCAGCTCCACTCATGAACAAATGTTCCCACCCATTTCTCTCATTCATAGGAAAGTGGTCCGGAGTCCAATGATACGCCTTCTCAACAACGAGGACCCTATGCCCCGCCTCAGCGAGATTCTTCGCGCTGACTCCTGCACCGCACCCGCTACCAATGATCACGACGTCTGTCTCGATGACCTCGGGCTCGCTCCCCGGCGGCATCTGCAGGAACTCGTAGTCGAAGCCCTTGCCGGGGATCATGCCTGTCGGCACGCGGGGGATGCCGAGGATCTGGGGCAGCGTCGGCGTCACTTTGATCCAGGTTTGCTTGGTGATCATGGTGAGGGAGCGGAAGAGTTGGCGGAGGAGGGGCAGGCGCGCGGTGGACCAGCTTTTGATGATGGATTCGCGGATGGAGGCGGGTTGCTCGCTGATGGGGGTGAGGTATCCGGTGAGGAATAGGGATCCGGCGCGGGTTCTGCAGAAGAAATTAGTTTTTGTTCTTTCTCATAGTCGTGCATCTAATCTTGAGAAGGGGGAGATGTCCGATATGGTCGATATCAAAATGATCATCATAGAGACGCTGAAAATAGAAAAAAGGAGTGACATCCAAAAGAAATCATGTACCCCTGAATCCAGAAATTCAATCATAAACGCATCCAATATTAAAACACCCATAAAACAGAACACGACAAACAATCACAAACTCAGCATAGCAATAACCAAAACTCACCCCAAAATACTCAACACCATCCCCAACTGCTTCGCCGACGCCACCGGCATATGCACCGCAAAAACCCTATGCAGCGCCTCCCGAAACGCGGGATTCCCCGACGCGCTCTCCTCTAAAAACCTCCTCGCCGTCTCTTCATCTTTGACTCCCCCCGGCGCGAGGCTTGTCAGTTTCTTAATCGCACTCGCGTACTCGTCGTCCTTTGCTGCGATGTCTGTGGTCGAGTTGGCGGAGGCGGTGGGCTTCACGGCCGGGATTATGGCGTCTGCGATCGACAGGAGGGTTTTCCATTGGTCTTCTGTTAGGGGGTCGGATGGGGGAGGGGGAAGTTTGGGGATTGTTGTTGGGGAGACGGGTTGGGTTGGGAGAGAGAGGGACATTGTGATGGAGGATTTTGAAGGGAATTCAGATGAGTTGTTTTTCAGGGTCCAAAGGGTTGATTGTTATATTTTATCCTGGAAGAAGGAATCACTTTTCGCATGTATTGTCGCAGGGCTGGTGGGCGACTAATTGAGGCTGTGGTTGAGAGTTGTGGGTTTTGATTAGGAATCTGGCAGTTGTAATTGCGATGGTAAACATATCAAGAGCTGAGACGTGAGGTTGGATGGACATGGTTGGTTCCCCGCATTTCTATCAAACAGGGGGCGTGCATGGATGTGGAGTCGTCGGTTCCTGGAGACCGTCCCAAACATGTGAGGCGAGAGAGCCTCGGTAGCGTCTGACTACGGGATAGCATCGCGGGATATCCGTGTTGGGCGGCTTGGACACGGTTATGCTGTTTTGTTTGGTGGGATCGTGGTGGGAATTTGCGATCTCACATCAGCGCTTTGATGGCTCATTATCTTGTTACAACATAGTCGTTATGCTATGTGGGTCAAGATTCCTGAAGTGTTATCTTGGCAGTATGAACTATTGTGAAAGTCATTACCTACTTATGGATAGTAGAAATACTTAGAGATCGAAATAATATTTAATAGCCACATTTATACTTATTTACAAGAAAGCGATCCACGGTCTAAGCCTGTATTGCTAGGGAAATTTACCTGTGAATAAAAATCTATATTGTTCAGAGAATATGTAAGGTTTATCCAGGGATAGATCCTTACTGTGTATGTTCTCAGTCTATGCCTATTTGCCGATTCTTCATACTTCAAACACGTTTACAGTCTTCAGGTTTTCTAAGCTTTGCCCCACCATCACCTGATAAATGCGACGACTTCGCACTTTCTTCAGCTTTCTTCACAATCGGATTCCACCCGGATCCCATCCGGGCCAGCGTCGGCATGCTTCCGCGCTCGTTCACGCCAACGTCCCATCTCATATCCTGTTCGCCAACTGTCACCCCAAGGCACTACATAAACATCCCGCAGCACCGGGCGAGCTTCCGGGCTGGTCGACTCATACCTGATAGAAAGCAATGAACCCTAACAGGCGATTCTGGTCGCAAATACAAGCGAATCCAAGCACTTCATTCCCACCCCAGAAACCCAGCGCTGGACATGCATCTCGCAACGCGAGATTGCCAGCTATTCTCCCTCGGACCTTCTTAGAAACAAACAATACCTGAGGAGGAGCAACTACCAGCTCAGACAACCAATTCTTTGTCCTAAAACCTGTCTCGCAGTCTATCTTTAGCCACTCGCTGGATTTCAACAAAGAATTCGCTGATAACCCTCCCCTGCGCACCCATGTTGACTACAATGACCAGGAGAACGTGGTCGTATACAAGGGGTTCGCCACCGATGTGCTTTCGTTGGTGAAGAACTATGCACTGCTCCCACTTGAGGCACGAAAGACGATTCTTAGGGAGGTCGGGCTTGGGCTAAAGGACACGCATGCGAAGAATTGGATCCACCTTGGTACGATTCCGTTCATCAAGCCGAATCTGCCGTCGGGATTTGCTTAGTGTTGACCTGTTGTTTTTAGATGTGAAGCCAGATAATGTCTTTGTCAACTGGGACATAGACAAAGACGGGCGAGTCCACTTGTCGAAGGTAGCACTGGGTGACTTGGACGTCGCTCTGAAGCTAGAAGACGGGAAGCTGTTCGATCACAAGGTAGGAAACGTCATGTGGCGTAGCCCAGAGGGTCAATTGGGAAAGGGCGTGGGCAAGCATTCCGAAGTGTTCTCATTTGGACTCCTTGTGAGTTACCTTTCGACAATGCTACGGTGGACGTACTGATCGAAAGGACCAGTGCTTCTATGTCATCACGGGCGTGGAGTGGCTCCACGCTGACTTTGAGACGCTGGAGGTTGAACCAGAGTCGGTGATACTATTCAAGTTACTTTCGGTCTTTGGACCTCTACCAGACGCGCTCGTTGAACACGTCAACGATGCTGAATCGGAGGAGCTCTTGAGAGCCCTGTGGCAAGCAATATCAGAGGACGAGACCAACGAATCGTTCGACAGCTGGTCGTCAAATACATTTCCTAACCTCGACAGTGAGATAAAAAGGCTGATATTGAGGATGACGAACCTCGATCCCATGAAAAGGGCTTCGATGTCAGACATCATGACCGATGATTACTGGAACTTAAAGAGCGTCGAGGGAGTCCCCAGAGTGGTCATCGCTCAGGGATAGCATTTGAGTTTAGATCTAGATACCCCTTATCGCACTAACCTCTCATGCACAGCGAATGATGCGCATTGGCTCGATGCACAGGTAAACATGTATCTTTATCGTATATCTATCTCTATATTGATCTAGATGGTATTGTTAGCCGAACCTTTATAACTACTCAACAGAATGACCCTTACGCCTAATAGTACATCAAGTTTAATCCAAGTGCTTCCACTTATTGCAATTATATTCTACAAAACAATAAACAAAAGATCCACCATTAAGGTATCGAATACAAACAATACTTGCTACTTCGGATTTCCCATTGAATTCAACAACATCATCTCACTGGCAATATCGCTAATCGTAACCAAGTAGAGATGTCGTGAGTCCGTGGACCTCCTTCAGTACAATTCATCACTGTCTACCAAATGCCTTTGTTGAACACACACACACACACACATATATATATATATATGCAAACATACCTTCTCTGACTGTATGCTGAGGAAAGATAATTGCATGCGGGAATCGAGGCGATGGGATAGACTTGGTGGAGCTATGTGGTTATATATGCACCACAAAAGCCGGTATCGTAGCCCGATGACTTGATTCTGGAATGGAAGGATGGAGTTCAAAGGGATTGTACTTGATATCAAAGGCTCGATGTGATATACATCAGACCAACGCGTATAATGAGCTGCCATTGCCTATGGAATTCCTGATAGAGAGAATTTCCTTTGAACGACTACTCTCTACTGTGAGTTCGAATTCGATGTCAACAATAAAGTCTAAGACATCCTCAAGTCTAAGACATCCTCAACTCCAACTTGTCGTCGCGAGAAACATTCTGAGGCAAAGCACGCGTTTGCCGTGATGAGGCGACACTACCCGGCATTAATTCGGACCCGGCCGTGCCTCGGCTTGACCGACGTTTATCCAGTGTGGCTGATGCCATTCAAAAGCCTTGGGTGAGTTCACGTTCGCCGCACCGAGGCTGCTGTTGAGGCTGAGTTTGTTGCTTTTGGTCGACCATAAGCAGTACCTACTTAGGTATGTATCGGTAGACCATCGGCGACCCCATACTGGTACCTTAGATGTTCCGTTGACGTCGCGTGGGCGCTGGACTCGAACTCGGCACGACAAAGGGACGCTCGCGTGGCTGTGGCGATTGTGGCTGCGGCTACGTTCACGTGTCTGCCCGCCGCGTGAGATTTAGTTAGTTAGGCAGGACACGGGCCGACGCTACACGAATGAGCTAAGTCGGGTAGGGTATCCTTTTTCGTAAAGAGACTAAGTTTGAGATTTGGAGTAGATGTGCGCAGGCAGGGCACGGTGTTGATGGTCGTTGGAGTTGTTTACATCCGACCGTGTCGAGATCCTGCGATAGGGAATTGGGAGGTAGACTTGGGTTCGTATTGTGTACATTGTCCGATCGATGGTGCACCCACAATGCAAGGCTTGTGATGCCTGCAGAACACGTACAGTACCCCGCGACGATTGCAGTGGATCGCCATCTTTCGAGATTGGAGATTGCCCAAACAGACACGGAGATTTGTTTGCGATGCGGTCTGGTCTACTGTGTTAAGCATCAAAAGTGTATGTAACAGATATTATCAGAAAAGGGTCGAGAGCTTGAGAGTGGAGACTTTGGAGAGAGCACATGCGCATACGCATGCACAGAGACATGCAAGGCGGTGGGGCAAGGACTTGGAGAGTGAAGTGGAGTCAGGTGACCCGGGCCAGGCTATGCCCAGCACACTTGCGTTGTGCAGTATTGATGTGGGCGAGACCCTGGGATTGAGTGGGTATTGCCAATGGATGGGTACTTGGAGCCGGCCACAACAATGGATACGGCGAACAGTAACATGGAATGGCTGGGTAGCGGAAGGGTCTCTGGCTGGCTTGGTGCATTCCATCGTTTCTCAATGCTCTCTCTCCTCCCCGCCGGTTCTGCCCTGGAGATGTTCAAGGCCTGGAGCCAGACAGCGAAGAGGATACGAGGCGATGCTACTCCGTGGACACCAGATAGGAAGGGCTCGGAGCTCGTGAAGCAAAATGACCTGGAACGGCCACCTCCACAGTAGCTTGATTCCCAGCCTCATTAATACGGAGTACTCCGTACTTACTCACCATCTACTATTACTGTCCTGTAGGCTCAAATGTATTCCGTGGTTTCTCCGTATCAAGCGGTGATTGGCTGAGAGAACGCTTGTGTACGGGGTGAAGTGTACGGATTATGCGCATGTAACTCTGGATACGTGCAGTGCAGTAACCACCGTCCGATGCAGATGCTCGTGGAATCTCTTGAGCAGAAGTCGGTGAAGGTGAATCCGTGGGTCTGCTTGCCGTCTCGAGGACGATCATGACGCCGTTGGCTGCGCGCGTCGACCATCACAATCACCACTAAGGGAGAGTTAATGGATGGGCGGGCGTCATCAGTGGGAGGAGCAGGCGACGGGAGGGAGGAGTGGAGGAGTGGAGGAATGGATCCGGTGGAGGAGGAGATGGTGACGGGTGATTGGGTGATGGGATGGATGAAGATGCTGGGCGGAGGTGACATTGGCATTGGGCCGGCCCAGCAGGGACATGTCTCGCCGGTTTTGAAGTCTGAAGTCTGTTCATGTTCGATCTTCAGCCGATGCCAGATACATACCTGGGCAGTGACTGACAGGGCAGGCCGTAGGAGTCGCAGAACATGACAGAGAAAGGGACTAAGACTGAAATAGGAAGGGGAGATGGATGGATCGGGTTAAGGTCAAGATGTCACTGAGAATTCCTTAAGCAATAACAATTAGGAAGGGATTACAAGGCCAGCACTCTGATTGGTTGTGTCATGCTCAAAGATAAGAGGGTGGCTTGCGATTGGCTTCCGTGACGCTGGGCCCACTTGGCCACCGGCTAGCCGTTAGTTAGCGTTACAGCGGCGTTTGCGGCGGGATTGCTTGCTTGCTTGCCTTGCCTTGCCTTGCCTACCAGTTACGAAGAGGATGTATTGACTTGACACAGACAAATGGATATCCTCAGTAATAGGTAATAATAGACATGGGACATGGGCACGGAGATGCCAGAAACGCCCACCGCTGCCACACTTTCCGCCACCACCGCCTGCTTGCGAATCGATCAATCAAACCTTCAATCTATCCATCAATCTATCTATTATCATCCCTAGTGGCTTTACTACCAATCTTTCGGAGTTAATCGTCCTTGACCCTGGTAGTATGCGGAGAGTGCATTTGTTTTCCCACAAACGGTATGGAGGCTTCAAACGTCCTAAACGAACAGGAGATATCGTATCCTGATTCCTCCTGGCACTTGTACCACCAACATGCTACACGCGAGTTACGAACCTGGAGATCGCGAGGAGGGGTGTGCTACAATGGTAGATGAATACACACTTGGCAAGATAACGATTGATGTTTGATGTTCACAAATATCTGCCATTAATAGCAGTATTATCATCATCATCTCATATATCGTTGCATCCTCGTATTCTGTCACAGTACTCCGTACAAGTAGGAGTGCGGATCTTGATCTTGTACAACGGTAGGGTACCCGGTACATGCCACAGGAACATTTCTCCGCTCATTCATCCATCCTTGGGCTTCCATCATTATGTAGTGGCGAGAATACGATGGCGATGGTAGTGATGATGATAATGACGATGACGGTGATGACGATTGCTGATAGCAACGGCTCTCATCAACGATAAGTACCAGTAGGACGGAGTAGTGGTGAATCTCTTGGAGTTTGATTGAGGCTGGAAAGTAAACCGGGCGTGCACAGTTACCTAAAGAGAATTAACGTGAAAAAAGGGAAGAAGATCAGACAAGGACAGGACAGATCCTCGACGGCCGGTGCTAGCCCGAGCCGGTCTCTTTTACCCAAAAGCCACCCATCAACCACCCATCGTTGCTTGCTTAAGCTCTTTAGCCCGTCCCCATCTCATCCCATCTCATCCATCGCCATCCATCGCCTCTCTCGTCTTGATCCTCGGCGAGGCGAGGGATGGCAATAATCGGCCTATTTTAATTGTACGGAGTGTTGCAGTCGGTAGGGTAGGGATAATTATTGCACTGCGTAGGAACCAGGAAGACGGCAGTACGCATGCGCTAGACCCTTCAATTCAACCACGACCGTAACCACCATGACCATGTTCACATTCACGTTCACGTTCACTTTCACCACTCTAACTACCCGTACCCTTCCCATCCCATCCCATCCCATCCTTACCACATGTTGCCTGCCTTTCCCACCTCTACCAGCACTAACTAATGCCACCACCACTACCGGCCCGGGGTCGCCCCATACCTTAACCATCCGATCCCATACCATTCTTCTGCCTTTTGCTGCTGCTCTTGTGTTGCGAATCCAATAATCTCCCAGACCCAGACCAGGCCTACACACTCCGTACTTCCCTTGATTCACCCTTCCGCTTCCCACCACATCCGTTGCCTCTCTTCACATGGAGATGTCAACACATGTGTCTCTTCGATCACCTTCCATTTAAGAACGCTGTCCTCGGGAAAATACACTCACGATACGGAGTAGAAGTCCAAATACAAGTGCAAAGTCAGAGTACATACTCTGTAACTGCAACTGCAGTCTGCAAGTAACGAGTACAAGTACGAGTATCTGGGAATTGACCCTCGCTTCGCTCTAGCCCGACTCTGACTGCCGCCCAATCGCCTTAGCCTACCTATCAGTTTTTTGTGGCACCCCCCTCCCTCCGTCCCCCCTCCATCCCAGGCCAGGTCTGCCACCCCCCGGCGGTCGATGCGTCTGCTGTACCGCCCGAGTTTCTCTCTTATCATCCACCGCTCAACCGCAAATCTACCAATAGACGCTCCTCATTGATAACTCCTCAACGTCCCCTCCCAGAGCCTCCACAATCTCCCTCTACACATCCCTCCTCTTCCTACTCGGACTCTCGCTCGTATCTACTATCTACCTAAACCCAGTAGGTATCTACCGCGCAGTTGCACTACCCTACAACTGTTCATAACCACCTCCTACTCCTCTCCATCGTCATCCTCTACCAGACGACCATTTCAACCCACTCGCATCCATACCATTCCATACCCACGACTCATTGCCTTCGAACACATACACACGCACACACACACACCTACTACCAACAACCTTTCCACGAACAACCTCTTACTTAGGCGCGCGTACTTCTGTACCTCTCGGTCTCTACCTTCACCGCCAACTCTAATCGCATCCTCTCACCCAACCGCCTATCAACCACCGCCTCCAACATCTTCGCAACAGCATTCAAGCTTTACCGGAACACCACCAATACTTTCATAATGGCGACTGCGCAAATGATGTCTCAGCATGCACCCTACCAGCAGCATGGATACAAGAACTCCACAAATTACCAACCCACGATGCGCTCGGGCAACACCTCGCCGTTGAACTCGTCACCCGCCTCACCTGGGAGCAATTCGAATTTGCCCCAGTATCCCAACTACCCTACACAGCTGCGACCACAGAAGCCTCCAATCTACGTTCCTGCTGCGCTGCGGAGAACCCAAAGACCGAATCAGTCGCCTCCCAAAGTCGATTCGGTCATGGACCCCACCGAGAGCCCTTGGATGAACTCTTTCCCACAGTCGCCAGGTGTCGATGGCAGCCCATCGCCATTCCCACGCATATCGACAGAGGATCTCCACAGCATACATGAAGATACCCCTCTGTCCCCGGTGTGCGGACCGATCACCAAGAACCACTGGCAGGTAAGTTTTGTTGACTTTTCGTTCATCTCTCATAGGCCCTGGGAAAAGGCAGGGAAAGGATAGCGTAGCCAGACCGTGTGTAGGTGCGTGGGTCTTGTCTTGGGAGTCCTAGACTCGAGAAGATGCCTACCCTGCTTGCTTGGTCTGCCGCGTGCATCACTTTCCCTAAGTTTTCAGCTGTTACGTACATGGGCTCCGGGGTGGACCCCTCTAGCGCTGCTTTGGCCTCCCTCACTACCCTTCACTACCCTCACTACGCTCAACTACCCTCCCCTTCCCTGCCACTTTCGCCGATTTCCGAAGCGCCTTTCTTTTCTTGGAGCCGCTCGCTCGATGAAGGGTTTGCGAATTACAAACAGTTATCAAATCTATCGTACAGTGCGCTGCAATGCATCCACTCTGCTGATAGATTGATCGTTCCTGTTTGGCTTCGAAGAGATCGTGCATTGTCCAGGCACGGTCTGCCCTGGTGGAGTGTCACTCAAGCTCTGTCTTTTCGCTTGCGACTTGCCAAAAGCCGTTTTTGCGTTCATCCGATGCTTGCATTGCAACCCACATCCCCCACACTAGCGGATCCGCCCCAAAGCAGACGTCCACCTCGTCGTCACACAGACCCCTTTGTTTTGCTTTGCTGAGGCATTGCATTGCGACCATCGGTCATCCATGCTCCTTCTTCGTCACGCGGCCTTTGCGCATCTTTCGCTTTTCACGATCAATAAGACTGACAGATCCGTCTAGCCCGATAATTCCACTGCTGTATGCACCGCCTCTTCCTGCCAGACTCCCTTCGGAGTCTTTGTCCGCAAGCATCACTGCCGCAAGTGCGGAGGCATCTTCTGCTGGCAGCACTCCCAGAGGAGAGTGAAGCTGAATGAGCATGCACTCTTCCACCCCGAGGGCGAGCTCCAGCGTGCTTGTGACCGGTGCCACTCCCAATTCCGGGAGTGGGAACAAGCTCGTTCTAGCCGTGCTAACAGCGAGAGCTCCGGGAGCACCACCGCAGTTAGAATTGGTACGCCGACGGCCGCGAAGCGCCCAGATGCACAGCGTGTAGGCAGCCTCGCAACGAGCTTCCAAGGCGCCTGGAACTGGAGCACGTTCTAGTTCTCGTTCCGCACTCTTTCTCTTCTCACAGTCCAGTACTACCACGGACGGTTTTAAATACCCCAGTCGGGTGGAGATTTCCGCATCCGGACTCCGATTTCATGAGAGAGAGATCTCCATAAACATCTTGCATTTCGATTTAGCATTCATGGCGTTTTATCCAAAGGGGACGGCGGCCTTTATCTCTGCAACTTTTAGCGACCTTTTTCCTTCTCTACCCTGCATGATAGACCAGCACGTTACTTGCAGACTCGTTTCTGTTTTTACGGCCGTCGAGATATCCAACAACTAATGATTTTCATTGCTTTCTCTGGGTGGTGGACTTCTGCGAACATCTTGTCCCAGGCAATGGGGGCAGTCCGACAGATATGATTGGAATCGATAATGTTTGCGTTGGCATTATAGACCTTGCGATGCGAGTGCTTCCTTCTCTTCTTGGTTGAGCTTTTTCCGTGCTCCGACCACGCGCGCTTTCACTCCATAGTCAGGAGCCATAATTTCCGAAGGGTCGATGTCGATGGCCTCGCCCTTCCCTAGACTTCATACAAGACAATCAAACTATCAGGTTCAACTTATACATCCTTGATCTCGTGATACAAGAGTACCGTGCTGGCCATGCTAGGCTGTCATGCCGTGATGTTGCAGGTGTCAATGGTGCGTTCAAACGGGTGCCTGCGGTGAGCAATCGAGCGGTTGCTGTGTGCATTGAATGGATTCAAAAGAGTGAGAAGATGACTTTTGTTGAAAGGAGAGGAACAAGACAAATATAAGGCAGCAGAAAACACACTGACACGTAGGATGACCCGACTTTTCCAAACGTAACAGGTCATACAAGCTATAGAAACGTCAGCTGCAAACGATACCCCATTCGCCATGTCCATCATCCTGTCCTACCACGCCCACCCAGCGGGATCCCGAATTGATTGGGGGGCACTATGGGCTGGCAGCCTCTGATTGGCCGGCTCGGTGGACCCTGAGGGGCCGGTTTTTTTACATCAACGACACTTTTTTGTCGTCGTGCAAGGTTCAAACGACGACTTCGTGATTCACACCGCTCCTGCACGTACGAATACGCATTCTGTGCAGTTGGCATAACAAAGGATAATTGGGATCTTGTGCATCTTTACAAACGGCCTCTTGCATCTGTTGGGACTTCTTGGGGCTCGCGCCTTGCGTCCGTCATTCGCTCTCTCCGCCCTTCGTTCGGGGGCCTCGGGCCTCTCCGCTGTTGCGCCCCCAGTCTGAGAGCGAGAAGTAGATATTTCTCACGAGCTATGGCTGCTGAAACTATTCCGGAAGCCCAAGCTGCTGTGTCAGGGGAGCAGGGCCGCAGCAATGGGAAGACGAAGCTGCACGGGCGTGCCTTCTACGAGAGCATCGGGAGTCCGAAACTCGTGCTTGCGCCTATGGTCGAGCAGTCTGAATTCGTACGTTTATTCTATCCTATCTACCTTAGGATTATCTTCAAGCATCACTGTGTACTAACTGGGAATACAGGCATGGCGAATGCTAACCCGCTCCTTCCTCCCCGCCTCCGAACAACGCAACCTCCTCTGCTACACCCCGATGTTCCACTCCAAGATGTTCTCCGAGATGCCCAAGTACCGCGACTCGCACTTCCAACCGCTCAAAGGCGCCATACCTTCCCCGCCGGACTCCTACCACCTCTCCCAGACTCCCCCCTCGGACCTCCACCTGGACGGCCACCCCGAGATAGACAGGCCGCTGACCGTACAATTCTGCTCCAACGACCCCGACGACTTCCTCAACGCAGCGAAGCACGTAGCCCCCTTCTGCGACGCCGTCGACCTCAACCTAGGATGCCCCCAGGGCATCGCGCGGCGCGGCAACTACGGCGCGTTCCTGCAGGAAAACTGGCCGTTGATATCGAGCATGATCAAGAAGCTGCACGCGGAGCTGGAGATCCCCGTCACCGCGAAGTTCCGCATCCAAGAGACGAGGGAGAAGACGTTGGAGTACGCGAAGATGATTCTGGATTCCGGCGCGAGTATCATTACGGTGCATGGACGGCGCAGGGAGCAGAAGGGTCATAATACAGGCTTGGCGGATTGGACGGCGATAAGGTATCTGAGGGATAATTTGCCCGAGGATACGGTTATCTTTGCGAATGGGAATATCTTGCAGCATGGGGATATTGAGCAGTGTTTGGCTGAGACGGGTGCTGATGGTGTCATGAGTGCTGAGGGTAACCTTAACGATCCGACTATCTTCGCAGAACCCCCGCCTGTGGGTCAAGAGGGTAGAGAATACTGGCGCGGTCGAGACGGAAAGGGTGGATATAGAGTCGACGCCGTGATGCGCCGGTACATGGACATCATCCACAAATATGCGCTCGGACAGGCCCCGCCGGAACGGAAGCAACTGTACCTACCAGGAGATGCCGAAGAGGAGGTCGTGGAACCTGTCGCCGCCCCAGAAAGCGAAGAAGACGGCCCACCAAAGAAGAAGATCAAGCAGTCAAAGGCGGACAAGAGGAAAGAAAGCGTCAAGAACCCCAACCTCACCGCAATGCAGGCACACTTGTTCAATCTCCTCAAGCCGCTCGTCGCGGTGCATCACGACGTTCGCGACGCACTGGCCAAGTGTCGCGTGGGACAGATCGACGCTTTTGAGAACGTCCTTCGGCTCGTCGAGAAGGCCGTCAAGGAAGGGTTGATCCAGTATGAGAAGGACAACGCTGCTACGACGGACGAGCCATCTGTTGAGGCCGAAAAGGCGCCTGAGACGACGCAAGAAGGAGCCACAGAAGAGATCGACGACCCATGGCAATCCTCACACAAGGCTGTCGCTCGTTGCAAACGCCCTTGGTGGGTGTGCCAGGCTTATGTTCGACCCGTTCCAAAGGAGGCGTTCGAGAAGGGCTCCATGTCGCTCAGCAAGAAGCAGAAGAAGAAGCTACAGGAAGAGGAAGAAAATGCCAAAGCTGCGGGGCTTGAGCCGGGTGGCCGTATTGAGAAAGAGACTCTTGTCACTGCGAACGGTGCAAATGGAGTTGAAGAGAAACAGGTGGAGATACCCAAGGAAGGCGTGGTCTGTGGATGAAGCATCAGTTTCGACATGTATAACTACAAGAAGCCAGACCCCCACCACCAAAGCACGAAGTCGTCCGAGCCGAACACGGAGATTTCGACACGCCAGCAATGTACCCCTCCAGATACAATGAAATCACTGGAAAGGGCTTTGCACGTTGCTCGGAATGTAGCAGTGATTGCTTCCACGCGTACCAATGCTGGCCAACCTCCATTCTAGCCAGTGAATAGCGGAGGTTAGGATTGGACAACAAGCACGTCAACAAATCGCATCGATAGTCCCTTGAGGACATGCCGAGTTGTTCAGTGATAAGACATTTCGAACACGTTGTGAGTGATTGTTTTGTGGATTCGTTTGACCATTCGTATAGAAGGTGATTGACAAAGTCAACCCCCACCGTTTGTTAGACTAGAACAAGTGCAATAACAACTGTCTGATGTGGCCAGTTCCAGTTCCCTTCGCGTGTAGACGTCATTAATGCAAACTAAGTGCTACATAGGAGAGTGAATACGATTACTTCGCACTGTCCATTCTCTTCAGATACACTCTGCCCTCAGAAATTTTCGCATAAGCATCGGATAGCTTAATCAGGAATCACTGCAAGATAACCAAAGGACTACATCGAAGCAGAGATCATCTTCCATAGGCCCCACCGTACTTTTGCCTGCCTTCTTTCACTTCAAGCCGCCTTGTCCGTTCATTGGCTAGGCACTCTTCGAAGTTGGTCAGTGGTCACATCACGGGTTTCGAGCAGTGTAGCGCACTGTGCCTGCTAGTCACCGCCTTTCCCAATCGTTCAAAGTGAATCTGTTCCATAGGATCTTTACAGTGACCGCGATTGGTCAGTGCTAGACCAAGAGAGTGGCCCAAGCAGATGTGAATACAACAACACCTATTACTATTTATTTACTCGACTGAACTCTCACCATCTTCCCCAACACCTACGGTCTCTTCAACATTCAACTTGGAGCTCGGATCTACACAACCTGTCTTGGCTTCTACATTACTTTTGCAACCTTCATTGGAAACATCGATACTAGAAGTACACACTGTTTGGGTAAACATGGTTTTGTGGGCCCATGTCGTCGCTGGCCTGGCTGCCACTGCCGTCGCCTTAGACATCAAGCTTCCGAAGCCTTCGCGTCCGGAGTTCGAAGTGTTCACTGGTATGTATTTGTTCGACTTAGCATAGATTGCCTTCCATTAGGGTCTCTTTGTCCGGTACAACGACACTGCACTACACACTGTGTGTCACATGTCCAGGACAAAGGTCTGTCTGACATTTGATGGACTGCTTGCTAACCAATGCCCTTCTTAAAGGTCATATTGCGCTCTATGACAATGATCGCCTCGACCCATACGACTTCAATACGGCTCAGCGCGCGGTCATGATGACACTGCACCTCCCGATCAATGCCACGCACTGCAACGACTCCTGCAGCTTCGACTACATGCCTCCCGAGACTGCCAAAGTAGCCAACAAGCAGTTCTTCGGAAACGAATCCGCCGGCATCTTCGAAAGCATCCACGGCGAACAATGCTGCGGTTCCAACACCACCATCGACCTCTCCCAATACACACCCGTCATCTTCGAGCCCGACGTCGGCACTAGCAGACACCTCTACACCGCCATGGCACGAGAAATCGTCTCTCAAGGCCACCCCGTCATCGTCATCGACCACCCGTCCGACAGCCTCGTCGTCGAATTCTCGCCCACACCCGACACCCACACCGTCGTTCACCAAACCATCAAGCTCTCCCCCTACGAGCCCCTCCGGCCCTGGAACACCACCGTAACCGAAGCCCTCACCACCCGCATCGCCGACATCAACTTCGTCCTCCACGAGCTCCTCACCCTCCGGCACCTCAACGACCTCTTCCCCTCCCTAACCTTCACCCACCCCTTCTCCCTCACCCCCTCCACCCCCCTCGGCATCATCGGCCACGGCCTCGGCGGCACCGTAGCAACCTACCTCTCAGCCACAGACCCGCGCTTCACCATCTCCATCAACCTCTCCGGCGCCTCACCCCCCCTCACATCCCCAACAACATCCCAAATCCTCTTCTTCGGCCGCACCGGCACCGGCAGCACCACCCCCTTCACCCGCGACCACGCGCCCCACTGGCTCACAACCTGGCCGCTCCTCCGCGGCAAAGCCTCCGAACTCGACATGCTCAACGCCGGGGCCCTCCAATTCTCCGACCTGCCGCTCGTCGCGGAGCTCGCGGGCTACGGCGTGAAACCCCGCGGCGTCCGCGGGCTCGGGGAAGACAGAGAGGGCGTAAGGAGCTGGCAGTGCGTGGCGTATCTTTCAAGGGTGTACTTGACGATTGCGCTGCGGGAGGGCGTGGACGATGCGTTGGAGAGGAGTTTGGAGCTGAAGAGTCTTGTGCAGGAGTATGCGGGGGAGATGAGGCCGTATTCTGGGGGGAAGGGGAGGGGGACGCTGGCTGGGACGGCGACGAGGGGGGGCGTGATGCCGACGCCGTCGTTGGGAGCGCCGCGGTGGGAGGAGGAGGAGGGGGAGTGATCGTGAGTTTCGACGTACGAACGGAACCTACACTGCCCTGACCTTCGATGATGTACACGCGAATATGGACGTGAAGGTTAATGGGTGGGCTCATGGTACATACAACGTCACACGTACAAACAGGCATAGATGGACGGACATACGTATCCATATATCTATCTATACCCCTATCCCATAGCTCCATAGTCCAGAATCAAACGAATACATGAATATACAGAAGACGAATTACCTAATCCCACCTCTCCCGTCCTATTGATAGATGTGAACGCCACGAGCGGGTGTATGTGCTCATATTCTTCATGATAGTGTGCTATTGATTCAGTTAAAATGTAGAGATACGGATGTTCTCGGTGCGAGGGAATGAATGGTGATGAGGTTGAATTGACACCTAATACCTGGCCTTTGGCTATGGAATATGCGGGTAGATAACCAAGCAAGCAGGTACGCCGGTAGACATGAGAAACTTTCGTACCCCTGAGGACTTTTCGTCCCCGTGTTCTCGGCGAGGAAATGGGTTGGTGGTGATTGGCATCGTATCTCGTGCGCTCTGTGAAATGGAATCGGGGGTGTTTACATTGATTATCTCGGTGAAGAGCGGAGGGAAGGAGGGAGTTAAGAGCGGATTGGAAAGAATATTGGGGGGATTTGTATGGGCGGTGTCTTTTTTTCGTGTGCAATTGTGGGAGAGGTAGCGGGAATGCGAGAGTTAGTCGGGCTCGACGGGTGTTTGAAACATAGTTAAAAGATGGTGCTGGAGACAAGACGGTAGGGTTGGAAGATGAATATATGGTAGTTTGAGATTTGAGGGCTTGAGGGTTAGATGGTGGTGATGTGTTGGGGATTTGGCGTTGCATTGACGTTGGATGTTGTGAGGCTGAGTGCTACCAGGTCCTGAGTGTAAGGGTCAGTAGGTGTTTACAAAGGCTGGGTTTGTTTTTTTGATTCAGCTCTTGCGCGAATATACATTGTTCCCTCCTATGTCATTAATGTAGCATTAGGAATCAATGGATCAATCTTTCTCGTTGCTACATGGGAGGGTGCATCATTCCGCGTGCGTGCGGCCGTTGAGTCAATGGACTGAACGTAGGTTCTCAATTTTGTTTATATTAAAAGTAAGCGTGCTTAGGGCATTTTCGTTATATACCGTTTCCCGCTATGTTGATCGCCCGGAGATTTTCCTAATCCATGCTGATATTACAAGCTGTAGCTGTAGCTGTAGCTGTAGGGAGTGAGCCTTATCGGTAGTGTCGGTCTAGACGTGGTGGTACGTCAACGGCTTCCTCTCCAAAGCCGTGCAGCACATGCAAGCACAACAGGCAGGTTTTCACTGGGAAATCCATCTGATCATGCAATGCAGCTCCGAACAGCTAATCCTTGGCCACGTCCCATTCAATATTGTGGCGCGGGCCCAACTTGGCTCGATTGTTGCGCTGTCGCGATTGAAAGACACTCTCTCCTTCGCGTGCGGCTGACTCCCCCCCGCTCCTGTAAGCGCATGCTGCAATTGTCCCAGTATGTCTTGATAATGGACATGGACGGCTGCCAGAGCTTACTGTTGAGGAGACTCGAACCCTTTCCTAGGATAGTCAAACTAAATGACCAATTGCAGACCCCGAGGGACGAAAGCCTCCAGGCAGGTGATTGGTACTCGGATTGGACAGGTACAAGCGTGAGGCAAGATCCTAGACTAGGCATGAGGTATGTTTATTTTGAGCTCTGCCATCAACTTGTGTCGATAATGTGTAGCGTGATGCCTTGCATAGAACGTGTCTGTTGTCTAACAACGCCGTGTGTATGCGACGTGTTACTACATCAGCGTGGAGATGACGGATCGAATGGGATTTTGTGCAATTGTTGTACATTCCATGCATGGAGTCTACTGACTGTGTTCGATAAGGCTGCCACTGTAACCTCCCTCCGAGATATTGAAGCTCACCTGAGTGGAGTGCATACATGGCTGGCAGAGTGTCAGTTGAGAAGTTGATCATTTGGATTCTTCGCAGCAGTACACAGCATCTGCACCTCTAGGTACCCCAGACAGCAGGACTGAAGCCGGTTCGCTTCCCCTTCGGACACAACATACGACAGACGTCAGGCTCCAGCAGACTAGGCACTGAGTTTGCCAGTAGTAGAAAGTGATGGCACTGCCGACTGGCGATGATTCGTTGAAGGCGCTGATATCCGGCTCCCCATTCCCATACTCCGGATGCTCCAATGCTGATATTACAGGGGAGACCCCCGAAGCGAGGCCCCCAATGTCGCCTGGGACTAGCGGGGGGATAACCTGATCAACCTCGACTTCACAACTTTCTTCCATCTCACTCACATTACACAACCGTACCTCGTGTTCCAATACCCTTAATGGGGTAGACAATTGACCTCCACGCTCGGGGTACACACCGACACGGCACGCTTCCTTTGACTGCTTCCTTATCCACCTGCTCGGATTAGAAATTCTACAAGGATAACGACAATTAGTCTACTGTCGGCTTCTCAATTATCATCGATCTATCACTGTTTAAGGAAACCTGCCCTGGAGAAGCGCCACCTAATCGATACTTCTGAACGCCTGTCTGTCACGACCGATTGGCCCGCTATGAAGCCCTGCAAAGATGATTGCGCGATTGAATAAGCCCTTCATCCATAGCCTTTACATACGAGATGGTCCTTGTATCCTGGTGGCGCCCATCAGCTCCACATCGCCCCCTAACCCCACCACCATCTTGAAGCCTTGCAAGATGATCACGATAGCCTTGGTGTTGATTTGAAGACGCCTAGCAATCGATGCCAACCCACCGCAGTAGCCACCGCTCTACATAGCCTTTCCGTGTCTTAGCTCATGGCTTATGCAGATCAGCTACTCAAAAGAAACCTTTTGACGATGTGCTGTGCTGCAGACATAAAGCCATGGGGGCAGACGCCCCCGACTTTTTTTTTGTGCTGCTGTGGATTTTCACGCGTCTTAGTTTCTACTGACGTTTTCTCTCTCGTTTTTCCCTTTTCCCAAGTGCGAATTTCCACTGTCACTTGAGCTGGTTCGCAAGTCGCCATGGCATTCTTTGCTAAGGCCTGTGTGGTTTTGACCATTCTTCACTCTTTTGTATTTGCTGCAGCTGTGCCTTCTGGCCCAATTTTACCCCGTACACCAGATGTGCCATGGAAGAGCAGAGGGTTGAGCTCGAGGAAACCTCAGGGATATCCAACTGGCTGTACGAATGGACCGAAGTCAAGAGGATGCTGGGTGGATGGAACCAGCATTGATACGGACTTCCATAGGCAATGGCCAAACACAGGCAAGACGGTGACAGTATGCAGTAATGATTCTGAAGCATTTGTACTGTTTGTGGCTGACCGGTATCATGTAGTACGATTTCGAAATCACAAACACCACTATGGCACCCGATGGTGTTGAGAGACTCATGCTTGTAATCAACGGGCAATATCCTGGACCAGTAAGTCATTGCCGAGGTCAAAACGTATTGAACTAGAATAACATTATCCAGACGATCGAAGCCGATTGGGGCGACTACATCAAGGTCAACGTGAAGAATTCCTTGGAATTGAACGGCACTGGCATACATTGGCATGGCTTCCGCCAAGTAGGCACAAACGAGATGGATGGTGTCGGTGGAATCACCGAATGTCCTATTGCGCCGGGCGAGACCCGGACCTACGAGTTCCAGGCAATACAATATGGCTCTTCCTGGTATCATTCGCATTACAGTGTTCAATACGGCGACGGAATCGTTGGAGGTATCGTCATCCATGGCCCGGCAACCGCAAATTACGACATAGACCTTGGATTGCTTCCTTTCACTGACTGGTTCCACACTCCGATGTATGTAAACGCGCTTGATGAATTCGAATGACTCGCTAACAAAGGTCGCAGATTCACGGTCAATGCTGCTGCTCTCCATGCTACCGGTCCTCCGATCGCCGACAACGTCCTAGTAAATGGAACCATGACCTCGGGGTCAGGTGGTAGCTATGCGGTCACGAATCTGCAGCCTGGAAAGAAGCATTTGTTGCGCCTGGTAAATACAGGCATCAACAACTGGATTCATGTCGGCTTGCAGGGACACGAATTCACTGTCATTGCTGCTGATTTCGTCCCAATTGAGCCATTTACTGCGTCCACTCTATCGCTTTCCGTCGGTCAGTATTCGCAGCTCAAATTGCACCATTTCGAATTCTATACGTCCGAGCCGTTCGCTAACATAATGGCAATGATTAGGTCAGCGTTATGATGTCATCATAGATGCAAGTCAGCCGGTCAATGACTACTGGCTCTATGTTGGTGTTGGCGGAAACAGATGCGACGGCCCGTAAGTACCTACATTGTCCTGCCCAATAAACCCCATTCGAGGAAGGCGACAATGGCCACCTTTACAGGTGTTGACTTGCTCCTCCAGGAACACGAATGCAGCCAACATTAGGAGTATTTTTCACTACGAGGGTGCCAAGCACCAGTCTAATGCCTCTGCGGTCACGTTACCGGGTGGCTGTTATGATGAAGAGGGCATCGTACCATATCACAAGAACACCGTGCCCCGGAAAGTGCCAAAGGAACTCAACACCGGTTTTACGACTACTGCTGCGGGCACCAATCTCGTGCAATGGCTCATCAATGGCGAACCCATCTTAGTCGACTTCACGAGGCCCACATTGAAGAACGTCATCGACGGCAACGATACCTTCAACACAAAAGAAAACCTCTTCACTGTTGGAGATAAGAATGAGGTAAAACATATTATCTATTATCATTGCTAGCACTAACATGACACCAACAGTGGCAATACTGGGTCATCCAACAAGACAGCACGACTCCACCTCTGCCGCATCCCATCCACTTGCACGGCCACGACTTCTTCGTTCTCGACCACGCCGCGAACGCGAACTGGACAGGCGACATTTCGCGCTTGAAGATGGACAATCCCGTCCGTCGCGACACGGCCACTCTCCCCGCAAGAGGGTACCTGGTCCTCGCCTTTGAGTCCGACAATCCCGGAGCGTGGCTCATGCACTGTCACATCCCCTTCCACGTCTCCGCAGGCTTTGGACTGCAGTTCCTCGAAAGGGTCGACGAGATCCCGGGGATACTGAAGCACACGGAGATCTTTGAGGATCAATGTGCGTCGTGGAAGGACTTCCAGACTGAGTTCTATCCGAATGGATTTGAGCTTGGGGACTCCGGTCTTTAGATAATGTCGACGTCGACGACGATGATGATGATGACGGCTGTTCATATGTTTATACCATTTTATTAATGAATAATGTATACATACCGAAGGCACTTTTCACATATCCGACTTTTGACGTGTACTTTCTCCAAAGAAATGGGGCTCACCCTCAGTCGCTGCCAGTCCCGAAAAATCGCTGCAAGCATGGGCACGCAAAGATGGCCGGGGAGTGCGTGGATACCCTACGCAGCCTTACTTTGGACCTGAAATTGGATGCTACTGGAAGACAGTGGAATTGTTTCTGCACCCTCCCGTGCCTTTATGCCGTGGCTGCAAGCCAAGCCAAGCTACCTGGTCAACCCTGTGGCGCACGCTCACTGCTCCGCGAATTCCAACTCATTGTAGGCACACAATATCTGCTATCAGTGCCTTTGCACATGCTTCTTGCAGGGCGGCTTATGGACATGTGCATACTGTCCCCATATTTCTTTTCGCTACTTCACGTTTTACTATCGTATGCATCGACATTTCAGTCTTGAGTGCTTCTTTGACATGAATGAACGACGCTCCAAGCGGTACGCCAGGTCAAACATGTCGTTCGTTCTCGTTTGCAACGAAGCAGAAGATGACGCAGTGTCTTTCTGGGAGGCACCATCTTGCGGCATGTCCTTTCAGACCGACAAAGGGGAACCGATGACACTGAGCAGAAGCAAACTTCTGGCTGCATGCCCTTCTCTAGAAGTTTCTGAAGTTGCTGTTTGTCTAACACAGACGCGCGCTCTCTCTCTGTCTCCTACCAAACCCAACCGCATTCTGTCAGGTATAATATCCCAACCATGGACCGTTTTGCAATAGAAAAATCGATCAGAACTTTCAACAGACCCCTCACGTCGCCCAACAATTCTCTAAGAATTGGAAGGACGGCGCGTTCGACCAACCTCCCAACCTCCCAACCCACGAATCGAAGCCTCCGTCGAGCAAATCGCGCTGCACAGCTTCCCAAAACCCCCTCCATTCGATCGTCAATCCTCAGAAAGATCCAAAAGCAACGCCTTTCAACCCTCCTAACCTCCCAATCGAAGCCCGTGTCGACCGATTCACACACTCCGAGCCAGGGAACGATTCCCTGCAAACAAGCATCAACCACAATATGTCACGCCCCCGCGGGTATTTGGTCGCACTCCGACACGATCATGAGGGCACTCTCAAGCTGTGCATCTCCACTGGAGATGGCTCCGAATCCAAAACCCTCAAACCCGATCACAGCTGCATCTGGGTCATGATGGATGCCGCGGCCAACACCATAACCACGGAAGAGGGGGCAGCTACACCCTTCATGGTTCATGAACTAGGTTGGTTCACCAATCCAACCTTGTTGAAATCAATCTGCCTTGCGACCCCGGTACCCCTACACCAGGCCGGCCACGTTTCCACCTTCCATGCTTGGGTGGCCATGTTGCTGCACAATCTCCAAGTCCATCACAGCTCCCGCTGGGCTCCGAATCTTGGCAACATCATGTAACGACATCCCTCCAACACGGGAACATGGACAGCGGAAGTCGAGGTGCTCGCATAGCACGCAGGCTCCACCATTTGCGAAGTCCATCTCGCAAATGCTTCGGTACAACGGTGTTGTTTTGAGCTTGGGAATGTTCAGCATATGAGGTGGGGTGGTGGAATATCTCTCTCGGTCTCCTTTTGGCACAGCTTCCATAGACTGGGATGGTAGGATATCTCTTTTGATGTCCTTTCAGCACAGCTTTCATAGACGGGATGAGCTCAACCACCATGGTTTCTTACAAGATAATTCAAATAGACTGCTTTGCTTCTGCCAATATCTCTCCACACCCTCGTGCACACTGTCTGATTTCACAACTATTGAACTCCGTTGATCTTCGGACCGGATGCCCTTGTTCTTACATTGCGCGACGAATAATAGGTTCGTCTGTTGTTAGGAATTTGCGTCTAGAAGTTTTCGTATGCGATACGTAGTGATGCAGCCAGGGTAGCGAAAACATCTGCGTTTAATTTCTGACTGGAATCGCTTCACATTAAATGTGTCGAGCAAGAGTAAAGCAAAGCACATATAAACACTATCACCAGATTTGCTTCATCACATAGGATGATAATCAGGCACTTGGGCCTCTCGTGGGAGCTGAAGCAAAGTTTCGAAAACACAGTTATCATTGTTATGTAGCCGATTTGTATAGTTTGATCTGTCGTGCTCGCTCATGTGAGAAGTTAAGGCATACTCAGGTGTTTATTCGAAAAGAAATGATCTATGTGTCCTGAATATATGGATCTCCTTAGAAGGCAAATTTATACCTGCAATCATGCCCCATCAACTCCAGAAGGCAAATTTATACTTGCAACCATGCCCCATCAACTCCACCTCCCTTAGGCATGAGTCCCTCCAGTGAGGAACAATTCGTTCTATGGTCGATTCAGCCGCATCTTTGCCAAGATAGAGGAAGCTTTTGTGCAACTGAACAGTCTGTACATAGGCAGGAAACCATCCAGCATGCTTCCAGCCCCATAGAGCCACATCCCAATCAGTTATAGCTCCAGAGGGATCGCATATTGGACGAACTAAAATATTGTTAAGGGAAGGATACATGTGCGTAAAACAAGGCCTAGTGTTCTCACTCTCCCCAAGGATCTCTACGATTTCCCCTAGACTCTTTACTTCATGCGGATAGTAGTCTGCCTGCTCATGCGATGTTGCGAAGACAAGCTGTGCAGAATCAATCATTGCTGAGAATAATTGCTGGTAACTATCGAAGGGGCCACGAGTCTCATAGCCAAATAATTTAAAAGCCGGCATATCAGTTGCCCATGGGCCACGGTTAACCCGGCCATAATAATCTGAACCGCCCTCTTGAGGAATTGATCTAAGGATTTCGAACTGCTTAGCAAGCTTAGAGCAGAGTACATTTTTGATTTCGTCATCGAAAGTAGCCCATTTGTCCCGACTTAAGAATTCCCCTTTGGGTACCTCTACAGCATGAAAGTATATATCTCCTTGCCAATCTTCAAGGTAGTATTTAAAGGCTGCGTAGACTTGGGGTACTCTTAACCCAAGAATGTTATGCAGGAACATCAAAGTCTCTGCTTCCTGGATAACAGACGGATCGGAACTTTGTTTTATCACGCAATTATCAACGATACATTCTTGCGGAGTAAAACCGTCTGACCGAGGCGCAAAGGCCTTTTGAATCTCCGCAAGAGATGGTATGCGTGGGTAGTTAGGCGCTTGATAAGGTAGCTTGATCTTATACCATTTCTCGAATTGCTGTTCATCACATGGCACATTTTGTGTCACTTTGAGCCGCATGGCGCTTATTTCAGCCATGTCTGTAGTGCCACAGTGCTGCAGGAGGACTTCCTGTTTCTTGCGTAAGATCTTGTCAAATGCCATGATCGTCCGAAGAGCCAAGTTTTCAACTATTTGATGAAAAGTTTAAGTCTATTCTTGAGGTTACTGTGGACGAAAAGTTGGATGCAGGGTTCAGGGCTCGGTGTGTGGCTGCGATGGGGTGTTGATAGCGGGGTTGCCTGGCCTTAAATACCCTGTGACACTCTGCCATCTCGTATGTCCGAATTCCCTCGAAATGCACCGATTCTACTTTACATTACGAGAAATATAGATTGCAATTGTACTCTCTAGAATTGTAAGCTGGATGTCGCGATCGGATTCCTCCGTAAACGACCTTCCCTGAGCTATTATGACGTCTTTCCCTTTGTACTGGCCGGAAGATTTCTGGGCTGATGGAATTATCGTGCGACACCAACTTCTTTCCTTGTGCTGAAACAACATCGTGTTCAGTTAACCCACTATACAACCGTATAGAGACCCGCCATCAGTGGCAAGCTATGATGAACTATTGCGAAAGCAGGCTTTCTGTGCATGTACTGCCGAAAACCAAACCTGAAGACAGACTTACTAGGGGTAACAAAGATTTCTATGTATGGGAAACACAAAGTGCAATACCAAAGTTCGTGGCTCGTGGCTGGAAGGGTGATTTCAAAGGCTTCATAGCCAGAGGAGCGGCGACCTCCGATGACCGGTACCTACTTTAGGAAGTGACATGTATCTATTTTCAAATGTTCTAATCTGCAGGGAACGATTCGCTAGCATTCTAGCAGTTTAAACAAAACGTTCTATTCAGGGCGATCCAATTGCACGTAGCCTCTTCGCTCTGAAACTTGACAGACTCTTGTATACCATCGCATCGTACAAAGGTCTTACTAGTTCTCGTGCAAGCTATTCCTGGGAATGATGGCGAGGCTGTAGAAAGCAGTTGAAAGATGCAAAGACACAAATAATGCGGACGGGAACAACCAGTCCCTGGGAATCAGCGAACTAAGAAGTCTCATTTGACCTTGACACCATCGGCAACAGGGCCCTAGGTAACCAACCAAGAGGGGAAGGTGGATTCTAATATTATCTACTGCTTTTACAAAAGCCTAGGGAGACAATGAGGAGCTGCTGCTGAGGACTGCTTAGCGAGGCTGCAAACGCCTCCAGTGAAAGACTTTGCTCCCAGGCGCACGACAGGACCGACTATTACCGATAGAATTTCTATGAGAAAATGCACAGACGTGAGCAACCCGCACCGTCGACCCTTTGTACCTATTCGGCGCGAAAGACTGTGGTGTTCCTTTACAAGCGTTGTCGCTAGCTGAGTGATCTGAAGATTTAGACGCCACAAATTGTACGGGCCGATTGCGGCGAGCGGCGAGCGGCGTGCAAACCCTGTGGCTTATGCGCCTTTTACATCTTTTGCCCAATGCAGGTTGCATGTATATGCCCTTCAGACATGAAGTATTGAGCGTTATATCTAAGTATGAGATTGTTGATTGGACGACATACGCTCCATAGTCATTGGAGACTGAACATAATCATTCACCGAAATGGTTCCCTAGCATGCGTCACTCCTTCTTATTGTCGTATTGGTGGAATATGTCGATTGAACTCGCGCACTCCGGATAATGATGTTGTTGTAATCTGTATCAGATGGAACAGTATTAGCACTGCAAGAGCGTGCGAACGCCCCATTTTTATTTCCTTCAATCGTACCATCAAACGAATTGGTATTATCTGATTTTTGCTTCCGTCGAAATGTTCTTGCATCTCGAACATGCCTTGTACCCGAACTAAGAGGCCGAGGTATCCGATCGCCTGGAATTATACTCCGTTCATGCTCGCATGCTACCTATGAGTCGGTCCAGGTCATTGCCACACGGCCTCACGAATCAGCGGAAACGAAAGGTCTGCACGCCACACCTGCTCTCTAGCTCTAGGAACTCTTGCTTCTTCCCGCCTCAGCCTGTTCTCTAGTGAAAGTAATCGGCCCATGGCTGGTGAAAGCGGATCATATCTGATCGTAATTAAGCCTTTCCCTCCCTCGCTTCAGACTCGGCGCCGGCCAGGATCGTGCTCGGCGACACATAAGCCTGACTATGGAAAAGCTTGTCTTTCGAAAGAGTCGAGGAACTATTACCGCGATGCACACGGCGGCTAGGAAGTGATTGTAAATCGTGTAAGTAGGGAAAGAAGTCAATCGGCAGTGTATACCTATCGAGTGAGCCGAATTTCATACGTGGACAATGTGATGAGAATTGCAAATTCTCGTGTTCTTGGTGCAAACAGATACGACATCGGCATTCATTGTCCGAGCCAGGTGCGCTTCTATTACCTTTACAGCAGTCGACTGGGTCGTTCATGTATCTGTAAAACGCTCAGGGCGTCGCCAGAACGGAACACCGGATGGTGACAACGAACGCTATTCAAGCTCACAGACTCAACGTTGTTGATTTGGATCCGATAGAAGTAGGGGCCTACTATCTAATGCGGATAATTTAGTCTCGCCGAAGCTTAGCTACTCGCCATATGAGCTTGGTTGGCATTGTGGCAGTCCCATTTCTGAGCAACCGAGTTCGATTAGATCTCCATGAAAAGAGTAATTGCGCTTTTCTGGGAGAATCTGGCTCATCTTGAGACAATCCAATGATTCTATGTCTTCATTCTCGAAACTGAAGACCACTATTCTGAGCTGTATAGGGAAGTCAATACCGCCGTAAGTATTGCCGATGTACCGGTGTTCACCCACTTTAGCTGAGTTTTGGGCTTCGTCGTATTCCCATTTGCGTAGTCCTTATGTGGGGCGACAACACCAGCCGGAAAATCCGGCAGCCACATGTTTGTGGCGTCGTTCGTGATAATCAAAAATGGTATTTATCTAGATGTGAATGTCCATCTTATCTGATGGCTTGTCTTCAGCAGTTGCCACTGTTTGATTAGATCTTTCATCTGAACATCAATTGCCAATGGCTGCTCCTACTGCCAATGCCGAGAAATGGGACGCACAGGAATCGATCCGTGCTGACCCATTGAGCGATGGATCAAGTTCTCAGGACCATGAGACTGTTCCGAAGCGGCGACGAATGTCAGGTATGCATCTGCGATCGCAGTGAAAATTCTTTTCGTTCCCAAGGCTGACCTTCGTCAGATGAATCCAGCGCGCCCAGCAAGGAGATCCTCTTTGCTGCAGGCATAGGCATCAAGGATGATGACCCGAACCTTCCTTGTCTGACAATCCGTATGTGGGTTATTGGCATCGGTTTTTGTCTCCTTGGTAGCGGTCTCAATACACTGTATACATTTCGATTGCCGTCCGTTACCCTCTCTCAATCGGCTGTCCAGTTCCTTGCCTTCCCGCTGGGCAAGCTGTGGGAGCATACCTTGCCAGACGTTGGATTCAACTGCTTTGGGTCTCGCATCTCTCTCAACCCAGGTCCTTTCAACGCCAAGGTAAATGATGAAGAAACTGCGAACAACGGACCCACGCTGACTTTTGCTTCCAGGAGAACATCCTTATCTACATCCTAGCCAATCTCAGCTTCCTGACTAGGTTGAGCGCAGACGTCCTGACCGAACAGCGGTTCTTCTTTGGGGTCAAGGCAGGATGGGGATTCGAGCTCGCAATCACATTCGCTACAACAATCTTTGGGTTCGCGTTGTCGGGCATTTTCCGCGCTCTTGTCATCGATCCCCCGGGATTCGTATGGCCTGGTGTATTGAGTGACACAGCCCTCAACTATGCTTTGCATGCTCGTGACAACGACAGCACGAAAGAGTGAGTGGCATGATCTTTCCCGCGAAGAGCTTTGTATCGCTCAGTGATCTTGTCCTGAGAAGCCTGCACCGATGCTAATACCTACCAGAACCAAATGGACCATGTCGCGTTATCGATTCTTCATCATTGCGTTCTGCATTTCTTTCGTCTGGTATTGGTTCCCCGACTTCATCTTCCCAGCTCTGAGCTCCTTCGCGTTCATCTGCTGGGCTGCGCCAAACAATGTCGTCGTCAACCAGGTATTCGGCATGAGCAGCGGCATGGGCCTCCTCCCTGTAACATTCGATTGTAAGATCTCACAGACGTATCTTGCTCCGTGCCTGCCACTGACTCTAACACAGGGGCCCAAATATCCTACATCGGTTCGCCCCTCGTGGTACCAACTTGGACAATTCTGAATGTGCTGGCTTCTCTGGTCTTCTGGATCTGGATCGTGTCTCCCGCAATCTACTATACCAACACCTGGAAGTCAGCATACTTGCCCTTCCAGAGCAACAAGATCTTCGACAACACTGGAAAAGCATACAACGTTTCCAAGGTCATCGATAAATCCGATGGGTTCGCTTTCAACGTTACCAAGTATGAGCACTACTCGGAGGTACGTGTGCACCGTTCGAAAGAATCCCGAACATATAGGTTAATGACAACATCTACAGCCGTACCTACCGGTCGTTTACGCATTGAACACCTTCGGACTGTGCTTTGCAACGCTAACTTCGATCTTCGTGTGGCTCTTCCTTGAGAAGCGCAAAGTCATCATGAACATCGTAGCCGCGTCGTGGACCGGCATTCCATGGCTGAAGAGATTCAACAAGTTTGCTCTGCGAAACCCTCAGCCCAACTACGCCGGCACTCCGACGTGGTGGTACTCTGCCGCCGGGCTTGTTGCGATGGCTCTGGGCATCTTCGCCTGCGAGTATTACCCTGTTCAGTTGCGCTGGTATGGCGCTATTTTCGCTTTCTTCATCTCTTTCATCTTCTTTCTTCCCGTAGGTCATCTCCCTGGTCGATCGCCTTGATGATCGTTTGTGGGTTTCGCTTGCTGATATTGTGGTAGCTTGCTTGGGTATACGCCACGGCCAACATCAAGATCCAGACCGAGATCTTGTGCCGTATCATTGCGGGTTTCTTATGGGAGGGCAAGGTTCTGGCAAACATCTGGTTCTTTGATCTCGGCTACATTTCGTCGATCAAGGGCCTTGCATTTGCGCAAGATCTGAAGCTAGGAATCTACTGCGGCGTAAGTTAATTCTGAACATCCATCGCATCATCCACCGTGAACTACGGTCCTTCTCCGTCTTCTTCAAATCCCAAGTCTGACGATCCCCAGATACCACCGAGGAAGCTCTTTATCGCCCAGGCCGTCGGCATCCTCTTCGGAACCCTCAGCCAAGTCGCCGTCGTAAACTGGGCCCTAAACCACATCCCCAACATCTGCACGAAGAAAGCCCCCAACGGCTTCACGTGCCCCTTCTCGCAGACGCACTTCAACACGAGCCTAATCTGGGGCGCCGTCGGACCCCGCCGCTTCTTCGCCAGCGGCGCCCTGTACCAACCCCTCCTCTGGTTCTTCCTCGTGGGCGCCGTCCTCCCCGTCATTGTCTACTTCGCGCGCAGGAGGTTCTTCTTCGGGTCCCGCTGGCTCAGCAAAGTCCACATCCCCGTCTTCCTCGGCGGCCTGAACTACATCCCCCCGGCGTCCGGCATGAACTACGCCAGCTGGGCCATCGTCGGCCTCGTCGCCGGTCTGTGGGTCAAGCGCCGCCAACGCGAGTGGTGGACCAGGTACAACTTCATCCTCAGCTCCGCGCTCGACTGCTCCGTCGCCATCTGCGGCATCGTCATCTTCTTCGCCATCTTCTATACCGGCGCCGCGGCGAAGTTCTCCTGGTGGGGCACGACGGTCAATTCTGTAAGTTGGATCTCATCCCTTGCTTTGGATCTCAATGGGGACGTGCGCTAATTTGTTCTCTTCACCGGCACAGAATACTTGCGATGCGAAGGGATGCACATATATGTCGATTGCGAAGGGCGAGAAGTTCGGGTTGTAATTTCGCGATGATGGTGATGATGATGACGTTGTCGTATGAAGCATTTTGCAGCGGCTTTTTGTGTTGGTTGTAAGAGCATGCAAGCGTTTTAGTACAGAGGATAGGCGCGTTGGGCCGTCCTAGCTTCCTATCCATGAAGTAGTTATTCAAATAATATGCTGTAGTTGGCTAACAGTCACAAGGCCTCGCGAGATATGTACTTGTACTTGTACAGTTGTGGACATGGAGAATACGAGCATGCGTCCATCCCGACGTGTCTGCCCTCTGTTGTGTCGGGATCGTGCGGCATGTTATCGCAAGCCATCAACAGCAATGCTGAATGCGTTTTACTGTCTTCGTTGAAAGCATAGATGATTTCGTCAAGGGGATGGACTTACGTGCGTAGTCGCAGTGTGCAGAATTCGGAGTGAGCAGACGTTGCCCTCAACGTTATCGCCGTTGCGCAGCTTAGCCTAAGAAGGTAATCAACCATGCGGCTCTAAGGCTGCCATCCAATCTAAAACGACAATTCCGGTGAGAGGATTGGTCCAAAAGGGGGTTTACGCGAGCTAATAACGAAGAATCCCAGAAGAACATCGCGAAGGAACCCCACGAGACGGGAAAGCGGCCAATCCCAGACAGCGCGCCTGAAAGTCTCGAATTGCCATGCACCGTTTCAGGGGCCGCTAGATGCATGAAGCCTTTCCCATGTGCCATGCACACACCTTTTTCTTCCTTGCGCATAGCTTGCTCGTTCATCCTTCTGGGTCGTTTGCTGTTGTCATTGGACGTTCATGTAGGCTGCCTAGTTTTTCATATGTTAATAAGATGGCTCTGATCGCCGCTCGTCTTTCTTTTTGTCGTTCTCTCGTGTGCGCGCCCATATCGGAAAGTCATTCGTTAATTACTTCAAAATTCAAATCTGTTTCACATAATACCGTTATCGCTTTGATACAGTCCACTCCTTTTGAAAACAGTCAAAATGATCGCCATCACCTCCATAATACTCCTCTCCGCCCTCTCCAACACCAACACCGCATTCGCAAAACTCACCACCTCAATATGGATGCCAAACGGCATGGACGACGACTCAGTCACCTTCCGCGGATCCGTCATCGGCGCGAACAAAGAGGCCGTAACCCTCGCCCTCGCCTACAATGAACCCTACAACGCCTCGGAGCCCATGGCCACCGTCACCGTCGCACCCACCTTCTGGGCGACGCAAACCACCTTGACCGACCCCGAAACCTCAGGCGACTACACCTACAGCGCGCAGTGCAGCAAGGCGCCACGCGCCCGCGCAGGAGCCTCATGCTCGTACTCGTTCGCCGGCGTCCTCGCGCACGCCATGGCCTGCGCAGACTTCACGCAGCAGGCCGAGTGGACCACCGATTCGTACACGCTGCCCGCCTGGTGCACCGAGGGCACGGAGCTCCCGGCCAGCCTCGCCCGCGACGTCTTCACCCTCGCGCAGTCGGAGATCGGCACCTACGAGGTGATCATCACGGCTGGTGAGGAGAAGTTGAGCGCTGTTGCGACGACGGGCGCGAGTGTTACGCCGTCCAGTGCGCAGTCTACGGGGTCGAACACTACGCCCACGGGAACTGGAAGCTCGACTGCTGCGAGCGCTGCGCAGAGTGGGAGCTCCGGAACGGGAACGGCGACGACGTCTGAGACGGGGGCTGCGGTCCCGTTGAGGACGATGGCTCCTGCGCTTGCGGGCTTCGGTGCTGCGTTGGCGATGTTTGTGGTTTGAGTGAGTGTAGAGATGGGGAATTGAGGGCGTCGCGATCAAGATATCCAAAGACGTAAATCTATACAGTACAACAATATTAATACCATACATATCAAGCAACAAAGCAAAGCTGGATAAATTGGGCTCTGAAACTGGTTGGAAGTGCTTATGTGCTAACTGTCATGATAGCAGATCGATTTGTGGGTTCATGGTTCACAGGTGCATAGCCGGAAGGGAAATATCATCCCGCACAACCACATAAGCGATTTGCACGCCTTTTTCCTGAGATAACGGTTTACATGCCTCATGCGATCGAATTGAAGTCGAAATATCGATATCGATTCCGTGACGAAATGTGACGTCAGATCGACGTTGCACTATGCGGTCGGGATGCAGACATATATCTCCTTATCAGCAGCAATCGTGTTCAAGGGTACACTCCATCTAAAACAAACCATACGCAAAACGGGATATGGTATCTGGAAAGAATCAAATATCGAGGAATATCGTCGTGTCAGGGGGTGCTCGTGGCATCGGACGCGCACTGTCTCGCTACCTGCTGGAAGCCGGACACAGGGTCTACATCTTCGACATTGACGAGGACGAGCTCAAGTACACCACGACAACTCACCTTTCCCAATACCACCGAGAAGGAAAGGTCGACTCGGCCGTGTGCAATCTACGCGACGTGGAAGACATTCGATCCAAAGTCGCCACAGCCGCGAAGTTCTTCAACCAAAAGATCGACGTTCTAATCAACAACGGTGGAATCGCGAGTCCCCAATGGAGCGAAGGCAAGACCATGGAGGACCCATCGACATATAAAGAGTGGCAAGCATACATCGAGACGAACCTGACGGCGCCGTTCGCAATGAGCCAGGCCTGCATCCCGTATATGAAGTTCCGGGCAGACGATGGCAACACCGGAGCACATACCTCGCCTAACGCCGGGCCATGCATCATACACATCGGTTCATTCCGCGCCCACCAGTCGGATCCCAACCAGGAGGGGTACGCATCGAGTAAAGCGGGTCAGCTGGGGTTGATGCACTCCATGGCCATCTCCCTGGGTCCTCTGGGCATCCGCGTCAATCTGATTGCGCCCGGAAGGGTCAAGGTTGCTCATGAGAGTAGGGAGGGAGACGAGAATGAGACGGACTGGGAGGGCCAGATTAGCGAGAAGGATGTCGATGATCATCCTACGAACCGGGCGGGGAGGCCGAAGGATATCGCGGACGCTGCTCTGTATCTTATAGAGGCGGGTTTTGTGACTGGGGTAAGTGGATTGCGGATTTTGAAAGTATGAAGGAGAAGCTGACAATCTTCTAGCAAGATATCACAGTGGACGGTGGTGCGTTGCGAAAGAAGCGGTGATTTCTTGTGCTTCGTGTCCGACGTTATGTTTTCGAAAGATGTTGTAGCTCTCCATGAAGATTTGGGTCAATCAGTGCCTTGCATAAACAGTTGTGGAACAGGTTCGTGCCTTGGATTGTAGAGCCAAGTTCAAACGCCTCCATTGATCCTTGCCCACTTGCTAGTAGTTAGAAGTCATAAATCTTGTCATCTGTCATCGGTGTTATTATGATAACGACACCATTTGATAGGCGATCCCCAGTGACAAGACTAGAAAACATTGCGGAGTCATCTCTGAGTAAAACTTGGAAAAGCTGCAGCGTCATCGTATACAATAATGAATAATGGTGTTGTTCCTGACTTTCCTACTGATTCGGTTGTACGCTAAACCGGATTTGGTTGCACACAAGGGGCATTATTGGAGTGACTCTTTAATTATCCCCGCACCAGGTGTTGGATTCTTAGAAGTCGTGATGTGGAAATTTTTTGAAACATGGCCATACTAGGGAATTTTAGGGATGAGAGGTAGCAGGTGGTCAGATAGAAGTGCGATGCAGAGGATGAGTTGAGGTGAGGACAAGGACAGATCAGCGTAGGGTCGTACGACTGTCAGGAAGATTGTCGTCTAGGTCACCCCACCGCGATTGTCCAAGCCCCAATGTCCTCCCCAAAATAAGGCTGAGCTGGTCTCTCCTCCCCCTAATCCGCCCTAATCGACACCTTCGAGACCGAAATATCTCACCACCAGAGTTACCCCAGACGTCTGTCACTTGGGCTGGATCCGGGTCAGCGTGTTGCTTGTTTTCCCATCCGGCCAATCACGCACCTCCCCTTGTGTTCTGTCACCCGATCCCACGGTCGGTGTTCGCCAGACTCAGGCTCGTGGGATTTGTTCTCGTTCCTGGCTATGGGAAAATATCACGCTATGCGACACTTTTTGTTCTTCGGTAGCTACCGAAATGTATGCAAAGATGCACAGCTTCGTCTTTGTGTAATCCATATATAATCCACTGGGAGTTCGCCTCCAATTATTCCATTCCTCACTACAGTCAACAATCATCACCACCACTCCTCTACTACAATCCAATCCGGCAATCCAATCATCAATCAATCGAAACATCAACACCAAGTTTCAACCAATCAATTCCCCTCATCCTCAAACCACCAAAAACAACTCTCCACCCAAAACAACTCCTCCAACCAAATCCAAACCAAAATGCCTGCCGCCGCTAAGTCCTTCTGGCCTGCACTCGTTGGCTTCGTTGGTACGTTCTTCCAACCATCCATCCCATAATCTATTATCCCAACTAACAATCCTTCTCCAGCTTGCTCCTTCACATACACCACCGTCGTCGCACGACAAGAAGGCCGCGCCATGACCGGTGCCATGGACCGCTTCGAACAGCAAAAGTTGCGCGGAGAAACCGCCTTGTACGGCGGCTCCAACCTGCTCGAGCCAATCGCCAAATAAACCACACGATCTACCGCAACACAACAACATACCAACATATATCACCATCGATCTTCACGCGCAACATTGCATCTACACCATAGCGAAACCGGGGGCGCAATTGAGATTCCCCTTTCTTGCCTGCTCGCCACGGCTTCTTGCATGACCTTCGGAGTTTTATTTCCTTTTCCAACACTTTTCTTTCTGGCATCATCGTCTTCGCTGTTTGGCGATGCGATCATATAAAATCATGTAGCTCGATCGAAGGCATATTTGCCTGGAGATATCGATCGCAGCATTTTTCTTTTGTCTAGATGCAATAGATCCTCTGGCTTGTTCGGATGAGTATCCGAGAGTCGAGGGTAGAGCAATATAATGATTACTTAAACTTCATGAGGCTTTGATTGGATTGAAATGTGTGATTATTTAAGTTTTGTGTTCGTCTTCCCCGCTGGTGCAAATAAGCGTCGCTGCGTAAGAGGAAACTTGACGCACAGGACACAACCCTAACCCTAATAACGTTGCTGTACATACCCACAACAGGAATTATATACATGTTTCGGCGAAGCATGTTCATTGCAATACAAAAAACATAGCACTTGACTATCTCAACTGCAAGCCAAAAACGTAGCATGCTCTTTCAAATTGACCACTTGCATTTGGCAGCCAATGACTCATTTTGAGCCATCTCACACTCATTCTGAGCAATACCATATCATAGACACATAGCGAGATAAGCATACCCTGTGCTTTCTGAATGTTCAAATATATCTACAATCCATCTCCAGTTCCATTGCCAACACCTCTTCATCCCATCCACCGTTGATCGTCATAATAGAGTAGTCCAGCACAATGAAGGGTGCGCAATAATGCGCATGTCCAATATAAACACCATGTAAGGATATCTCATTTCCTCCCCCTTCTATTCCCCCAGTGATGAAATGGTATTTCACTCGCCGTTCCTAGTCCTCATGCGGAGACACGCCGTGGCATGGTTTCGCCTTTTCTGATTGGTACTTGGCGTCGTTTTGGTCTTTGCATTGTAGTGCAGGCTGGGGTGCGCGCTGACGAGTTGTGATTGTAGGGACAGTGAAGATTGGGGGTTTGGTGTGTGTAGGGGAGGGGGAGGATGGTGTTGGAGATGATGGTTGTAAATGTTTTGTGGATAACCTTTTTGTAGTGATAAGTTTTTTATGTTAGAATTGATTATTTTATGGATTTTTGTCAAAGGATTTATTACGAAGTTACATGTTGAATTCTTCAGTCAAAACTTTGTATACCTACCACATATGAGAGCGAGGCTGTGGATATGGTATTCCATTGGTGCCAATCCTTGTGCTTTTCTGTGCTTCTTCTGCTGCTAGTTACCCACCTAGGTATGTAGATGTTTCTTACCTATCAAACACTCCAAGCACCCTTCCAGCCTCGCAACCAACTCTATGCGCTGGTCAGCCTTGTCAGTGTTAGACATGGCCTCCAACATAGGCATGCAATGAGCATTCACATCCAACCAACTCACCGCAGAACGCATACACTCGTCCCTCGCCATCCCCTCAACATATATCACCACACCACTCCACCGCCTCATATCCTCAGCTCCCTCGTGTTCCCGACGCACGACCAGCATCGCCGTACGACTCAAGAGCCTCCAAGACGTCGCTAAGCACATCGAAGCTCACGATTCCCAGGGTTCCGCGTGCGGATGCGGCCGAGATGCCTCACGCACTGCAGGAATATGAAGATTGGGTGTTGGAAGCTGCGATGCTGACGATGTGGGTGGGAGTTTTTTCTCCAGATAGTGACTTGATGGGGTAAGAGGTGCAGGGGTGGGAGTGCGTTAGCGAGGGCGGGTTGGTGGCGGCGGTCTGTTATGCAGGGCTCGGGACGTTGTTGGGGCGGTGGGTGAGGCGTATGGTGATGTAGATTGCGGCTCTGCCAGCCAGAACACCGGCTGCATCCAGACGTTCCAAGGGGCCGTGCTGTCAAACGACAACATCGCCCCAGCATGCACGTTCTCCTTCTACTCGGACAACAACTGCAAGTCGCTGGTGCACACAGTCGACACCACGGCCGGGAAATGCAACTGTCTGGGCTGGCCCGGTGGCATGCGATCATACAGGACGAGCTGCACCGGTAGCTTCCCTATCAGAGGCAAGCGTTCGCTTCTAGACGACGTAGAGGCGAACGTAACGACGACGGCTGGCGTCACTGAAAAATTCGAGAAGCGACAGAGATGCGGGCCGGCGTATGATCTCGAGAACGGAGCGACGTTCTACATGGCGCAATACCGTGCAGGTGATCGATACCTTGGAGGACAAGTCGCGACTATCGGAAATCTACAACACGACGGCGCAAACAACGTCAACCCGAATGGAGTGAATGGAGATATGAGAACGGTGGTACAGACGTACTGGGACGAGACTCACCATGACTTACAGGAAGACTACCATGCCTGGATTGAAGGACCGTCGGGTCTGGTGTACGAAATTGAAGTCAACGGCCTGTTTGCGAGAAACATACGATATCCTGCTGTCGCGTTGATAGAGGAGATAGGTCCGCAGGTAGTGCACAATATGTTCATAATGGCGGTCGAATATATGGTCACTGAACAGGCGGATATAGTCATCTTCAATGTTCATGTCGCGGGGGCTGCGATTGCTACGGTCAGGTTGAGGCAGATGTGAAGGGAGCATATCATACGAATGGACTGGAGAGTTTGGATTCGATGGTTTGCGTCGTGGGTTCGTAGTTACACCGAGAATGCTTTTGGTATCACATTGTACGGTTTTGGCGCCAGCACTCTACTTGTATCTTTCATAGCTATGATGTCCAGAATGTCACCATTCATGCCTTTTCCTCCTCATACGAGATTTATATTAAAAAGTACTAATTCAATAACCCAGAAGGTGCTCGAAGCGCAACAATAGACATAAATTCCCTTCGGAACCCCAAACCATATTCTGCCCATATAAATACGAGATCCACTTCACCCTCTGCACCCTTCCACCACGCGCCCAACATTAGGCGTCCTACCACTTTCAGAATCCTAACTATTCCGGAAATAACACTTACGGGGAACATACCTAGTTGTGGGGGTGGGTAACGTACGGCCACACAAATCCCCCGCCTCGAGAATAAGCGAGCGGCGACCAAGCCAATGACTACAATCCCGAAACATCTCCCTGCCTTCAATACCCCCAACACTGCCAATTAATCTCAATACAACGAGTGAGATCTTCCGCTAGACACTTATGCAAGGTACCGCGAAGTCACACATTCAATGTTGTCAGCAATGGGAACATAGGTAGGACAGACATACTTGCACTCGTCGAGTGTCAAGGGACGACGTCCACCACTCGCTATGCTCTGTCTGACATGAGACGGACTTCAACCAACCACGAACACCCTCGCCAGCACAGTGAAAACAACCTGTACCTTCCTGCACTATGCATCGACAGGTCTTGACTCGGGAATGTACATAGATGGGGAAACCATCTCGTGGGCGCATGCATTATTGGCACCGGTCAAAGCAACAATAATAAGATGGGAATGAAAGGTGCTGCTTTGTAGATAGGCTTGTTCGCGGGCTTTGTTCCTTTTTGTTCGCTCACTTATTTCTTTGATTTTTTTTGTCTTTCTTTGTGGCTGAATTGCGACTGTAATGATGTTCAGATCAACGACAATCATTGGGATCGGAGCGGGTCTCTTGTCCATAGTATCTGTGGCCATTGCTGCTAGCAGCGGGAACGAATCTGTCGTTTACAGTTTTGAAGAGGTATGTGAGAACAACTCACGGAAGTTGGATTGTTCATTTGATGTATGTTAACGCATGATTCAGATCAAGCCGTCCGCAAATCTCTCTTGGACACCATGTTACGTTAATTTCATGTGTGCGAACCTCGAGGTGTGTTTCAATGCCTCCTATTTCTTCGACAACGATTGGCTCTTTTTTTAAAACATGCATACATCTTAACGGGATATTGCCAGGTCCCATTGGATTATGAAGACTCACAGGCCGGGACGACGAACATTGCATTCATTAAGAAGGCATCTCTCAACGAGTCCGCAGAGGACATTCTCATCAACCCAGGTAAGGAATCAAGTCAATCAACATACCGTCTCCTACCCTATGTCTTCAAGACAAAACTGACTATCATCCCAGGCGGCCCCAGCAACTCCGGCATAGACTTCGTTCTCAAAGGCGCCTCACTGCTCGAAAACCTCTTTGGCGCAGAGTACAACCTCATCGGCTTCGACCCCCGTGGCGTCAACAACAGTGGTCCAACACTGACATGTTTCCCCTCGAGCGAGGCCGCCCAGCTTGTCTTTGGCCGCACGCTCGGCCTCCCCATCGACTCCAACTCCACCACCTCGATCGCAGAAGCGTACGAACTAGCCGGTGGATGGAGCCAATGGTGTAGCAAAGCCAATCGCGACACTCACGCAAAATATGCCAACACACCTGCTGTCTCCGCCGACCTCCTCCGATTCATCGAATCTAGGAGCGTGGGTCGAGGTGCCAGCGCTGACGACGCGAAACTGTGGTTCTACGGGCTCAGCTACGGGACGGTAATCGGAAGCACATTCGCATCTTTGTATCCGGATCGCGTGGGCAGGATGATCCTCGATGCGCCGATGGACGTGGAAGATTACTACAGTGGTGCGTCTCGCGAGAACCTAAACGACGCTGACGCGGCTGTGCGGTCGTTCTTCAAGTTCTGCCACGAGGCTGGGAAGGAGGGCTGCGCGTTCCATGCGGAGAGTCCGGAGGCTATTGAGACGAGGTTCAGGAACGCGCTGCTGAGTATCAAGGAGGATCCGATTGTCGTTGTCGACCCGTACTTTGTGCAGATGCCCACCCTTGCTACGTATAAGACGCTCCAGTCGTTCGTACTACAGGCGACGTTCGCGCCCATCACGAGGTTTCCAGCGTTCGCGCAGCTCATGCTGGGAGTTGAGAAGAGGAATGGAAGTGCGCTGGCGAAGAACTCGGGATTTGGGACTCTCGCCACGGAGTGTCCTGGTGAGACGCCTGCGCGGGAGTATCATATGGAGGAGCCTAGGTTGATCATCGCGTGCAATGATGCCAACGGCCGCACGAATCTTTCCAGCATGGATGCGTTCGCAGAGTCGATGGAATACATGGTCGAGCAGAGCTTCTACCTAGGCGAGAGCTGGGCGGGCGCGACTGTGGGATTGAACTGTAGAAACTTGGACATCAGATCGCCGAAGAGCCAGCAGTTCAGTGGTATGTTCAAACATTCCCCCTATTCCCATCTACCAAGTCTCTAACAACAATGACAAAGGTCTCCCATCAGCCAACGACACCATAAAAACCTCTCCCATCCTCTTTCTCTCAAACACCATAGACCCAACATCCCCGCTCAAAGGCGCCCAGAAAATGACCACCTCGTTCCCCGGCTCGTCACTCCTCATCGTCAACGGCGTTGGCCATGGTACCATCACCGCGCCTTCAAAGTGCGCGAGGGACTACGTGCAGAGATATCTTGATTCGGGCGCCCTGCCTGAGTCAGGAGAGGTATGCATACCTGATGGTGTTCCGTTCAAGGGGAGTGACGGCGGGTGGGGCAAGGTGTTGAAGACTGTTTACTGAGTGGCGGGTTTGAGCTGATTACGTGTGGTACCTGGAGTCTATGAAATGGGGGTGTTTGTGTATATATCTTGCTAGGGATGTTGTATATATGTAGTTCCTTCTTACTTTGTATATATTTTGAGCCAGTTATATCTTTATTTAGGGAGTACTTGGACCTACACTTTTCTGGTAGAATCATACATCCTGTGACGCATGGTGTCATGGGACACTTTCATCTTCCGACCTCTCTAAATAGTTTTCTAGTTCTAGATATCAACTATTTCAACAATAGCTACTGAACCTCTGATACACTATTCTTTACCGCGTAGATTCTAGTAAAGGTTGTACGAAATCACTACGACGTCGCCGACGTATTGATATATGCTCGGGTTCTCTATGAATCTCCCGCCGCTGCTATCGAAGTGCACTCTGTTCAAAGACAACATCAAAATACTGTCACGTCGGGGCACGACTGCCTAATCCGGAAAGAGTATCTCTCTCACAAACTGACTTCCTTCGCTACAACGCCAAGATCAAGCTCTTACCGCTATCTAGTCTGCTACCAAGGTTTATCTTCGCCTACAGTCTTTTCTACCATACGCAGAGACTGTTGCTAGATTATCATGTCCGTTGGGACTTCCATCCCGTTGTACCAAATCCTACCAGTAGTAAGCCAGCAAAACTGCAAGCGAGCCTTGCGTGAAGAGAACCTGGTAGAGTGTGCCACGCATGCTTACTTCCTAATGCAGTTGCTGAGCGCAAGGCTGAGGCCGATGGCTTGCAACCTCACCCCGCCACAGCTGAAGGGATGATCTTCATGAAAAGATCTCTTCGATGCAAAAGTGTCTTCCACTCCTCCCAGTGCCGAATATCGTTGCAGTGTCCTGACAATAACGCGCATTTAGGCCTGCAGTGAACATGGCAAAGGTTCATCGCCTCGGCTTCTCAAGGCTGAGTCCTAGTACACAGAGCGATGAGGAGTTCTGCATAAAGTAAGCCTGCCACACGATCGCACATATAGTTAGAGAGTTGCTGACAGTGTATAGCATCGTATTCATTCATGGCCTCCTAGGTCACCCTCAAGGGACCTGGGAAATGGCGGCGGGTGCGAGTCACGGCAGCAGCGACGAGACGAAAAAGCCTAAAGGACTTAGGTCTTTCTTCAAATCACGGAAAGATCGATCCTCCACAACAGACACAGGGAAAGCTGCAGGCCCCGCCTCTAGCGTTGGGTTGTCGCGACCGCTGCCTACCGTCTTCTGGCCTAAAGAATATCTCGCCGTAGATATCCCAGAGGCCCGCGTGTGGACATACGGATACAATGCAGACGTTATTGGAGATCTTTTCCAGGCCAACAACAAAAATAGCATCTCCCAGCATGGCCGGGATCTATCGGTGCATCTTGAGCGGGAGATCGATAACGGAGTATACACCGCCCTATCCAAGAAGTTACTCAAGGACTGTGATTAACAGTAGTGCAGAAACCACTCGTGTTTATAGCGTACAGTCTGGGTGGCATCGTCCTGAAAGATGTAAGGGCCTGGTGATACACAAGATAACAACGAATCTGCTAACATGCTACTACAGGCTATCCGCCGGTCAGAGCTGGCCCGCAACCAGACAAAGCTTATCGTATTCCTAGGGACGCCACACCGGGGCAGTGCGTACGCAGGCTGGGGCGAGGTCATTTTCAACCTTTCGAGCCTGGCCCTTCAAGATTCGAATAAGAAAATCATCAAGAGGCTTGAACACAACGACGAGGTCTTGGATAACATCCACGAAGAGTTTAAGACTATTGTGTTTGGTGGCACTATGAAAATTCATTCTTTTCAGGAGGCACAGGGCATCACAGGTATGAAGGGCGCAAGCGCGAAGGTATGTGGTTCTATATAACTTTACGTCGCGTGCCGTAAGGTCAAAAGGCAACGCTGACAGCCGCAGGTGGTGGATGACTTTTCGTCCAAACTCGATCTCCCACTAGCGCTGGAGATAGTCGAAAGCATTGACGCGAACCACATACAAATGGTTAGATACAGCAGCAGAGATGATCTAGGCTATCGTGCTATCTTTGGTGTGTTGAAGACTTACGTGCGGCAGGGGCAGGAGCGCCAGCAGATACCCCCTGCGGCTATGGTGGATACAACCGATGCCATATGTACGTAAGTCTGTTGCTTATAGAACATAGCAAGACCAAGCACTTACAGAGGATTCCTGCCACTAGCGAGTGATGCCCTGTTCATAGTGCCCTTTGCGAGGGACGACTCGTTCGTCGGTCGAGAGGACACGATCACGAAGATTAGCGAGCGCAAAGTAGCCACACCAACACACACGCGCGTGGCTTTGGTTGGACTTGGAGGTGTTGGGTAAGCATTATTGCCACGCGTTTGCTGCGATCGGTAGCATTGATCCGAGACTAGAAAGTCGCAGATTGCAATTGAGTATGCATACAGATTTCAGAAGGCAAATCCACATGCCCTGGTGGTCTGGATACATGCGAGCAATCCCACCCGGTTCCGGCAGGGATATAGAGATCTTGCCGACAAGCTTCTGCTGCCTGGACGGGAAGACGTAAAGGCAGACGTCTTGCAGTTAGTGCATGCCTGGCTGTCAGACCGTCGGAACGGGACATGGCTGATGATACTCGACAACGTCGACGATGACGGGGTCTTCTTTGGTGACCACCAAGACAGCACAGGCACATCGGCAGGCAATAGTAGGCCACTCGAGAGCTTCCTTCCACAGACAGCGCACGGGACAATTCTGATCACATCAAGAAACAGCATGGCGGCCACCAATCTTGTTGGCGGACACGGCGACGTTGTCCAGGTTGAGCCTATGGGAGAAGACGAGGCACTGGAACTGCTTAAAACACGAGTGCCGTTAGACGAGTCTAGTCAACCAGACGCCAAAGAGCTTGTTGACGCGCTCGAGTGTATACCTCTTGCCATCACACACGCTGCGGCCTACATTAAGACACGCGCATCTACAATGACCATCTCCACCTACCTCGAGCTGTTTCGCGAGAGCGAGGCTAGCAAGGTGCACCTGCTTAGCAGGAAGGAGTTGAAGGATATTCGACGAGACCACAGCAGCCGGGATGCCGTGATTACGACATTGCAGATCTCGTTCGAGTACATTCAGAAGATGGAGCGGTCAGCTGCAGACCTTCTTGCCCTGATGAGTATGTTTGACAAGCAGGGGATCCCGTACTCGTTGTTACAGCAGTACTTCACCCGCCAGCTGGAATTCAATGACGCTCTGGCACCTTTGCTGAGCTTCTCTTTAGTTAGGGCAGAAGTCGGTACCCAGGCATTCACAATGCACCGGTTAGTGCAGCTGTCGATGAGGAGATGGCTAGAAGCGGAGAAGGAACTTCACCGATGGGTAAAGAACTCGATCCTGGCTATAAGCGCGGCATTTCCGAGCGAGGACTATCAGAATTGGGAGCAGTGCAAAGTGCTGCTGCCGCATCTAAAAGAGGTGTTGGACCATAAGCCAGAAGATAGCGAAGGTTTAGTGGGGCAAGCGAGAAGCGCTTCAAGGGCGGGGTGGTATCTGCTTCTGAGGGGAGAGTATACGGCAGCAGAGGGTCTTCTTCAGATGTCATTAGACGCTAGGGCTGCGGCTCTTGGGCGAGAGCATCCCGATACGCTCACCAGCATTCTCAGCTTTGGGGATGTTCTTTTTTGGCAGGGAAAGTACGAAGCAGCAGAAGCAATGCATCGACAGGCACTGCAAGGACGGGAAAGGGTGTTAGGGCGAGATCATCCTGATACGCTTCGCAGCATTAACGGCCTCGGGACGGTGCTTTCAAAGCAGGGAAAATTCGAAGAAGCAGAAGCAATATATCGACAGGCGCTAGAAGGACATAAGGTGCATGGGCAAGGTCGCCCCGATACGCTTCACAACATGGGCAGCCTTGGGTGGGTGCTCCAGAAGCAGGGAAAGCACGAAGAAGCAGAAGCCATGCATCGGCAGGTGCTGGAAGAAAAGGAAAAGCTGATCGGGCGAGAGCAACTTAATACGTTTGATAGTATGAGCTATCTTGGGGTAACACTATCAAAGCAGGGAAAGTACAAAGAAGCAGAAGCAATGCATCAACAGGCGCTTGAGGGAAGAATGAAGGTGCTTGGGCAAGAGAATCCCGACACGCTCAGGTGCATCGACAACCTTGGGACGGTGCTAACTAATCAGGGAAAGTATGAAGAGGCAGAAGCAATATATCGACAGGCGCTACAAGGGAGAGAGAAGGTGCTTGGGCGAGAGCATCCCGACACGCTTCTTAGTTTGAACAACCTTGGTGTATTACTAAATAAGCAGGGAAAGTATGAAGAGGCAGAAGCAATATATCGACAGGCGCTACAAGGGAGAGAGAAGGTGCTTGGGCGAGAGCATCCCGACACGCTCGCCACCGTACATAATTCAGCAATACTCTTCCATCGAAAGCAACTGTTCCCTGCTGCTGTTGAATTGTACCAGCGAGCATACGAAGGGCGGGTAAAAGCACTCGGTGCACAGCATCCCAGCACCTCAAGATGCCTTTGGCACTACAAAACTGCATTACAACATGAAAAGATAGAGTAGCGGTAGATACTACGTATAACAACTCTCTGTATGATACCAGCCCCAAGACGAGATTCAATCTCTGTACACTCTAGAGATGGCTGCAGGGTTAAATAGAATCTTTCTAGAAGACTAGATGTCAAAAAGGACGCTGTAGCGACAGAGGTCTGCTGAAAGTTAGTCCACATTTTCTCTAATAAGAAAGAGAATGTCTGCCTGTTTTTGTCCCGTAACACCCCAAGACGCAGGGATCTATACATTCACGAAACATGTTCATTGTTACTTGCCGCGCGCGGTCATAATGCAAATTCATCAGATAACGTATGTCACTGTGCCCCTAGGCATCGAAGCACGAACAGGTAACATCGACACGTCAGTCATTGCAAGTTGAAGTGGCGCGGTATGAAATGAATCCAATTCAAAACAGAACGTCTACCTAAAGTAGAAGGGGGTATAATAGTAAAAAACAAAATACAAAGACAGCCCTTCCGGAAATTGCGGCGTAAGACCGCCCGTCGACACAGCATGTAGGTAGTAGTATATATAGTGCTGAACCCCGGACGCGATGACTCCTCCCACCGAACGACACATGTCTTTCCCATCGTACCGCGTAGGCAGCGACGCTCAAGCCAGGGAGTAGCGTGTCACGCGAACTAATCGTCCGTCGATCCTTCGCATCTCCAAGGCGTGCATCTAGCTGTCATTCAGTACACGGTAGTTAGGGCAGTCTGACCATTTATTCCTCCGCAGACACGCGTCACCGAGAGTCCTAGGGCAGGGCTTTACTGGACCGATCGGACACCCTCGTGGAGAGCCAACCCGGCCGAGCTGGGTGAGGGTGTCGTTCACTGTTGCGAGTCCTCGCCGGCTGATGTGTCCCACGCCTCTGGCACGGTGGTAGGAGCGTTTGTTATCGACGTCCTTGAGCCTTTGTGTGTATGTATGTATAGCTGTAGTGAGACTACTAGGGTCTGAGCTATGGGGATGGATTTCTGTCATCTAGATTTGCACGGATTGGTGGTGACCAGCTAAAGCTGGGTCTGGTATTATTGATGAAGGCATGAGAAGCCTAAGCCAAAATGTATCACCTGGTGCTAAAAGAGATGAGAGAAACATTTGGCTTCCCGTGGGATGCCATCCTGGGAAGCAGGAGAACAGGACGAGAGGAGAGGGTTGGGGTAGAGAGAGAGGAGAGCAGAAGAAGCAGAGTCGATCAGGGATCCTCGTAGTCGGTGTTCCCGTCGAAAAGATCGGTAACGACCTTCAACATCGGCTCGAACAGACTAACTTCATCATCGATGTAGCCTCCAAAGAAGCGAAGTCGCTGGGTTTCCATGTCCCTGTCCCGTTTCTGCTGGAATTGAAGGATGCGCTGTTGGTTTTGTAGATGGTTGATTTGCTTCCAAGCGACTTCCGGTGCTCCCAAGTTCATCGAAGGGAAGGGTGCGGGCGTGGCTGGAACAACTGAAGTCAAATGGTAGTTGTCGATGGAAGGGGTTTGAAGATGTAAAGAGCGATTATGGCCGGGATCACGGTTACGAGGCCGGCTTCTGGTTCGCTTGCGATTGTGACGTTTGCTCATGGCGGATAGATATGTGGTCCGGAAAAGGTGCCTTAGGGTTTGGGATATGGTTTTAAGAGTATGGTATGGTGTGGCGACGAGCCGCCGCGGATAGCGAAGACAGGTGGAGAGAGATCGCGAGGGAGAGATGAGAGAGAGGTGTAGGGCCTTATATGTTGAACGATCTTCATGGTTCCTAGGAACTGTGGCTACCTAGTAACCGCCACAATAACCGGATATCGAGAGTCATAAGATGGAAAAGGGTTTTGGTGACTCATTTGGGAAGCAGGTGACGATGACGAGACGATTCTATGGCTATAGTGACTATACCCACACGGACCACAGCCATAGCATAGCACAGTTTAATCCTCGTAAAACCACCTAGTGCATAATGTGTACATACAATAGGCACTCACGCACTCTAGGCAATACGATCATGAAGAAAAGATGGGATGGGAGTCATACGGGATGGTGTGAGTCGAACCCTGAATCTAACTAGATCAGGGAGTTTTGCAAATCTTCAATGCAACATGATTGGTCAAAAGTGACCACCAAGCGCACACCACCAACATGGCCTCAGTCTGTGCGTGTGGCGGAGCCCGACATCGCACGCCGACAAGACGACAAGACAACTCATCCATTTCATCACCGCAACACCAGTGACACCACCGAATCAACTTCAATTCACATGTCTACAATCCCATCTTTGCACTGTTTAGACGGTCCCACTGTTCCACTTCCCCACAATACAACTCATCACACTCTCTTTGCGTCTTCTCCACTCGCCGCCATCGGTGTCCACTGTTGTGTTGTACATGCAGACAGACGAGGTACATAGGTACCCAGGCACACATACATAATTCACCAGGCAGCTATACACAGCCCAACCTAAGTAAATACATAAATAGTGGCTTGCACAACAGTAATACATGACGCCTTGCGTTTTGTACACTCTAGGTCCTCAACAAGACAAATCACCGTCCGAGTCATGTCTGTTCTTGTAACGGGTTGAACTCGATATGACAAGAACCTCGGTCGGAAAACCTCGGAACGTCACCGAAACAGGGTGCTCTAGCCCATTCGGATCAACTACGCCCCGGAGCCGACTACCTTACATGCTTCAAACCCTTGTGTAACCTCTGTACCGGAGAGCAAATCCTTAATTGTTCTACATAGCATTGGTCCTCGGGGATTCGCTCTTTCCAAATAGTTACCATAAGGGCTACTAATCAACCTATACTAACTAGTGAAGATGGCTTTTTATATGGAGGCCTTTGTTTTTATTTATTTTTATTATGAGCGTAACTATGAGCCAAAATACCTCATTACCTAGTAATTAACTGTTGACAGTGTCTTTTCTATCCTCATAGATTCTAAAATACAATAAACAGGGCTATGTTCTATAAAATGAAGAGGGAATGTGTTTTTTCATTACTATGAATGCAAAAGCCCTAAGTCTAGCGAGCCTTTGGAAGATTTACTACCCTAGAGGCATTACCAGAAGCTGAGTGAAGGAGAAACTCCGAATCTCATGGAACCCGATTGTTAGATGTGAGGACTTGCTGTCAACCATGGCTGATGGCTTCTGGGCCTCGGCCCCTGCGTTTGAAATCAGAATACATAAGACAGAATCTACGCATGTACACGACCGAGTTCATCGTCTTTACATAACAACTAATATCACTGTCTTGAAGCCCTCTTGCTTCGTTCACCTTGTCCTATTTCACGTATTAATTCTGCAATGGTCGTCAGTCAAGCGCTCCGAGAAGCTCGTCTCGCAGCTCGAAGCGCGCTGGAACGTGCTGGCACCCTGGGCTTCAAGCCAGTATCCTCTGCTAAATGGGTAGACGTGGAGCGAAAATGGTCTGGCAAACTACACGTTCGCATTGAGCACGACACGGTCCGCCACTGTTCACCAGAAATGATCCAATGGTGGTTTGAGAATCTCGGCCGCAAAACGCGATGGGGACGGCAAAGAGTTTGAGGGTCCCGAAATTTCCTTCTATCACTTGTGGCATCATCGCGACCACGTCTCCGTCATCCCCACCGAGGGAACCGGGAACGGTTTTAGGAAAGGGGCAACTACCAAGATTACCGAGCAATTCAATGACTTCCACGAAGTCATCGACGTCGTAGTCACGACTGATCGTCTGGACTCCGAGGAGTTTACGTTCACCGTCAAAAGATATGGCTTATCTGTTTGTCGAGTTATCCACTACTATTCTCAAGTACCGGGAGGATCTCGCTTCTATACGGAAAATGTGGTTGGATCGGACATACCTATCTTAGGTATAATTCTGAACTGGCTCATTGTTCCTTTTATATACTCGAAATCAACAGCTGAGAACTGGATACGCCACAACATCGAAGAGACTGGCAGATCAGAAGATGTCATTCCTGTTCTCTTCCACCATTACTCTACAGGAAAAGCTAAGTCGACGTCACGGTACAGTTAGTAACGGTCATAAAGTGGGTGGGCAAACGAGGGTGTTAGCCACACGTATGGCAGCACGGCGTGGCCACAGCATCGCGGCCTGACGGCCCTACACAAAGGCTCGATAGAAGCAGTAGAGGAAGGTAACCACTATCTAGCCAGGCCGCCTTCTTAAAGATTACTGTCCCTCGTAGCTGTTTTGAACGATACACGTAGCGTACAGACGTGCATGTCTTCCATACACGTAGTGTTTGAAATACTACATTATTTTGTTGAAATATTTTAACATTGAAGGTGTAACATGAATCGACATCAAGCTCACTCAGAAGCTGAAATATTGCAGTCCAACAAGATCAACGGACATCAAAGAGCATAACTCTATTGAGGCCTGTGAAATTACCTGGAGCCTGCTGATACGACAACCCCACTTGTTGAGCTGGGGTAGGCTTCAGCAACGGCAAATCATCACTTTCTACCCTTATTCCTGTAAATGTCGTCGTCATAATTATACTTCATTCCTCGCTTGGACTGATCCGCGGCTTCGGCGATTCGGTGACTCGGAGATTCGGCTGCTAAGCTCGAGACGGGTTCGGCCTGAGCGTTTAGAACACTTGCATGGTCCGGGTTTGGACAGGCCATTGCTGTTCTATCATCTTCGAGCCATGTGATGGGTTATGAACTGACAGAGAGTGGGGATAGCGGGGAATTTGTCACTCCTTGCAATCATGGCCTCTAGAGCCTGGGGCGTAGTAATTGAAGTAGAGATGTCCGATCAACTCGCGCTAATCAATTTGCGGGTGCGGTTCGGTTCATAGGGGCAACGGTTCAGCAGAGAACGAACGAGGATCCCTTGACATAGCACAAAAGATTGAGAATCGAGTGAGTCTTTGAACTACGCCTAACTGATCAAATCTCAAATACAAGAGCAGCAATCAAATGGCGGTATTTGAGAGCTGGATCAGCGGGATCATCAAAAGCTCGTTCACTCGCTCACAAACCATCAGTGGAGAAAGGATTGTTTATTATCTACTCTCTAGACCCCAGCTGAATTATAATGTTCCCAAAGATCTTAACAGCATGTTCCTTCAGAACTTCCGATGTCGAGATTAATTGAAAATGGCATAGGAGGTTGTTTTGAGTCGAATTACCAGTAGTTTTGGGGTTGCAGCTTGTTCGGATGATAGATGAGTGGTTCGTTCCGGCCGGACCAGGCTGCAATGAAGTCATCCATTTTGTGTATTTGGAATTACTTCGGAGATATTCCCGGATGATTTGCAAGCTAGTCTCTGATGCTGGCTGCGTATACATATCTTCATGAACTGATCGCTCAACATAGCGACAATACAATGGTGGACATCGGTTTGAGAAAGAGTTGCTGATATCGGACATGGCAGTAGTGGTCGGGTAGACAGAGCTGCTCGAGGCGGTCAAAGAAGACGAGTAACAGAAATACTACTATACACATCGAAAAGGGGTCTGTGATTCCTCACAAGTATACCCTTTTGTTTGTTCAAAGCCGCAAAAGCACTTCAAAATGGTCTTACATATTTTTAAGCGCCGAGGTTATAATTGCCATCCTGGAAACCAGTGAGCAGTGATAGATCCCACCATGCATCGTCAATGCCGAGCTGATCTGTGAGGATATTCTCAGCAGCTTTTCCGCTTGTATTACGCTGATGGCAACCATCGTAGGAGGTGCAGCCATCCAATTCGTCCCCTGGATGGAACTGCGGAGAGGATGTTGGACCCGATGGTGTCCTCGAATTGGGAAGGATTAGGAGTTGGTCGTAATTGTCGCTATTAGGACCACCTTGCTCGAATTCTCTGCGACTAAGGAGCTGCTGCGAGTTGATCCGTCTGGAACGGTATGCTTCCTCATGGGTGTGGAACATTTGCATTGCTACATTCAAAGTTTCCCACTATAAATTCCATGTTTCAGTCAGTCTTGAAGGTAGCTGGATCACCTCGGACAGGGGGGGCATTTCACTCACAGGCCGCTGTAGGGCTTGCCAAAAGCCACGCAAAATATCCAAGGTCTTCAAGATCGCTTTCATCGCTGCCATTCTATTCCTCCTTTTCTCCGGGCTAGAGGTTATCAGAGGCCGATTTTGCTGCTGGCACCAGGTCTCCGAAATCATAAGCATGACAGCGGTGACAAATGCTGCATAACCAGCCAGCGGACAAAGCCTCGTAACGTCTGAGCCTTGAGCCCAAAGCCGTTCAAAAAACTGGCCGGAAAGATCTGCATTGTGCACTACAACAGTGGCGCTGGCCTGCACCACGTCGTCCGATATGGAAGAATCGGCAGGGCAGCCGGAAAATAGAAACACATTTGTGGAATGTAGAACCATTTGACAGAGATAATAGAGACACTCAACCAGGATGGCTTGGTTCCTAAATTTGACAAGGGACGGATTGTCTTCAGAAGATAGATGTCCGAAGTCTAGGCTGTGATATATTGATGACGCAAGTTCTGACAGATGTTGTGCATGCGGCAGACTCCTCCTAGACTTATCGGCGGAAAGTTCGCTAGCGTAGAGTTGAATTTTGGCCCTGGTTTGAATCTGTAAGCATTTGGAAACAAGATTATCTTCGGGCTGCCTACCAAACCCCAATCATTTTCATCAGTCCAAGGACTATCAAGAGCCCCTGATCCTGATTGGCGATTTCGTCGCCAATGGTAGTAGAGCCCCAATTCTCGTCCATCTTCTCGCACAGGACGATCTTCAGCCTACCGCTAGTGGAAATGATGGATCCTGGAAGCGGTAAGTTGGCGACCTCTGACCAAGCAGCCTTGATATATGGCTTTGGCTCGACGACTATGCATAATGAGGCCCAGCATGCCCACAGGCAACGGCGCTTGAGCTCAGATTGCAAGCATGCTTCAGAATCGTGCCCTGAAGGTGGAGCTGGTTCATAATATCTAGACAGGCGACAGTATCGATAGGCAAGGCCTTTTTATGGGTCAGCTTCCGCGTGGAGCAGCCATCATTCGGTCGGAAGCGACTCACTTAGACACAAATCACCTCTATCTGATTCTCCAACACCGAACCAGTATATTACCAAACATTCAAGGGTTTGGACAATAGCCAAAGATGGCTTCACCATGATTGACGACATTGCGTCCTGCATGGCGGATTCTGCCCACGGCCTGCCTTGCGTATGGAATACGCCCACTGCATTCAGCTCGCTGAACGACAGTCTGCTATTCTGGTGCCTATCTGCTTGTCGTACCAAGAATCTAATGACAAAGTTAGTTAGGACGTTATCGTGCTGGCGACAACGCAATCTTACAAGGAAGCCAACGCAAAAATTGACTTGAGAAGAACATCCGGAACACACCCCTCAATGTAATCTTGAAAAAGCGCCGACTTGACAAACAGAAGAGGAGCATTATATATCCTTGAAAAATATATTTCGAGAAGGACTAGCCCAGCCGCGAGTGGAGGCAAACTGGCTGCTGCAGGTGGCGGGTCGCTGTTGCTTCCAAGAGGATTTAAAACAACATTCCGAAGGTCTACATTTCGTAGATAGTGATGGTACGTCTACAGGATTTAGTTGGCATCTTTGGGCAAGCTCATACCCGTAATAAGGGAATGGGATGAGCTTACATCAGGGGAGAGTGTGGAGAGAGGAGACGCATCCTGTCCGCCTTTATCCAAGGCGAAATGCGGACTTGAGGTTCCATCTTCTGTGGATGAGCCAACTGGAAAGGTCGAGATGGCGGCCTGGGTATAGCTAGGAACAGTCCGGTTTTCGTCGAGATTGTTAGAGTGGTACTGTTCTGATTGCGGAGTCGGCCCGGCCACTACATCATAAGCTTCCGGACCACAAGCAGAGGCCAATCCGCCTTCATCCCCTCTAACCCTTGGAATGGGTCTGAATCGTCTGCGACTGGCTAACTTTGGATATGAGCATAGTCCGTTCAGTCTCTTGCACCTGAAGCAGATCGGGTAATCGCGGCTACATTTGAGCTCCAGCGATAGTTAGCCGCGCGGACTGTTCGACTGGGAAAAGGCAAGATATCTTGGTCACCTTCTGGTCTCTACATCTCTGACATGCCGTCTTGGACTTTGCCTGATCTGAGCCAGCCAATGGGCTTTGATTATTCGGACCGGTTGACTTTGCAAGTGATGAGCTCATGACCACCTTTCTCCTCGTCTCTTTGGTCGGAGACGGAATAATGTCTTCGTGTAGTGCTGAGTGCAGGTTAGTGGCCATATGCGTGCAGAGGTGCCAAGTAGAGAACGGGCAATGGTGCTGCTGCCAGATAAAAGGGTGAGGATGCGTAGCGCGCGGAGAACTCCGGGAGAATGGCGAACTACACGCATGGCTCATGGTACGAGATACCCTGTCTCCCCAAACATTTCACTTCAGATCGGGTTGATAAAGCATAGTCACGTTCTGTTGATTCTTCATTTCCATGGGCAAATCCAGGTGGCAGAAGAATCTGACAAATTTCTCCACGGCTTTGTTTCCTTTTATCGACGACTTCTTACTGAAACACTACCTCATTCGGGAGGAATACAGGAGTTTCAAGCCAGGAACCGGACAGCCCAACAGTTTACCTCCAGCATTGGGAGACACGTGCATATGGACTAATTATTGTTCTTCCCCCAAAAGAAATTTGATACCATTCCCCTGTACCAATCCGCCAAACTCCGAATTGACCACCATTCGGTTCCCAACTCACGTTCTGATTGGTGGCTTCGGACCCTTGTTCCGAATCGGTTCGGGCTCCTTCTACCCCCCAATTCACCAATGCCTAGAGCGGAACTAAAGCTTCTAAAGAGCGGCATGAAAAGCTGATTCCGTTGACGACTTCGGTAAATAGCTCGGATCCGAAGGGGCATGGAGATTACAGATTGTTTCTTGTATCTATCTCCAGATGCCTCGTTACATAGCTCGGAGCCGAACACGCGCGGGGTGGACTAAGGACATGCGTTCGCGTATTTAAAGCCCTGTGCTCAAGAAGGCCATTCAGAGGATTCGGCACATTGAGCGTTACCAGTTTTGTGATGGCTGGCATATTGAAGCATTTCTATCCAAGCAATGCGTCCTTTGGGTACGAAGCCCTGAGAGCTGTGGGTTATAGCAATTATGGCGGTGCGGACATCGCAGGTGTTATTGCTATCTGCTCCCGGATCCGATCCGGCGATGAAGAGAGTTGGATGGCAGAATGGAAGGAGGCAGCTGACTTTGCGATGAAGCTCGGGCGAGACAGTTTGGCATTGGGTAATATCCGAAGTGCGGAAGAAGCATTTCTAAGAGCTTCCAACTACTATCGAACTGCTGACTTCTATCGGCGTACGGCACCCTTTGATGACGAAATTTCGAAGGACCTCGTCAAGTTGTGTAACGGAGCATTCTTGTCGGCCATGAAGTTGACGGGTTATCCCTTCGAAGAGATCAAAATCCCATACCAAGACACTACGCTTCCCGGCTTTATCTTACGGTGCGACGCCAATTCCACTCCACGACCTACAATAATTTTCAATGGTGGCTTTGACTCTGTTGGGGAAGAGTCTTGGTTCGCCATTGCTGCTCCAGCATTACGCCGCGGCTGCAATATATTGGCTTTCGACGGACCCGGTCAAGGCCGCGCACTACGGGAGCAACATCTATTCTTCCGACACGACTGGGAAAATGTATTGACTCCGGTGGTTGACTTCGCGCTCACTCGACCTGAGTTCGATGAGAAGAAGCTGGTACTCTTCGGTTGGAGTATGGGGGGATATCTCGCGGCCCGTGCCACCACGAGTGAGCATCGCTTCGCTGCTGTCATTCTAGATGACGGCGTCTTTGACTTTGGCAGTGCCTTCAGTGCTTCTGTGCCATCCGCTATCCAGTATTTGATAAGGAATAAATGGGACAAACTGGTCGGGTTCCTCCTCAAGATGGCTTCGAAATTTGATACTGGAATGCGATGGGGACTCCTCAATGGTAAATGGACGTTTGGACTTTCTTCCGCGGCGGAGCTCTTCAGAGAGGTTGGAAAGTACAACTTGAATGGGATCGTGGAGGATATTGTCACACCTACGCTGGTGTTGGATGCGCCGGATGACCATTTCCTCAAGGGTCAGCCGCAAGAGCTATTCAAAAGATTAAGATGCAAAAAACACTTTGTATCTTTAAGCAGTGTTCACGGCGCAAGTAATCACTGCCACCCAGGATCGTTCTCTTTTCTTCATCAAATAATCTTCGACTATTTGTATAGGGAGAAAATTCTTGTAAATTGATATTAATATACTAATTAAGCTGCTACTACAGTTAGGTGTAGCAGATACATTAAGCCAGTATACATACTGTTCAATCTGCTTTCTTTTAGTACAATTTAATCTACTTGAATGCTTTCTTTTTGTGGGACGAAATCTTTCTAACTCATTTCGACAAATACTATGCCACTGTTCTCCAATTCTAGTTATGGCATAAAGATATAGTGTGGAGAGTTTTGTTCACGAGGGTGAAAAAAGATAATTGGAAACTGAACAGAATCCCCGAAACTATTTTCTTGCAATCATATTTTACCCTACAACACTGTTCGCCAAGTCGAGAAATAGTTTAATGATGTGCAATCTCTGATACTAGCATGTCTTTACTACGTGTCAAGAAGTTCAGGGCTAAACTATTTGATAGCTAGGAGGGAAACATACGCCATTGGATTTAGATATAGATGTGGCTCAATCAGATATGTATGAATTTTACCAAGATGAGCCCACTTTCAATGCCCCAATCTGTCTTCGAATTCGGGCAATCACTTCAAAGTTGCTCAGTGTCCATAGCAATACTCACCTCGAAAGTCCTATATAAAGAGGTCTATAATGAGATGCTAGGAAACGATCTTGAGGACGAACATGGCACTATCATATGTTTATGTCGGCGTTCATCCATATGAATTCCATTATTTGAAGTCAAATTTAACTGTCCGCCCACATGTCTCGATAGAAAACACGCTCGCTATTTCTTTTGTTCGGGCAGTTCATTTCTACAAGAACGAGACACGGTTCGAAATTTCACTAGAGTCTTTGCCGTCCGGTTTGAAGACAATATTCTGACTAGCGATTTGAGTGTTTTTTGATCACAGAATAGAAGGGGCAAGGTGCGTCGTCATTGTTCGTTGAAGTCACCTATTATCTATTGGAGTCAACCAACCATCCACTCCCCAGAATCAGTCAAGTTGTACTAGAGTCAATCGTGATTCATTACCATCTTCGACGCAATCGAGTCAGTTGTCCACTGGAGTCAACTAAATTGGCTCATCGGAGTCATCCCTCTGTGGATCTCTGTACATTACTCCAAAATTCACTTCTTCTCATAGCCAAATGTAATTGTTCCTGTTTACCTAGGTACTCATGATAAATATTGAGTTTTCCGTCATCTGTGTTTCCTTTATTTCAGCCACATTGTGCGTCTGGCTACCACATAGTCTACCCCATATGTACAACCAAATCTAAGAAGTTCATTAAATCACATACCCGATGAATCAGCCTTGATGACACGAAATGATGTCTCCATTGTCACTTTTTCGGCACTGGCCTGACTCACGTTAGCAATAATTTCGATATGAGCCGTGCTATACTATACCTTGAGACTCTTAAACATTCAAAGCGATCGAGTATGACACTATTATTCCGTGACTCTTAGGTCTTCTGATACACGACTCAGGTAATGATTCTGTAGGGCACTGTTCGTAAGAAGAAGCATAAAGGCAAGGCACTCCTCAAGAGAAGAATGGACATCATCTTCCATATTTCGATCAATCACTCAATCACTCAATCACTCAATCACTCAACCATTCAACCATTCAATCAAACATGGCGACAAAATTCGAAAAGTAAGTACATGGCACCATTCTCCACAGAACGTCAACTGACCAGAGAGTGAAACCTTGTGGGCATGGCTAATCGAAGTATTGGAGGAGAAAACGGCTGATGACCAAAGCCTTAATTTGTGGACGGACAAAGCAAACAGAAATAGCTATTCGTGTAATATCGTCTTGTGCTTCCGTCAAGGAGGAACAGATTCGAACGGGATTTTCGTCGGCGAAATCAGAACATCTCCAAGTATTCTGCAAAATGATAAAAGTCACAAGGCTTTGAAAAAAATAATCCAGGACTATGCTGTTGGTATGACGGGAAGTTTGCGCTATTTACACATCGATAGCTCCTCGAAGAAATGGGTGCTCGGTCGTCTCACACTGGAACGTGGTGAAATCACCAGGGACACCTGGCCAGAACAGGGAGATTTACATGAACAGAGTACTAAACAGGCCATGAGAAAGCTCATCGCCGAGAATGTGGCAACCTTTGTCTCCATTGCCTCCTCTTAAAGGAGACGTGAGCGCGCATTATTGGTACCTAGAGCTAATGGTCATCTGTTGGTGTATATTATCAATTTTCCAAAGTCAATAGTGATTCATTCGAGTCAATCACGGTTCAAGAGAGTCAGCCGAATTTTCCACTGGAGTCCCCCAAATTACTCACTGGGGTCATAGGCCTATATATCAATACACTGGTCCTGATACTTACCTCTGCTCATAATAAAAGCGACACGTTCTTGCCTATCTAGGTACTCATGATAAAGATCGAGTCTTTTCGTTGATTTCTTCGCCACTACCACATTGTGCGCATGCTCAACACGTACTGAAACCCATACAATAAATTCTGAGTGGTTCGTTAGATCACATACCCCACGGTTTAATATAATCTCCCGCCCGTTTGACGATAGTAAATAAAGTCTGCACGGTCACTTTGTTGGCACTGACCTGACTCACGACAACTATGATTTTCATATGAGTCGTGCCATGCTATAGAGTTATTGAAGGATCGAGGCGATTGAAATCGATACAATCTCTCTGCAACTTATGAGTAATGTCACGAATGACTCAGGAAATAGTGTTGCGGGACACTGCCCGTGAAACAAAGTATAAAGGCAGAAGATTTCCTGAGAGGAAATGGACATCATCTTCTACACTTGAATCAATCTCTCTATCACTACATCACTCCATCACTCCATCACTCCATGAATCCATCAAACGCAGCAGGGGCAAAGTTTGTAAGGCAAGGCTGGGAAATAGCGGCACCGAACCAGGCGACATGAGTGGAATACATCACCCTTGATTCAACATAAGCTGACCAGAAAGTATTGACGTGCTATCGTGGCTGGCCGAGACTGTTAATAAGAGAAATGCCGACGATAAGAGCATTCGTGTATGCTTCCTTGAATGGAGATACGATGAAGCAAGTAGAAGCCTCTGTGCCACGCGTCCGGGATCAGAAACAGATGAGAAGACCTTCCTCGGCTCGATTATCATAACTCGGCAAGCATTGAACAATATTCAACGTGTTCAAAGTGCGACAGGAAAAGTTGAAAAAAATGCCGCTGGTCAAACGGGGAGCCTTCGCACTCTATTCATTGATACCAAATTAGGGGAATGGGTGTTCGTTGACTTGGGGCTGCAAGATGGTCAGGTCATAGAAGAACCCAAGAAGGAAAATATCATCGGCAGGAAGATTGAAGAATCCGAGTTTAAGGAGGCCATGAGGCAGCTCATCGACCACAATATAGCAACCTTTCCCCTCAATGCTCCCCCCGAAGTATCAGAGGACCGGGAAAGGACCCGGTAAGTATTTCTTGACAGGCATGCATCCAAATTCACTGACGCTTCTCAGTGTTAGTTCTCTAGTTCAGCATTCATACCGCCGGATAATTTTTGATATGAGTCCTCTAGTTCAGGACCCAGACGATGGCTACTACTATAATTTGGCGAAATACCATACTGGAGAAACACAGAGGCTGTACTTCTCAATTCCAAAATGGCTAGAGCGAGAAGCTGGTGAGCAAGGAATGGGCGGTTGATCAAGGTACTTCTTCTTACCACGAGGGGAAAGAGTTTGATCACTACCTTCTGTCCTGCCTGTGCTGTGGTATCTGTGTCCACTCACAAGATTCCACTTTTCCTAAGTCAATATATTATCATATCACTCAGACACGGTGCATGTTACATACAACTAGAACTTCGACTTCATAGTGTGAACTCCACATAAAAAAGTGATCATTTCATTGCTTGATAAAGTAGTTTCGAGAATGCAAATGTCCAGATCGTACGTGACCTGAGATAATGCTAATATGAATGAGAATCGCCACCAACTAAGTCTTCAAGTTTTGACTAGTACATCACCTTATTATTCATCATTCAGAAAGTACTCATAACAACTTCGGAAAATCTTGACTGGGAAACACATTCTTCGAATCAGACAAACATAACTACCTAGGTACAGAGTCACAAAGCGTAATGACGCAGGGGTCGGCGTTTTGCGTCCAGATTTCACCGACGTCCAACCAAACTGTCGGCTCTCCAAACCTATTCTCCGAGCCTACGTGCCATGCTCAGCTCAGTGTAACGATCTTGTATTTCATTTGGACCACTCCCGTTGCTCCTTTATGGTCTTTCGTACGCGTAAGCATGCATGTTTCCAAGAGACCATCGACGTCAAATATGCATTCGATCTTGGCTTGCGGCCATATATCTCAGCTGCGAGCCATCTTAACCAGCTTGCTCTCGTTTTGATTTCAACTGCTGTTGCTCGTATAGAGAGCAAAGCATATACTGTGCCCAATCAACGAACTTGAAAGATCGATTTTCCAGTAAAATATCATGTCGCACAATACCATGCTCGCCCGAATCACCTTTTACTTCAGTCTAGGTAAGCCAACCCCCAATTGCCCTTTGCTACACCTGCAACCCAATACTTACACTTCCAAGTGTCTCTAGCAACCGCCCAATTCGGCCCTGGAGGCAGATACGGCCCCTACCGAGGCCCTGATCCGGGACCAGGCTACGGACCCTATGGACGAGGAGGCAGAGGCCGAGGACCCTTCGGCTACACCAGCTACCAGGACTTCCTCAACCAGCGCGAGAAGATCGTCATCGCCCACGGCGTGCTCGCCGCCCTCGCCTTCGTCATCTTCTTCCCCGCAGGAGCAATCCTAATCCGCCTCGGGTCCTTCCGCGGCGCATGGCTCATCCACGGCCTGCTCCAAACGTTCGCGTTGGTCACCTACATCGCTGCATTTGGCATCGGCGTCTGGATGGTCAATAACGTCCCCGTCAACCTCCTCGACCACTACCACCCCATCATCGGCATCGTCGTGCTCGTCCTCTTAGCCTTCCAACCCATCCTCGGACTCCTGCACCACTCGAAGTTCAAGAAGCATGGTCGTCGGACTATCTGGACGTACGGACATCTCTGGCTGGGCAGGATCGCCATCACGCTGGGGATCATCAACGGGGGGCTCGGGATGCTGTTTGCCACGGAGACGCGGATGTTCGTTCCCACGAGGGGCCAGATGATTGCGTATGGGGTGGTTGCGGGGCTCGTGTGGTTGCTTTGGGTGTCGGTGTCGGTGTTCGGAGAGGTGAAGAGGGTGAGGGAGAGGAGGAGGGTTAGTACTAAAGAGGCGGAGTTGGAGGGGAAGGATCAATATGCTTAATGATGCGGAGTGGTCGTATATCTTGTGTTTATGCGGGCCAGATGTATATTTGGAGATCTCCGGGTATTGGAAGTGTGCGGTTCAAAGGCTCGGAATGGACCCGTTGGAAGGATGCAGGGTATCATACCAAGAAGAACAAGAGTACTTGTTTGGGAGGTAACTCAGGATTTGGTAAAAGATCGCCTGTTCATGAAGTCAATATCGATACCCGCATATCGATTGCTGAGACGGAAAAACATGTGGACTTAGGGATCCCGCGGACCCCACGGCCCCCATAGCGATTTCAATAGAACCATTTTCAAAATCAATAATTGCATGCGTCGACGATCACAATCCGTCCGAAATGTAATCCGGTCAGTTGATGAATATTCCGAAAGTAACGAAGAGGGTGAATGCGTGCGTGCGTGTAGTGTTCTAGAAGCATCTCAGCCTTGCTTCGAGAATGTCACCAGTCACCGCAGAGTACTGTTCTGTTGTGTAAGGCTGCAGAGAAGGTCGAGAGCTGGGCTGGGATGATGGGGGAGCATGGGAGGGTAACTTGAGCCTAGAGGTTCCATTCCAAGGCTGGCATAGACTAGCGGCCCGCTTCCAGTCAGCATCTAAAAATAACCGGCACAGTTCAAGCGGTCGTACAATAGTTACACTGTTACAATGCCTACGACTGCCTACCCACGTGCTACATTAAACAATCGTAAGGGTGTAGGTAGATATTGTGCAGGCAAGTCAGGTAGAATAGCTGATGTATGCATGTATGTACTACTCCGCAGAGGAAGGCAACATCATCATTATTACTCCGTACTGCAGCGATTATCAAAATTCCAATATTTGCCTACCACGGCTGATAGATAGAACGTCAATCTAAGATGGCGCTGGCGCGTGTAAGATTTGGGCAACGTGAACTACCTACCTAAACCCAGCCAGCACAAATCGTTCAGCCCAATCCAAATCCCATTCACCCCACGACCTTGCAGCTACAACCGACGCCTATCAACGTCGAAAAACTCACTGCCGGCGGCGACGGTGATGAGCGCGAAGGATGGACGCATAGCGCATTACGTTCCAGAGAGCATAAGGAATCGTACTGGTATATTGTAAATCGAAACATAGATATTGAACAAGGAGGGGGAAAAGGTGACATGCTGCTACAGTATACGGACAAGGGGATTATGGAGTAGTTTTTGCACTGCCACCACGACCCTGGGAGATGGCAGCACCTAAACAGTTTTAAAGCGTATAAGCGTTTCCCATGCCTGCGTGGGCTGCGCGCCGGTCCAGCTTTGGTTGCCGCGGAGTGCCGTTGGCCATGAGGACCATTGTTGCTTCATCTCTTTTGCTGAGGTGTGAGTGGGTGTGCCTGGATTTTATGCCCGGGTCTAGTTGCCTGGTACTTTGGTGCGAGCTTTACCAGAAGTACTCCATAATTGTTGCGTCTGAACCAAAGGCGATTAATAGTTTGGGTCATATGGAAATGAAAGTAGGGGAGGAAGAACTATGTCCTCCACCGTACCTGATCGAGATAAGTACTCATCTACGTAAGGTATGTAACTATGTATCTTCAAGTGCGCTCTATGTGGGCAGATAGCTAGCCCATAGGCTTCAACAATACTTTGTACAGACTATACTGCAATAGTACAATTGTATGGAGCAGATTAGGTATCTACTGTGTATCTCATCCCATGCCACTTCCCGCTCCACCATAAGACCAGCCCTGCACTTGCGGCTGGCCCGCGGCGGTAACGAACCATTCACTTTCTCGCTCTTCTTCGCCGGCTGCCCTCTTGGGGACTTTTGCCTGCCCCATCGCCGCTCCAGAGCCCCCAATATCCTTAAGTCTCTTATTCTTATTACCGGGGTTGGTTGGTTGCTCGTATCGGTGTTGCCGCCTTTCTGCCTGTCTCTCTCTCTGTCTCTCCAGTAGCAGCCCTGTACATACATTCATACGTTCTACGGCGGTACGTACCGCAAGCAAATACAATAATACTTCAACAGACCACAGCCGCCATCATCAACACCACCACCAGTGTCCACCACCGCGAATTGTGGATTGCTTCCGTCGCCCTGCGATGCTGCTGGCTGGCTGACCGACTGACCGAACACCCAGCTCCAGGCGCCCTCTCCCTTTTCTCTTTACAATCGGGGCGCGCACTCTAACGAATTAGTGCGCTCATACCAGGGTAGTCATACACACACCTCAAGGCTCACACAGCACCACAAGCAGATCGACCCCCCGCTGATCGCAGCTGTCGGGTTATTCTTAGCTGAAGCCATCGACTACCTTCGACCTCCCCCAAAAACCTCCCCACAAGCTTTCAACCGTAGGGAAGCTCTTGGCCGCCAGCACTGCGATGCCTTCGAAACTTCCATGGTCCAAGTCGAATCGCTCGCAGCATTCTGTTGACCATTCCTCTGGCCATTCCTCGCCTGTGCCTTCTAGTGAGTTGAGCGCTTCGCGCTGCCCAATGAGTTGTGCGGCTGACGAACGAGCGGCTGTAGTGAACAACGAGGCCGCTGCACAGCGATTTACTGCCCCCGACGGCCAGCAACCACAACAACCTCTCCAGGGCCAACAGCAACCTTTAATACAGCAGCAGATCCCTCAATCCGCCGCACAGGACGCATATAGACAGCAATTCCCCGCTCGCACGACAAGTCACCGACACTCCACCAACCTCTCCCTCCAGCAGCCCGCGCTGGTCATCCAGCCCGGCCAGAATCCCATCGCGCCGCAACCCTCACCGGCGGCCATTGAGCAACAGAGACGTGGCTCATACCAACCGCAATCGAGCAATTACGTGCAACAGCAACAGCAGCAGCAGCAACAACAGCAGCCACAGCAGGAGACTCATAAAAAGTCGTTGCGCAGCCGCATTGCGGCCGGGCTGACTGGGCACAAAGACGACGAAAGTCGGCATTCAAAGGGGAACGGCATTGTCGGAAGACGCGTATCGGTCAGGAAGAACGATACACAACCACGACCGGAGAGCTACCAATCGACGGGCAACGACAGGCTTCAGGCTCAGCAGTGGTCGCAGAGGCAGGGATCCAGCCCGCATCTGCCCACGTCTAACGAGCAGGACGAGGACGACTTAGACCCGTTCCTCCAACAAGACGATCGTGCTACACCGCAGCCACCGCCAAAAGATCCATCTTTTCACCAGCAGCAGCATCCTCAGCAATTTGTGCAGAGCTCGCACCAGGAGCAGCAGCAGCAGTACGGTCGGCCCCCACTCGCTAAAGTAAACACCGAAGGGAGTTATCATACACAAGGCGGGGTAGATCACTATAGCCCCGAGCACCAACAGGGTCTCACGCCGCAACAGCAGCAACAGCAACAGCAGCAGCAGCAACCTCAACAACAACAACCTCAACCACCACAGTCGCAGCAGCAACAGCAGCAGCAGCCACAGCAAATTTATCAAAGTTACACGCCAGCGCCTCAGCACCAACCCCAAAACCCGAACGAGTATCAGGCGTTCCACCCGCAGAGTGCGCAGGGCCCCCACCCTAACTCTCAGCTGCAGCCTCAAGACCTCTCACCCCAACAACAACAACAGCAGCAGCAGCAACAACAACCCTTCTACCCATATCAACCACCACCACAACAACAGCAACCACCGCCACCACAGCAAACGAATCAACAGGTACAGCAACATTCTCCCCAAGATCACCAACACCCCAACATCCTATACCAAGCCCAACAGCAACAATTCGCACCTCCGCCTCAGCCGCAGCAGGGCCAAGACTTCCATCAACGGCACCTCCAGCACGACCGTCCTCCATCGCAGCAGCAAGAGCTCTCGATTCTCCAATCCCAACAGCACCAAATACCCCAGATCGTGCAACAAGCGACCCAAGCTGACCCCCACCACCTACAGTCACTCCGCCCGCCTTCACAGCATCAGCTTGCCCCACCCTCGCCCATCCAGCAAACACCTCAGTATCAGACTCACGACGTACAGCAGGGCCAAACTACCCAATCCGCCGAGACTCACGGTCAATCCATAACTCCCCCACAACAGGGTCAACAGGGTCAGGACAGCATGGCGCCGTCCAGCCAGCCCCGCAACACGCTGCGCAAGGTCAACGAGGCCGGCGGTCAGCCCAACATGCCCTCGCGAGAGTCTTCTCTCCTGCAACAACCGTCAGGTCAAGGTCAGAATCCAGGACAACCACCCGTGTCGCCGGGCATCGCCACATTCGGGGCTAACGTCGTGCCCTCAGCTTCACAAGGACAACCCTACCGAGGGGATAAGGCAGGACAGCCAGGCCAGAGTGGGGACTTGGGTAGAGCTACACCGCCGCCGCGATCTGCGACCGAAATGTCGGAAGATGAAGTATTGCAATTGGTCAAGGAGCATGATGTGCTGCGTAAGCATTTCCCTTCTCTCAGGTTGTGACCCCATGAAGCTGATGAATTTGATACAGGCGAGAAATATCAAAAGGTCAAGCGTTACTTCTTTGAGCAACAGTCACAGGTACACCAGTTACAGAACACCCTCGCACATCAGCGATTGTCGCTGTCGCGAACGTCTTGGGACGACAGTGAATATGCTACTCGATTTAACAGGATAGACGGGCTGATAGCACAGCTATCATTCTCCATTCGCAAGGATTGGAAGACAATACCGCAATGGCTCCACCCCGTTGTGAACAAGACGGCTGTTGAGACGGGTAAACAGGAGATGACGGCGGTCGGTCGCGCGTTTATTTCGTCGTGGTTGGTCGAAAACATCTTCGACAAGTACTTTCACCCAGATCTCGAAGTCGGCCTGTCTACACAATTGAAGACGATCCAGCTTAACATCCGAAAGTTCTCCCCCGCGTGCCAGACGAGCGAAGACGAAGAGGCTATTGTGGCCAAAGTCATTAATTGGCGGCTAGCTACATTGGAAGGCTTGGCGGATTTGCTCAAAGCCCAGCAGTCGGCGACGAATCGCCAGGCTCTGATTGAAGAGCTGAACGAGAAGCTCATCGCATCACTCCAAATGTATCTCAACGACCCTGCTCCGCCGGACCTCAACGGAGGTGTGACGATGATCATCGAATTGGCTGTCAGCGTTGCCCAACATCTGCCACTCGAGAGCCGAGAAGTACATATTGAGTATTTCTATCCTGGCCAGGGCCTTCTTCCCGACATGATGAAGGTGGAATCGGGCATCCCCGCCCTGACGAACCCCATCGTTGACAGCGAGGAGGCCGATCGGGCGTCTCTGCGAAGCGTCGCATCTAAGGCCGAAGACTCCGCGTCTCTTGCCGAGCATGAGCAAGCCCAACAAGCTAGCCAGGTTCCCAAGGAGGCTGCGGACAAGAAGCGCAGCATGTTCGACAACTTTAGGAGCTCGAAGAAGCCGTCGCAGACCCCCGCGCAGCTCGGAAAGCGCGAATCGACTCTCGACCAGGGCAGCCAGCACAGCTTGTTACAACCCCGGCCGAGCAGTTCGAGCGGTAGCAAAGATGAATCACCGCCCCAGCGAGTCCGTCTGGCCGTTGGAGTCGCGGTCCAGACCCGTGGAAAGAGCATTCTCATCAAAGCCCCCGTATACACGACGTGAAACGGTCATTGATGATGAGTTCCCATTGTGAATATACCCCCTGTAGAATGACTTGGGTTGCGTATTCTTGACGATCTAGATGGACGTGGTAACGAATGTCTCATTTTTTTTTTCCTGTTTGGTTTAATATTTATTCACATATTGGCGCCTCCTACAAGCTGCAGAACCATTGATTGGATCGGGGGATGGTGGCTAAAAAATGTTCATACCTCATGCGATTGATCTCTTTTTATCTATTCTTTATAGCGGGTCTTTCGATGTGCGATTCGATTCGATACCCATGTCGCTGCCTTTTCTTTTGGACGCCATCTCGTCTTTAGAGTGTCAATTGGCGCGGTCTTTCTCCATATACAAATTGAGCATCACTGCCCAAGATTTCCCCATCTAAACCTGCCGAATGCATAGAAAAGACGACTGTGACATCATGAAATGAAATGCTTTACTATCTATCACTTTGACAATTGCAAGCTCTTTCATAAAAATTGGAAAAGGCATAATATAATAAGGATGTTCTTTTAGTGAGCTATTAGCAGATCAATTTGAGATTATTAGTTCAATGACGGCACCCACATGGATATGGAAGCTGGGGAGGTGCCAAGCCAAGCCAGGGTCTAAGCTTTTGTTTACAAACACCCCACTCCATGTGAATGTCCTCCAACGTTATTCCGAAATCCAACCCATGATTCCGAGCACACATTCACCATGGAGAACCTAGAGGTATCCCAACAATTCAAAGGTAACTCCCGCCACCTCCCATGACCCACCCTTCCTCCACTCCCCACTCACCAATCACCCCACAACAAACAGCATCACAATACCTCCCCTCGCCCACCGCCGCACACCTCGCCTGCATCACCGGCACGCGCCTCCAAATCCGCTGCGTCGCCTCCAACGAAGTAATCCGGAACATCGCGCTCCCCGCATCCCTCGACGTGCGCAACGCCCGTCTCGCGTGGTCCCCGCCCTCGACATCCCCACGCCCCGACAACCCGACCTCGTCGAGCGCCGCAGCGACCCCGCCGCGAACCCGCAGGAGGACGGCCCCGCGCTCGAACCGCATACTCGTCGCCGCCGAGGAGACGACGCGGGTGTACGATCTGCGCGACCAGAAATGGAGCGCGACGATAAGTAATGGGTCGGGCGGGATGGGCAAGAACGTGCATGCTGTTTTCGGGGGCACGGAGGACGAGGTTGTGATTTGGAGCGATTTCGCGAGTAAGGCGACGGTGTGGTGTCTAAGGACGGGACGCACGGTCGAGATCAAGGATCCGAAGTTCTCGGGGAGGGAGGGGAAGGGCTGGGGGTATCGGCCTTGTGGTGCGGAGTCCAGCGAGACGGGAACGGTGGACGTGAGGAGGGATGGGAGGGTGTTGGCGATGTTGTGTCGGTCTGCGGGGCAGGATGTCTTGCTGATACTGGATGGGGTCAAGTATCAGGTTGTTAAGAGGGTGGATTTACCGACGGTGGACGCGGTGGGGTTGAAGTGGAGTTTGGATGGGCGGTGGATTGCTGTTTGGGATTCTGCTGCTTCGGGGTTCCAATTGCATGTTTACACCGCGGACGGACATCTGTATAAGACTGTTGGTCGCGAACCGTCGGATCGACTGAGTGATTGGACAGTGGAGGGTTTGGGGATCAAGAGCGTGGAATGGGTGCCAGGGAACCAGTGGTTGGCAGTGGGAGGCTGGGACCGCCGAGTTCGCATACTTTCCACCCGCACGTTCGCGCCAGTCGTGTTCCTGGATCACACGGCGCAGATAAACGTCCCAAGCGCTGCGGTCTACACCGAAGAGGTGGACGCCAGAGGGAATCGACGGTACAGCTTGACCCAACAGCCCGTGGAGCCTCCAAAAGCAGTCACGGAGAAGAACGACACAGGGGCGATGAAGCAAGGCATAAGCCTGCTCGCGTTCAACATGGACGGCACGATTTGCGCTACGAGAGATGATGCTACGCCAACGACGATATGGATATGGGATCTGCGGAGCCTGAGGCCCAGCATGATACTGATCCAGCACTCGCCTGTCAAGAGCTTACAATGGCATCCGACCGATCCTTCACTCCTTCTCATCCAGACTACACAAGACACTCCGACTCTATATCTCTGGCGCGCCCCATCACTCCAATCATCCACATTCGGAGCCTCCACATCCTCGTCCAGAACCCCCATGGAACCCACGATCATCACCCTAAAAGACCACATCACCAAGTGTGCAGGCTCCGTCCCGGCCCGTTGGGACGCAAAATGGCTCCCAACCACCCCAGACAAGAAGACATCCATCGTGCTGGGCCACCAACAAGGCTGCATCCTACTCTGGCCCGACGGCAAGGACCAGATTCTCCGCTTCGAGAGCGTGGAGGGCGATGACAGTGATGATAGTCTGTACGACATCCTAACCGGACGGACGCCAATTCCGCCGTTGCACCAATCTGCACGAGAGGATGACGATATGGACGACGAGAATGGCGACTCTGCTGAGAACCTGGAAGACACGTTCAGGGATAAGCGGTTGCCGGTTGGGTCTGGCGGTCGAGGGCAAGAATACGAGGTGGAGCAGAAAAGCATCTTTTACGAGAGTGGGATGGATGAGATGTTTTGAACGGATGCTTTCTACGTTGTAATGCTTGTGTCATCTGTTATCTTTCCTTTTGCTCTCTCCTTTCCCGGGACCGGATGGCATGGGACGGCGCATTTTTGGATATGGTCGGGAACAAAATAAAAGGGAAAAGAGCTTCATCTACCATATATATACCCCATATTAAACACACTTCAGAAGAACGTCGCGGCATTCTGCACTGACAAGTTCCTTTCGCAACAAACCACCCTTGTATCCGCGACATTACACTATAACATTCATATTTCTTTACATTCAAAAAAAGAAAAACCCAGGATATATTCATATTCCCCATCCATCTCACTACCTAATAATCATACACTCCCCCCCGCTCCATCTCCTACTCACTCATCCCTAAACCCCCACCTACCGCTCTGATCCAACCCCAGGGGATTATCCCCCGTCTGCTCCTTACCCGCGATCTTCTCAGGCGTACTCTCATAGCTATCCTTGTTGTCTCCGCCCAGCACCTCCATCCGCTCGTGCTGCTCGCCCATGAGCGGGCCCAGCGCGCCACGCGTCGTGCCGCCGAGCGCGTTGCCGAGAGGGCCTGTTACGCCTTTTTCTAGGGGGTAGCCGATGGGGCGGAGGCCTTTGTTTAGGGCTTTGCCTGGGGGGTTGTTAGGGAGGGTGGTGGGAATGGGAAGGGGGCGTGGGGGAGGACGTACCGAGGGGGTCGCCGACGGAGGAGAGGAGGCCGCCTGAGGAGGTGGATTGTTGCTCTTCGGGTTGGGACTCGTTGGTCGTGGGGATGTGGTCGCCTTGTTGCTCATTGTGCTGTTTGTTGGCGGTGTTGTCTGAGGACGACATGTTGGTTGTATGTGGTTGTATGTGGATGTTCGTTTGGTTTGTCGAGTTCGAGATGGCACGGAATCGAGATAAACGTCTTTTCCTCTCGAAGTATTTCAAAGTATTTCGTTCTTGGTGTATTCAAAATGGAATAGCTATCGTACAAGAAAAGAGCGGCTTTCTTATTATATTCCTACGCCTTTGTACTCGTAGGATCCCAAGCTTGCTTTTTCGTTCCCAACTTGACCTGTGACAGCATGTGACGTCAGTAGAGCCAGTCCGTCACCTCCACCACCACCCGCGCACCCGCGCGCCCGCCTGTGCCCGCCTAATGACACCAACCAAACCCCGGCGCTTTGGGTCGCTTTTGAGTGGTGTGTGGAGCATGGGCGGGTTACGCGAACGTTACGAGGAGGTGTCGATCGCTATGCTGGTTGGGGTTTAGTTCCACCGCGGTTTAACGTCAGGAAAAGTGTTTGTACAACGTCAATCTTGGGTGGTTGGATATGCGATGCGATATATGGAGGTGTTTACGGGGTCGAGTGTAGCCTTAGAAACTCTGATGGTGGTAAAACATGGTCGAGTAGTAGAACCTCGTGAAGGACTTCAGAATTGCTTCATCATGGTGCTTGATACGGTTTCGTGGGTACCACAACTTTGTACTCCGCACCGGACCAATGAACGTGAGAACCCGGGCCGTACATGGTCATTGCGAAGGATATCCCATGCACTCTAAGTCATGGTCGTGGTACAAACTCTATGTTAGTGACGCAAAAGTCGCATAGGAAGATATGGTTGATGAGATCATCATGAAAGTCGCATTGGATTCGTGTTACTGCTTTTGGTTTCCGAAGCCCATTTCACCCAAAGACACCGACGCTTGTACTCCATAGATATGCTTGAATCATCGCTTGCAAAGAAAAAAGAAAAGTGACCAGAATTTTTGCATGAAAAGCATGAAAAACATGAAAAACATAGAAGGACCAAACCTATGAAAACAAGATTAAGTAGTAACGCTCAAGATTGCTAGGACAAGGACCAAGGAAAAGTTACGCTCAGTACCTGGAAACTCCATCGCTAACGAGAGAACTTACCATTCAATGTCGCTCAGATATAATTAGGTTGCTCCAAACGGAGACTTACACAGTTCGAGCAGACCGTCAAGGGCCAAAACTTCCATAGCCCCTCGGTTCATCCTCCTCCATAAGACTATCCAGAACGCTATCGGCCTCGGTGTTGGTGACCGTGATTGCATCCTCTTCGTCCAACTTCTTGCGCAATCGATGCACCTGAATAGATACGTAGAGCACCAATGCTGCACCAAAAATGAATCCTGCCACTGCGAGCGATGCATTGACGGGGATCGGGTTTCCATGGAATGTACGCTTGGTCAAAGCATCAATCGCCGTCTGGCAAAGGTTGAAAAGACCTGAAACGCAAACGATTGTGCCGTAGACGCGGCCAAAGGTTGCGAAACCAAAGACTTTGGTCGCGTAATCCGACATGGCCGAATAGTAGAGTGGACGCAACAGCACGAACAAGATAACGTTGATGTAGCCTGCCCAGAGGGCCGGAATGCAACTAACAACGCCAATGATTGTGGTCATGATCAAAATGATCAACAGCACAATCGGCGTGCTGACGTTGTCAAGCAAAGCTCCCAGGAACGGCGTTGAGAGAGCTCCGCCAAGCGGGAGAGCCCAATCGAAGAACTCGTTGACGCGGGTACCAAGCTCGCCAGAATCCAACATGTAGTCGTACTGCTCGCGAATGGTTGAGATGAAATAGTTCATGCGCATCATTTGGAGGACGGTGAGTAGAGTGAGTAGAATAAACCAGGGTGTCCTCATCTGTTCTGCGGCAGACTTATTGTGCAAAGCGCCCCAGACACCAGAGGCCTCGTGGTGCTGCTCCTCCTTTTCCTCCTTCTGCTTTCTCGTATCAGGACTTCCTACCAACTTATCGAGTTTTTGAAGTCGCTTGCGACGTTGGATACTGCGGCCTTTGCGAACCCGCCATACTTCTTCGCCAGGAAGCTCCTCGTCTGAATCGTGGACATCGCGAGTTGGATCCTCTGCGCGTGCAATCTTCTCTTCTAATTGTGATAGAGACTTGTAGGCCTCACTGGGCAAGAGAGTGAGCTGTGCAATAACAAGGGCGACAGGCACGAGGAGATAGACAAGAAAGAATATACGCGGAGTGAAGTGGCCATCGGTGGCTTCGTACGCAATCCTGTAAAAGAGGAAGACCGCAGCAGATGCATCAAAAGCACCCGTAACAAGGGCTACGATTGTTCCCGAGTATTTTGGGAAAGCATTGGCAATCTGAAAGGCTGGGAGAAAGACAGCGGTTCCACCAAGAGCGATGAGAAAGTTGCCCATGGTATAGCCATCAAACTCCGGAATCTGGAATGCGAGGCTCATTAGAAGACTACCAAGGGCAAGGCAGGCACTGCCAAACAGGAAGCAGGCTTTGGGGCCGTAGCGATCAAGCATAGTACCGATGGGAAGGGCGGAGACATTTGCTGTGGTAGAAGCCAAGCTGAAGAAGAAATTCAATCGGAGATCCTGTTCATAGCAAACGTCGACATCTGCATCTAGCTCTTCCTGGGTGCAAAGTTCTCGGAACACGCCTTCCTTGACTAAAATCGGCTTGAGCGCGGCAAAACCGAAGACAATTCCACTTGCAAACCAGCATACAAGAACCGTGACGATAACCTGAGCTAGAAACGAGGGTTGTTAGTCGAGCTGGGTTCTTTTATATATCGACCCCGATCGGGACTAGCTTACCAATTCGCTTCCTTTTTGAGACAGTGTATTGGGTGACACCGCCATTATCTATCGGGAGCTCTTCCGGTGGTTTGAGTGCATCATAACTGATAACGCGGCGGACAGATCGAAGGCTTCCGGGACGAAAACCACTTTCGATTGAAAAGCGTCGTTCTGCATCGCGTTCTGCTGTTATCTGGCGTTCTAGGGGAGGCAAGAAGAGATCGACCAGCGCCTCCTCTCGATCGGTACCCTCGGTCTGAGTGACATGCTGGATTAGAGACATAACAATACTCTAATAGAACAGCGGAGGGGGATGCGGCAAGATGAATTGCACGCAAGAAGTGGTAGGGAGGACAGAGCAGAGTTTTGCGAGCAGGAAATTGAACGAGAAATAGGAGAAGGGAGCGCGAAGGGGAGTTTTTATTAGGACCCTGATTGTTATTTTGTTAGACTCCAGGTGGTGGATTGCCTTGCCTCGTCTTGCCTGGCCTGGCCGAACGCGGGATCTCGACCTTCTAGGTAGGGTCACATGCTACAGCAACATGTGGGGCAGATGGCTTGTTTGTGTGCGGGTCGGAGTGAATTGTCCCCCAGATGCTGGCTATCGTCCATCACGCAATACCGACGATGCGGTGAGAGAACGAGATTGATTGGGATTGTACGTGTTGAGGGGCGACACTGCCTGCTGTTGCTGTGCTGTGCTGTGCTGTGTTGCGCTGCACTTGCATCAACCATGCGTTTGCCGGTCGGTCGATGGTCGGAGGTTTGAGAAGGTCGAACGGGTCGAACGGTCCATGTTGGAGGTGGTAGGCCAAAAGTACGCTATCCAGCTTTCTCGGCTTCTGATTGGTTTCCGGCGGGAAGAATTTGCCTATCAGCGTGTCGCAATCGAACCACTAAGCGTACCCCGTAACCTCGCGATCATCGATGCAATGTGATTGTCATTGCAGTGGACGTGCTTCTTCTTCTCTCATCATCAACATCATCTAAACGAACTCCTGATATGCGCATCGGTCTGCATGGTCTTCCCACTCCGTGCTCCCGAATCGCATCCGAGATGGGCTACATCCCTGCTCCAACTATGGAGTTCTAGGGCCTTTGGATTGCTGTACCTCAACCTGGTTTGGAAGAAACCCCACCCCACCCACGTCCGGCTATTACTGCACTCGATGCTGACCGCATTGCATGCACGGTATGGACATTCGATTGTGATAGCTGGCTGTTCAACAAAATCAAGCCTTGAAGCCAATGTGTCAATGTTGTCGAAGATGGAATATTTTCCACGGTCTGAGGATCCTTCAATTGACTTGTCGGGTTGTGTGACGTCTATGACCAGTATGCTGCGAGTATCGTGAAGTGCAACATTGACTGCAAATATTTAGAAAATGGAACTCTTCAGAGGTCTGCTTACCTAGCAATATTTGACAACTACATGATTGTCATGGAGCAACCTGGACAAATGACATCCTCACAGCGTATTACTCGGTCGTTGGTACAAGCCTATCTGCGGGACCCTGACGACGGAGAGGAAGATGTTGTAGAGACCCCATCAGACAGTGACCTTATCAACTCCAAAAACTTCGAAGAGCACGCGGTCGCCGTATGTAAGCCCGTTGACCCCTCATTCGCTGCCACCAGAGAGTATCTGAACGATTTGATACACGAAGAATCGTCCTCCTTAGATTGGTCTCTAGATTACACATCTAATCCCCGTGCGGTTTCTCCTGATGGCAATGGTATATCGGGCTTAAGTATAAACACTGGTATCTTGACGCCTATCCGTCTTGGCCTAGGTCCCCGTGTCGCAAAAGAATGTTCGGACGCGCTCCTGTTGCTGTGTAAGAAAGGCGCAGATGAACAATCTGAAAGCACGCAGCCATGCACTTATCCACAGATGTTAGAGAAGCTGTTAGCCTTGAGCCACGAAAGCATGACCCAAAGATGCGATGACGAAGCTGACTGTAGCGCCAAGTACGAGGAGCTCCTCGATGCCCTAAATCAGCGAATTCGCGAGTTAGCACATTTGATCGAAACTGCAGAATTCGAGGAAGACCCAAGTGATGCCCGTGCAGTGCAAGCTGTACGAGCATACTGCCCCGAGACTGCTGTTTTCGCCGGACAGGACTTGTATCATTTGCTCGTCAATCTGACTGTAAACCACACCATCGTGAGACCAACCCTCACGGGCGGCGTTGGGGGGCTTCTTTGGGATACGGTCTTCAAAACAATGTTGATGGAGACTCTCTATAGTTTGGAAAAGAAGTTCCATGAAGAGAAAAGATCGTCTTTGAAGACAGAGTCGAACTCTGCACGCGTGGAACGAGATCCTGGGAATTCGAACAGGCTGGAGAAGGGTCTGGCCGGCGTAAATAAGAAGAGCGTACCCAAGGCAGCTACCATGGTCATTGATGATTTGAAACGCGGGAGGAAGGGACTATGGAAGAAGGAGCTCGACAGCCTGCAAGAGCTGGCCGCGGCACAAACCGGCCAAAAGTGGCATTTAAATCTTCTCCTCGCGCATCCGCCATTGCACCTCTTGCAGCAAATTTGCGAGGAAGCAGATTTGCGATTGGTCAAAACACTCCGCAAGCAGATAGGCGAACTCGAAGATGAACAAGTGGTGGTCCATACGATCGGAGAGGTACTGCAAGGGCTCGGTACGAGAAATCTGAGGAGAGTGCGGAGGTTTGCAGCATTGGATGTACCGGAGGAACGACGTGATCAGGTGCTTAGGGAGAGGATGGACAATCCGTTGACGTCTATCATGATGATGGGTGTGATAGGGGAAAACCAGAGTGTGCAGAACACGTCTAATGTGCTACGTCGGAGGGTCACAGACATGGAGAATGTGTTGCAGGAGATATTGGAGGCGACTAAGTGTCGATTCCAGGCGTGTGACGACATGTACAACTGGCTCGGTTCGGACGAGGCGATGGAAGACGTGCTCTCTTCGGGCAATTGATTTGGTGCTTTTGGAGGTTGTCGACGATTCCAGTGTATATAGATCTGAAGTTGAGGTAGGATGTTCAGGATAGGTACGTACGTGAATGCACATGAACCAAGCGTTCGAGAACAATAGGTCTTTTGATTATCCTACTAGCGCCGGTCCCTCTCTCTTTATATTACAGATTACAATAATGCGCGGAGGTCTACTCATCTTACCAGGTACGTGGCACAGTGGCTACTGGGCGTCGAATTGGTCACGAGCGAATTCCGCCATTTCTAGGCGGAATCACAACATTTCCATCTCGACGTGTGTCTGAAGGTATGTGGTTTGTCGTAGAGGGAGTATATGCTCGTATAGAATAGCAACTGTTAGTTACCCGTTATGATATGCATATTATCGATGTGTCGATCAAACTAGTGGGTGATGGGTAAAGTGTGAGAGAGAGAACCGAAGGGAGAATGGCCAAGGATGAATTTAAAGGTAGGCGGATGATGGACGGACCGATTGCCGAAGGATCTTCTGGATGAGGCTGAACGTAACTAAAGAGTACATATTGTGCAATATGACCAGCATCAGGGGTGCGAGGGAGTTCGCTTTCTGGGGTAACAAGTGGACAGTTTATTGCTGCGAGAGGAACGGTGGTGGAGAGGGAGAGTGCGTCATTATAATGGAGCATAAAGAGATGGTAGCCGGCTTTTATTATTAGTTTGATTGTAAGTAGTGTAAATTGGTTAGAATACCTCGTAACTTGTAAGTGGTAAAAAGTATTCCATGTGGTATAGTCGAACAGTCCAAGTAATCGGATGAAGCACGCACTAGATGAATGGGGTGTGAATGGTTGGTTGTTGAGACTCTCTGGGATCGAGTGAATGGATGTGATTGGTTGGACAAGTTGCCATTCATCGGCTTTCGGGGCAAGTCGGGGCGCGCGCAGAGTTTTTGGGCTGCGGGAGAGAGGAACTTTTCCTTTTTCCTCTTCCCGCCCTGCCTTTGCCTTGTTAGCCGCTACGCACACCGTCACCACAGTAATCAACCGTGCGCCGCTATCAACTTTCCCACACCCCAACCTCATATCTTCCCTCTCTCCTACTACTCCTCATCCACTTACTCTACAATCTCCCCTCAACCCAAAAACCGTCCTTTACCGTCGGTCTCCATCCCATCCATTCACGATGTCTGCAAAGATCGAGGCCATCAAGGCTAAGGCCGTCGCCGCCGACCCTACCAAGCCCCAGGGACTTGACCTCTACTCCAGATTCGCCTTCGCTGGTGCCGTCTGCTGCTCAATTACCCACGGTGCTCTTACTCCCGTCGATGTGTACGCATTCCCTTTACCTATAATCACTGTCTCGTGCCTCAATGGCGCGTTGCGCGGTCGCTGCGCTGCGCAATTCGACTTTTTCACCACCTTGCCATGAATTGCCGAGCTAACACCTCTCCAGCGTCAAGACCAGGATCCAGCTCGACCCCGTAACCTACAACCGCGGCCTCATCGGTGGATTCAAGCAGGTCATCTCTAAGGAGGGTGCTGGTGCCGTCTGGACCGGTTTCGGTCCCACCGCCGCCGGATACTTCCTCCAGGGTGCCTTCAAGTTCGGTGGATACGAGTTCTTCAAGCAGCAGAGCATTAACTTGCTCGGCTACGAGACCGCTTCCCAGAACCGCACTGCCGTCTACCTCGCCTCTTCCGCTCTTGGAGAGTTCTTCGCCGACATTGCCCTCTGCCCTCTCGAGGCCACCCGTATCCGTCTCGTCTCGGATCCTACCTTCGCCAATGGACTCATCGGCGGTTTCAGCAAGATCTTGAAGAACGAGGGTATCGGCGCTTTCTACTCTGGTTTCGGACCCATCCTGTTCAAGCAGTATGTCTCAATTCCAGCCATGAGCCAGCCAGGTGAAAATTTTGGACACAGCTAACAACCCATGCAGGGTTCCTTACACCATGGCCAAGTTCGTCGTCTTCGAGAAGGTCAACGAGGCCGTCTACAAGACCGTTGACAAGGCTACCACCTCCGACGGCATGCAGACCGTCATCAACCTCGGATCTGGTCTCGTTGCCGGTATGGCCGCCGCCGTCGTCTCCCAGCCTGCCGACACCATGCTTTCCAAGATCAATAAGACCAAGGGTCTTCCCGGAGAGGGAACCACTTCCCGTTTGATCAAGATCGCCAAGGAGCTCGGCCTCCGTGGCTCTTACGCCGGTATTGGAGCTCGTCTCTTCATGGGTAAGTCTTCCAAACCACTGATTATCATTCAATTCAAATAAAGCTGACGCCCCAATTGTTGGCACACTCACGGCCGGACAATTTGCTATCTACGGAGGTAAGTATCCAAAATTCAACTCCACATTGCCTACAGAATACTCACGGGATCGCAGATATTAAGAAGGCGCTTGGAGCCACAGGTGGGGTAGAAATCTCCAAATAGACGAAGAATACGATAATGAGGAGGTAGCGGGAGTTGGAAATGAAGTCGTGGAAGTGGGAGATGAGGTGGTGGGTGTTGGAGATGATACCAAGGCAGCCAACATCCTCCAAATAAGGGCCGACACTTCATATCGGCACGGTACAACATCAAAAGCTTGGCTAGCCTTTGTGCGTTTTCTTTGCATATGGTTCCGGGCATGGTTTCCTCGTTCTTCTTCCCCTTCGAAATCTCCCTACATTTTGCGTGTGCAGAGCAGTTATAGACTTTTCCATTTCCCATGTCTAATTGAACCATTAGAACGAGGGAGAATTGTAACAGTATCGATCCGAAGAAAGATTAGCTGCAAAATAGATGGAGCTTCGTTATTTAACAAGACAGCTTTTTGGAATGTCGATTTTGATATCACGTGACGCGGCCTCGGAAGGTGTTGGGAGCAACTGGCGGCGTTGAGATTTTCGACGTCGTCCATTTAAGGTTGACCAACGACATGCCGCGAATAAGATACACTCAACCTTAATTCTAACATTGCTTGACCCAGAGTATCTTGATACATCCCTCCTTCTACCCTACTATCCTGACTACAGCATATTATCAGCCTTGCAATATCCTTTCTTTCCCCTCACTGTCTATACTACAACGATTTATCGTTCCTAAGATACGTCCCTTTGATACGTCCCTTTGATACGTCCCTTTGGTTACCTTAGTATCTCGACTACAATACATCAGATTGCCGACTACTATCAGAACAAGATTGGACAGCGTCGCAAACTTGTTGGGTGGACGGAGACATTGATGATATATGGTATGTGATGCTACTTGTCTATGCTGTGTACAACCTTGCAGTACAACCTCTACAAAGGAGTATTTCGTATTGGCTTGTGCACGCTTAGAAATGTCGACTGTAGAGAGGCTTGTCTATTGCTCGAACATCAACACTTGCAATAGGTAACCACGGTCGCAATCACTGAGGCATGGTGGAGAAGACTGTTGATTGAAACCATCGAACTTGCTACCTATGCCTATCCTAAGTACTCCAGGTTGCAAAGACCACTCATAAGGAAGGTTTTGATCTTTCGTGTTCCCAGCGCATCCCGCTCACAGCTTACAGGATTCTTCCGCATTTCCTCCGAAGGGCCCGTTGCCTACCTCCACAAACAAGCCGCTCACGCGGCCAGAAGTAAAGACAAAAAAGAGCCTCAATACTACACAAAAGCGAGCGCTACGGTTGAAGAATCCTTTAGGTTTCATTTACTGAGGAACACGTCGCATTATAAAAGCAATAGAACAGAAGGTCATGCAGTGAGCGGTTCGGGCTCCAGAAGCTTAGAGCAAGAAGTCATGCAGCGAGCCGCTCGGGCTCCAGGAACTCAGAGTCAGAAGTTGTACAGCGGGCTGCTCGCGCAGATAGTAGCAAAGGAAATGAAAATGGGACGCCAATAGTTCGGATTTCATGCGCGATGAACATGCTATAATGAATGCACTGTAGGAGAGGCCAAGAAGCATGAAAGGTCGCAGGGACACTGTCGGAGTTGGCAGTTGGTCCATTATTATCATCATTATTATCATCATCATTATCATCATCATTATCATCATCATTATCATCATCATTATCATCATCATTATCATCATCATTATCATCATCATTATCATCATCATTATCATCATTGTTCATCTTTTATTAAGGCGAGAAATAAAAATGAGCTAACTAACATCTCTGCCGTTTCTTGCGCAGGGTGCCGTGCTCATAGCATTAGAAGGGATGAGCGGTGTTCGAGATATTTCCGCCGCGGGGTCGACTGTATGGAAGATAGCCAGCAACACCAACATCATGGCACACTGCAGAAATTTCAGCGCTCATTCACTGATTAAGCCGTATTTGCCCGAATAAGTGTTAATAAACTTCCTGGGGTAAATATTCTTCTTAGCGAGATCGTACAGTGCCCGTTGCTCAATATACAATGATCATTGACTGTTAACGCACCTGTAGCATGCCATGATCTCAACGATGGAATGTTAAACACTTCAAAGAGGGCATACTGGAAGTTTCAACCAAGATGCGGACTATATCTCACAGAGGGGGTAGATTAGACGTTTTGGTTTTCAGGCCAGAGCCAGTTCACAAGCAAGAGAACATGTAAATCTTGACGATTTATTAGATGGCAACACAGTTTAACACATATAATTGTTGGGGTTATGAATATCATTCTGTCTGTTGGGCAATAATAACTGGCAGACAAGACTTCGCTCCCAGTGTACATTGAATTTTGACATGTACAAAGCCCTCAGTGAACTGATCCGCATGATTGATAGATGTATAGTAACTTGTACGTTCGTCCGTGCCGTCGAATCCAATCATTGCACTCTCGCGGTGTTGTAGCATTGAGGAATCTCATCGAAGACCCTTCCCACGGGGGTAAGAGATGACCGCCAATGCCGTCAGTTTTTCCGTTGGTGGCCATACCGGGCTCCCGTCGCTCTTCAGAACCGCGTCTGGCTTTCCGGGGCGGTGTTTCGTTTCAACGAGAGTAAGGTTGTTAGGCCCGCGAACGTGTATATGACTCGTCAGGTGTGTCTGGTCACGAATTTGTCGTTTTCCTTTGTAGGATACGGTTATGTGGGGGTATTTCGACTTGGTGATATGTGGGTGTGTCGACTTCTTGGTGATAGGTGGAGGTGTCGACTTCTTGGAGAAGTGTACCCAAGATCTGTAGACTATTAGAATTCAAATGATACATCGCAATTGCTAAAGATGGAAATGGACAACGCGGTTATTTAAATGGGGATAGTGTGGGAGTAGGTACATGCCTGAGAAAGATCACTTTGGGCGTGACCTTTTGACATGCAGTTTTGTATGCAAGATCCATGGCTTTGCGCACTTTGTTCTGATCGTTCGGGAGTGGAATGTTGGTGTAGAACTTGAAGAAATTGAAGCGTACCATCTTTGGCAATGATGGAAAGGAATTTCCGAGTGTATTGAATAGGTGCGAATGAATGAGAAGGTAAAATGAGACATGTTCAAGCTTCCCCCGTATGTCATATATTGCACTGCTTTCGAACAAAGATTCATGTGAGTCCAAACAAATGAGTTTGTTTGATCAATTGAGCTTCTTTCATCTTGAGTTTGCTAGTTTTGGCAGCAATCAAACACCTTGTTTCGCCCAGGCCTCTCGTAGTGATGGATCGTCAAATGGCGACATCAGTTGTCCAATTGTACACTCTGTAGGCATTTCATCGGTAGTGAAATCGTGAACTCAGGTGATTGGGAAATTCACAGCATGTATTGATAACATAAAACGAGTGTGTGCTTTTTCTTGTATGCGGGTTCCCGTGAAGGCCGCCACTAAATGTATCTTTGGCGTACCTTGCTCTGCCATGAATCGGTTACATGGCAGTTGTACATTAATTATGATTGGATACCCATTATTAAAGAAATATAGATTGTGACTGGTTCAAGATGAACAACGTGCAGATCAAAATTGACTTTACTTCACTCAGTCAGAGCTTGCCATGACTTGATCCTGTTCTGAATATGTTTGAACCCCACCAACCCCCTTCACCCCCTGCTCCTAGGTTCATTGACATTCAATTGGTAGAACAGGGTGCAAGAGCAGAAGAGAGATTTGATAACGTGTACATTTATAGCGTTCTGTGATTCCCCGTGCTTGTAGAATTCCCACCGTTGTTAATTTCAAAGGCGTACAGCACTTGCACAAGGCGGAGGTAGAGTCCTACTGTTCCTGCAGCCCTGACAACATTGACAACTCATTCAAGCCAAACGAGAGGCGCAGCACAACTTCCTACACATCGATTTCATAGATTCTCTCCGTATAAAGATAGCAATCCTATTGATGACGACCTACTACTGTCCAAACTAGATGGATCCACTGGGTTTTTAAATAGTTTCATGACTTCATTCGCCAATACTATTGATGCACCGATACTTAGAATAACTGAGTATTACAATTGACTTCTTGATGAGTTGTTTACATTTGTATTTTTACACGCTGCTATGTGAACATAAACTATTAGAGTGCCTTTGAGAGGGTTCATGCCACTTAAGCGAGGGTATCTGAGTGGAGTGTTAATAAGGTGCAGGGAGGTATGGGAGACAGATAATACAGAGGAAAGAGTGAAGATTGGATTTGCCGAGAGTGTTGTGTTAGCGAGAAGTCCGTAGAGGATGAGGTCCGCAACCATTGAGTCCGAAGTCAATTGCCTAGTTGTCGTCGCTCGATCAAAGAGATCTAGAAAAATCCCATGACGACTGACGAGAAATGGAGAGCCAATCTGGACCCGATCCGTCGGTCCTGCGAACAATTGGTAGAGTCCACCTATTTCATTATCTTAAAGACTTCCACGGAAGCCTTTTCGCTTTTTCATATTCCGGAAGAGCCCACTGGACCATCCATTCGGACTCAAGGACCTGTCTTGTCGTACATCGATCCTCAGGCCTATACTTCAGCATCGGCCGTAGCATATTGAAGATGGCCTCTCGCTCCCGTGCACCAATCAAGGGCATCCCCCTCTTATTCCTCGGTTTCTGGATAGAATTCTCGAATCGAGCCTCCCAAGTCCTGATTTCATTTTTTTTGATCGGCGTACCATCCTCACGATATGACTCTGCTCGCGCCCCCCAAGCACTCCACCACTCTGGTGGTAACATTCCAAGGACCTCGACATTGTCGCGGGTGATATCGTCCGCGCAATAGCTGTATTTCTCGAAAAGGGTGAAATTGGCAATGATTTCCCAGATGGTACATGCCATAGCCCAAACGTCCGACGGAAAAGAAGGCGGTTTCGGTTTCTCGAATCGACACTCGGGCGTGGAAGAATTCCAAAGTGAGCATTCCATGTAGTCTAGACCGTTATGATAATCGCCGAAATCTATAAGTTGAATTCTGGCCTCCGCAAGGGTGATCCTCTCACAGGCCTTTCCAAGCCAGATAGGTGTAACCAGGTGCGACGGTACACCTCGAGGGTTGGGTCTGCCATCCGCACGACTGACTACTTGCAGCTGTGGCTTTCTAAATCTCTTGTATATCTGCTTTACTGGGAGCTTGTTAAAGTTGGGCCTATTGTGAAGAAGAATGTTGCCTAGATGAATATCTCCATGAACGATGCCTTGTGCGTGGACGAGTTCGACAGCAAGGACAAGCTGTGCAGCCAACGCTCGCGCTACATCGATCTGAAACAGATCCGCACTCCATTCCCCTTTCAAATCACGAAGACTAGGTCCGCAAGTCGTGGTGACATAGCAAGGATGGACTCCATTAGGCCCGCGAATCTTGAAGGTATCCAGGACTGTAGGAATCATCATCTCGCCGGAGACATTGAAGAAGTTACTTTGAGATCGACCAAGTGCAGTAATAATGTCGACTTCACTAGTTCTTCTCTTTGATTCGCCGACTTTTAAAGCAACATTTTGATCGGATTGTTCATCCCGGGCTAGCCAAACGGTTGAGGAACTACCGTACCCCAGCTTGTGAATTACTCGATATCGATCATGAAGTAGTTCTCCCAATGTGAGCGGATGATAGCCTCCAGGACAATAGCCCCAAATGCTCTCCACTGATTCAAGAATGTCGTAATGTATTGTTTCTTCAGAGTCGTCATTGGTAGCGGTCGAGCTAGACAGTCTTGCATTGAGAGCATGTCGGTTCTGACTGCCGTAGGGTAATGGCCTTGCCTTCGGAACGAAGAAGGAGTTGAACTGGCGATGGAGGATGCGTGAGTGCAGCAAGGGTTTTGACGACATCATTGCTTTGAAAGTTGCCATTTCGTGTGGTTAACCCGAAGCAATGGACTTTTACCATGAACGGAGTGGAAGTGAACTTATGAGTTGGGTAGAAGGCCCCAACTGGCTCGCGCTGGGAGAGTGAGCGAAATTCACTTGAGCAGCACGAAAACAAGAGCCCCACTCCTCAACTACCTATCACAGCCGCCACAAAACTTGATAATCACAATCACCAGTGACTCCATCAATCACTCCTTTGACAATTTTTGCAATTCTTCCTCCCATCCCTCCAATGATTGCGTTTTCCCAACCACTTCGGTAAGCATACTCAATCGTGAAGAAACACCAAGTCTCTGAATCACCACGGCAGGTATGCTTCCACTCAACCCCAGAGTCACCCAGTAACCTACACATGCCTACGCGTCATAAAATCGTGAGAGAAAAACATGCAGGCTTCTAAAATAAATCGAGTAGAAGAATCATCACGGCAGGAAATTACAGATGCAAGCGTCTTCCGAGGTGCTCAGTGTAACAGTGAATTTTCATGTTCCAGTGCAACTTGGCCGTGGGCATACAACAGTTGAGTTCCCAAATGCTGGTTTCTGGGCAATTCAGGAAAGGTAGAAATGCAATATGTGATTCTTTTGTGTGCATCAAATGTGCTCCAACACGTCATATTACTTGAATCTCTTGGCCTTTTGAATTTATATTCTTCTGTCTACAAACAACTATGGCATACAAACAGTCTAATCAGCGCATACAATCTTGTAGAGGCCTCCTAAAGGCTGTGAGGTCCTTTCTTCTGTGATTTCGAATCGGCGAGAATCGTTTTGCAAGGTCGCCTTTACGGGAGCCTTGAAACGCTTTCTTAGCTGTACTTGAAATCTCGCTTTGCAAGTAGAAAGAGGTTCATGTAATTGTTGCGATACATAGTTGGCTGGCCGAGCCCTGTGAGTAGTGTGCATACATGCAACTACCCATGTGGACGCCCTATTGTCCCAGCCCTCCATTCAAGAGGGTTTAGCAGATGGAACTCAATTTTATATTTTCACCATTGGAATAGACTACAAAATGCGAAGTTCACTGTTATTGGTGCATGTAGTTGATTCACTGCTAAGCCGAGAAGTGTTCAAGTTATAGTAGAGCCTGCCTTTGGGGGTTCTTCCATCAAATTTTCAACTTTCATTTTTTCAGAGACCAGACATGTCATACTGGCTGCCTGCTAGTTTATATGTCTTCTATACCTGAGCTAGCTATTATAGAGTATCTTAAAGCTAGTATACAAATGTTATATGAGGCATGAGTACTGTTTTCTCCTGGAGTTGGAAGTGAATACCATATCACTGTCCATTCTATCTTTGAATTCACTGTGACATATTTCAAACAATAAGAAAAATAGTAAGTTGACTCATGGGCTCCCTACACCGTTTGTCTTTTGATTAAGCTATCAACGCGTGTCTGTGGATCAGCACTGCGTAACTTACATGAGCACGATTCATTTTGCAATTGCGCTTGAAGGGTTTCATGTACTTGAAAGTTCGTACAGATGTCCATACTTCTTCTGAGAGTGTCCACCTTATTATGAAAGCGTTGCCAGCGCCAGCACCCCTCCCGCTGCGACTAGGGGGGCCCTCTGGCACCTCCCACATGAGGTGAATCGATAGCCACTCAGAATCGCCCGTAAAGAGCGACGATGGGAAAAGTGGTCGAAAGGCATTGCGCTGAATACTAAATGCCTCCCCTGTCCCCCTCTGCGCTTATCGGTGGTATTTACGGCGTAGCTGAAGTGTAGGGGTTGACAGGTGGCTCTGCACGGTGGTGGAGGCCCAGTCACCGCGTATCCCATGTCTTAGCTTCTAGTCGTAGAGCAAGAAGAAGAGCTACATGGATGGAACGTACAGACATGGAAATGTATATCATTGTCTCTCTCAATCTGTGCCGCTCACGGAATTCAATATTGAACACCTGGAAAGCTTACAACAAACAAGTTACAATTTTCACCCGAATCGAGTCTCTTCTTTGGCAAGTATGAACCCCACCCTCGCGGCAATTCGCATAAAATGACGAGGATGCATGCTTGGTCATTCATGTTCCCGATATATCTTTTCTTACTGCATGATTTACACATTGCAACACCAAACGAGTAGTTAGCCAGTACCGCTCCAGAAAACGCCACCCCTCCAAGCGGCAAGCATGCATCCCTTTCCCACCTCGGCACAAGCGAAAACCTCACCATAACCATCCCGCCTCGCCAGGGGATTCTCCATTGTCAGATGCAACAATGCCATCAGCTGGCAGTTTACCGCTTCCCCCGACGGCTACACAAGAAGCAGCTGCCGACGTGAGGCTGCTGTGGCTGGCTGTTGGGACATCGCTTCGATGCACGTAGAGCCCTCGTGGCGGGACCCAGACCTGTCTGCACCTCGTGTTGATCCCTGCAACAATGCCAACGCTGATGTCCTCTTTCGGAAATCCTTCTACCCCAGGTTTCCTTTGGTGGGAAACCGTGCTTGGTGACCGTTCAGAGGTGTAGTGCTTTTCGGGCGGGCTTCGCATGCATCTTCCGTAATGGGAATCTGGAGGCAGTCTAGAGGGGTTGCATAGGGTAGAGGTCGCCGGGCTGGCCGCCTGATAACTTTCTGTATCTTATTTATCTGAATTGAATATTCATTTTTCTACTGTAGCTAGCGAACTGTTTCTCAAGGCCCTGCAAGTATACTCGCCAATGTACAGTTGTAGGTCGTAGACATGTGTATCTTTTGTACCTGATTTAGCTGTTCAAGAGTATATTGTAGCTAGTAAACAGTCTCAAGGAATCGTGAATGCACTTGCAAATGTAGGCATACAATACCATCATAGGTCCAGTCTCACATGTCTATCCCCTGTAATTAGCAGTCCAGAAGTCTGTGCCAATGCTACAGTCGCGGGCTTTGCATGCTAACAGGGACCAACCCGTCATGCATACCCCATGTACAAAAAGCCCATTGTATTCCCCATTGTTCGCGGAGGCTGCCTGAAAGAAGGGAGGTGACCTAGAGGCTAGAGCGGCCAAGGGACTAGGACGAAAAGACGCGCTCGACAGCATATACGAGGCGCATGTATTGTCACGCATGGGAATTCTCTTTTTGGTGGACGTTACACTGATATTCGAGGATACCGAGTAGGGCAAAGCATATAAGTGCAAGAAGACAGAAGCCGGCCGATGTGAGTGAGAATACCCAGATCGAAATCTAGGAAAATCAGTCCAGAATGGTGCAACTCAAACCTTTTGTCGTTCTTTTCTTGGGCACTGTGGCGGCGTTCCCGCGAGAGGTGTATGAAGTCCACCAGGTGATTGAGGAGAGGAAAATTGATCAGGCGCTATGCAAGCCAGTCAGTGCTGTCATCAAAGTGTTGCGGGTGGTAAATAGTGCAACGGCGTTTTGCTCTTCGTTCCTCAGCATCTCGACTGTCACGGTCAAGTCTACGACGACATCAGTTACTACCACCACGTCGACAATCACTGACCGCACGACCACCACGGTCGTCGGAGGTGATGCGGGAACCGTGACTGTTACGGCGGCGGAAGTCACTGCAACTGCCTTCACGACGATGTAAGTTCGGATGTGCCTGTCGGTCTTCCTCCTCGTACTAATGCTTGGAATAGTACCAGCTTGACACAAATCTGCCCGACGGTCCTGAAGCGTGAAGCTGCAACGGCAGCCAGCGAACCCACACTAGTTGCAATCAACGCCAAGAGGGCAGAAGAGCCCGTGAAGCGTGCTGCAGTCACCAAGAAGATCGTTCTCGACTGCTCAAAGGCACCACTTGCGTTAAAGGTCTTCGGCTGCCCGCTCGTGTCGACCGCATGCGAATGCTTGTCTATACCGACACCCACGACGACTTCGGTAGTGACAGCTACGTCAGTGTCTACGGTGACAGCTAAGGCTACCGTCACCGACACAGCCAATGTCAGTCATTCGAGTGGATGCATAGAAGCTTTGCTAATCATGTGCCAGATTGCTGCTACCACGACGTCTACCCCGACGGCCACAACTGTCAGTACCGTAACAGTTGTACAGCCGACATGTCGTAAGTGTCCTAGTCCATAATCAAAGCAAGCACTTGTCTAACGCACTGAAGCCTGCACCTTTGATAAACCAAACCTGTGTGGCACAACCTGCGTCAGCCTGGCGGATGACCCCAACAATTGCGGTAGATGTGGCAACACGGTAGGTGATATCACTGTCCCGATGCATAGATAGATGCCATGGATACTAACCAACTTCCCAGTGTGCGTCGCGCGACTGCCGTGGCGGACAATGTCGCCCACTTACCACATGCCCACAGGCAGGCCAGTGCGGTAACAGCATCATGTGTGGAGGAGCAGGCTGCTATTGCCGGCAGACGGTCTCCAATGGAGCCCTGTGCTTAATGGGCAGCGCATGCTCCCCGGCCTGTAGTGAGGATGCAGACTGCGGTGTTGGAGGCTTCTGCGCTCTGAACACTTGCTGCGGCGGTGGAGTCTGTGATTATCTTAATGATATTTGTGGGAACCCAAGAGCTCCAAAGTTCATGTTCAGGAAGAGGAGCCTGCAGACCAGAGATAAGACTACGCAAGATCATGTTGGGACTGACCATTGATCAACGGCAGTAGCAGTCGGATATACGGTGTGGTTTTGGAGATTTGTGGCTGGGCGGAATACTTTGATTTCCTTTCCCCAATACAATTGAAATTCATTATTCACTCAGGGAGGTCCATTCTCAGAATGCTGTGAAGATACTTCATTGAATTGTACATCTACTAATTAGGTATGTAGGAAAACCAATTCTGGGTCGTCAACAAGTGTCTCATTTGACTCTTGTTGTGATAGAAACTTAGAAAGTCACGAGAGTAATCCAGCTTGATTGAATAGAGCCGAAAGGACAGTAGTGAAAAGACCTATAGGATAAATAATTTTAGGAACCAAGAAGCTAAATGGTCAGTTCTACTACAGTATCCGCTGAACGCAAGTTCTTTTAGAATTACATCGTTTCATTTCGGAAAACGAGGGCATTCGCGGAAGTTAAGATGCTGCCGTGAAAGTGTTTCATCAACGGACACATTACTTCAAGAGCTTTTGGCAAGCAATCAATATTTGCCCGCGCCTATAGCGACTGAAATCTTTATGACGAGACGTTGTTTTAGATAGTGTATCTCGCATAAGAGACAAAGTGTCGCAATGGAATCGAGACCTTCCGTAGAAATCGGTCAACACGCAAGACAATTGTTCATCTAACAAGTTTGGGACTGCTGGTATTGACATTAGCAAATGTGTTCCAACGTGATAGGGGTGAAGGGGGCAGTAAGTGAGATATCAAGTACATCCGCATATCTGTCACGCTGTCAGGGCAAAAGAAGCAGTTCAGCCAGGCGGTAGAAGAGAAACAAACCAGTCGCGACGAGAGAATCCAACAGACGAATCCACAACGACCTGCAGGACATCACAATGCATCTGTTCATGTTATGTTTGAGGAGAGTCATATTCATCGATCGCAGATGCCTAGAAGTCATGTTATAATCAAAGAGCCGGTACCCATGCAGCGTATTCCGTTAGACCGGGTTGTGAAAACCCAAGACCGTTCCTAAGGAACAATTAGTGGATCTCCCATCCCAGCCCTACCGTGTAAGCCCCAGTTCCCAAACGCTCAAAGACCTAGACACACCAGTGTAAGAGCCCCAGCATTCGTCGCCAAAGCGATAGCTGAGGGAAAAGAAGAGACATGAAAACTTTTACCAAACCCAAGGCCCCCACCTTTTCTCGACCCAGTTATCCGTCTCAAAGTGTGTCGTCGGGGCACAAGATTCGTCCTCATATCCTCCCCTAGCCAGACTCCAAGCGCCTATTCATGTAGCGCCCATTCCCATCCCTGGTCGCAATTCAAAACAAAAAACAAGAACTATAGGTAGTGACCCGAGGGTTCAGAGAAAAAGGGGGACATTGTACAGAGTGTAAGCCATTGGCAGTGGCATGGGGAAAAGGGTTGAAGCATAAACAAGCAAGCATTACCTTCGGACGATGTTGGATCCGTCGTGTATCGGCAGGATGATCTGCTTTGTCAATCGTCATCGAAGGATGGAATACCAGAGCACATGAAGTGCAAAGGTAAGTGTCGTTGGTGCAGGTTCCGACCTGGACATGTAGTTAAGCTGCTCGTAAAAAGCCGATCAGATGCAAACCAGTCGGAAAAGTATTTCGGAACCTATTAGTTGCGAAGACCGTAGAGAGAGTTGTAGATCTTGTCCACGACGTAGCTGGCACGGATGTGGCGGAAGTTAAAGGTGCGGCCATTGAGACCCTGAATGGCTTTCTCGCCTGCGGTGACCGTATCGAATTTGACATAAATGTCGCCATCTGTGTTTGGATCAACAGCAATGTGTACGACCTTGCCATACTTTTTGTCACACTCGTGCTTGACCTCTGCTTCGAGGTCTTTGACCCAATTAGCGCCCCATTGCTTCTGCTCTCTGTTGTCTTGTTAGCGACAAGCTGATTCGAAATGGTGCAATGAGTATGACTCACTCTTCGGGGCTGAAAGCATCATTGATCTTGATGCACCTAGATGCCATTGGCTGCTCGACAACGGGTGCGCGGGATCTGGCAATAGCTGCTTGAGAGTTATGGGCATTTCCACGAGAAGGCTCGTCGACGGGATTACGAGCTAGCAAATTCATAAGTCGGTCGCGATTCATGTTGTTAATATTGATACCGGCGACATCGTTATCATCAAGGGCAGAGGCTCCAGTCACACCACGGTCGTCACGTCCATGAGTCCGGTCAAAGACACCACCAGAGCCGCCAGCATAAGCGCCCCGTCCACCAGCTCCAGAGAAAGCAGAGCCCTGGTAGCTTGAAGCCTGCTGGTTGAAGTTTCGAAGTAAGTTGGCGGTGGACTCCGGAGTAAATTTGTCATTGCCGAGACCGACGCGGATCTGGCGGTTTGCGAGTTCAAAGCCGTTCATGGTCTCGAGGGCGGACTTCGCTGCAGCGGGATCGCGATATCTATGGAATGTTAGCTCGATCACACAATCCAAGGCAGGTTCAGGACATACTGGACAAAACCGTATCCTCTAGAACGGCCTGCACCGCCATTCGGGGCCTCATCACGTTGCAACTGAACATGCTCAAGCTCGCCGTAAGGGCCGAAGACGGTCTCGAGATCTTCTTCGGTGATGCTGAAGTGAATGTTACCGACATAGAGACGATGGAACGGGGCCTGTGGGTTGGATGAGCCATTGGCATCTGCAGCGGCAGCTCGGGAAGCACGATTCTTCTCAGCTTCGGTGAGTTGTGCGATAATAGGCACACCCTTCAACTTCTGGCCGGTGAGCTCAATAGCTTTAGCGACAGACTCTAGCTCTTTGAACTCAACATAACCAACACTATTTAAGTTAATTACAAATCCGAACTTTGGTTCTGCTGGAATTGAACTCACCCTTTGGAGCGTCCGGTCACACGATCAGTGACAATCTGGGCCTCGACAACAGTGCCAACAGCTTCGAAGAAGGCACGAAGGTGGCGCGTCTCGGCACGCTGGGAGATCTGCTGGACGAAAACAGTGCGCTTATCTTTGTCGTCTTCATTAAGCTCAGGCTTGGGCGGCGTGGCTGGACCACGACGATCATCGTCGCGGCGGCGACGGTCACGGGAACGGTCAGAACGGAGCCTATTGCGTCCGTCATCACGGTCACGGCGGCGAGGGGACCTTGAGCGAGCCCTACCACCGCCAGTGTAGAAGTCACCACCACGGCGATCCCGATCACGGTCGCGTGGGCCACGACGATCGCGAGAGCGATCGTTTCGACGAAAACTGCCTTCATCATCTGTGTTAGCATCCTTGTGCGAGGAAGATGGCCTGCTTCCGTCACGTCGGCGTCGTTCTCGTTCACGACTCCTATCGCCCTCGTTATTAGACTCACGATAATCTCGATTGCGGTTGCGGTCTCGATCACGGCGATCCCGATCACGGTTGCTGTCACGGTCCCTGGCGCGATCACGGTCGCGGTCTCTGTCGCGACGGTCACGATCGTCTTTACGATCGCGAGAAACTGAGCGGGCATCAGAGCTTGAGCGACGAGCAGCGGCTTCCTTGCTTCGCTTCTCGGCCTCAACTTCGGCGGCGGTGCTGTCAAGGAAGGCCTCGATGGCAAGAGGGTCATAGTCGACCATGATGGGCGAGTTACTAGAATCTAGCTTTGTGTTGTTTGCTTGAGTGAGGTAGTGGAAGTAAGTGAAGGTGACTTCGGAGCGCGGCAACGAGGCTCGGAAGGTTGGCGGACGTGGGGTTTCGAACTGAAAAATAGCGCGGTGAGCGAGCAATGGGAGTCGCAGAATTAACTGCTGGTGTTTGCGATTGACTTGCCGACTGTGTATAGCTATGATAAAGTCTGAGAAGAAGCGGGGCGGGAGCTGTGGGTGTGGCAGCAAAGAGAGAGTAGGTGAGGTTGGGGTGTTGCGCGGAGGTGGAGGAGCGACGAGGCAAGTGAGATTATATAGTTTGCTTGGCAGGCAAATGGCTAGCGAGCGCATGGCCCGTGCTTGACGTCACGAAAAAGGTTAGACAGTGACAACAAACGACGACAGTAACAACAGGTAAAGGTGAGTATGTTGTGGTGCGCATGTTACATTATTAGCATGTATGGTACATTATTAAAATATATTCATTTGGTGGTATCGTGACCCGAATTCCCCCCTATCTCTACACCGTCGTCATCTACTCCATAAGAACGCCCGCAATGCTTATTAAGGTATACATATGAACATTCAAAGTGGCAGTCGACTATGTTGACTTGATCACCTTGGGCTGAGTCATCTCCAGCTCAGTGTTGAAGACCCAATCCCAGAAGCGGCTGGTAACGCCGAAACCATTCTGGTAATCCGCAAAGTGATGCTTGAGATGGTACTTCTTCAGCTCGCGGTACCAGGGAGGGAGGCTAAAAAGAAGTTAGCAAGAAGGTCTATATATGATGGGCCTGATAATGGCGTGGGATGAACTCACTTGCGGTGGTGCAAGAAGTAGTGGGTCAAGTCGTAGCAGATGTAGCCGAAAATGCCACCACTGTAGACCGAAACGGCGGCATACCAGTTGTAGAAGAAGACACAGTGAGCCAACTTCCAGAATGGTGCAGCAAGAGCAACAAACAGGGTTGGAGGCATGACCAATCTGTACTTGTCCATAGGAAGATAATGATGAATGCCGTGGAGGAGGAAGTGAAGAGTAAGTCCGACTCTGTTATCAGGAAGATGCCTACACAGAGTCAGTAAAGATTTCGAATGTGATATCGCTCAAGCAAAGGGCAATCAACTCACTCGTCAAGATGGAACAAGCACCTATGAAGAATGTACTCCACAAGTGTCCAAATGCCCAACCCAAGGGCCCAGTATGCAGCCGTGACACCTCCTCCCAACCCAGTGACACCTAGATAAGTACCATAGGCGACGGGAGGCACCCAGATGGTAGGCACAACCCACCAAGGCGTCTTGGTCAGCGGCTCCAAGAAATTTCCAAATAGGGGGGCAGAGTCACCACCGCGGTAGTGCCTGGGTCGATGGACCTGCTCTAGGTAGAACTTCTTGGAGAATCCTCCATTCCAAACCTGCATGATGAGCGGCTTGTTCAAGTCAAGGAACTTGTGCGTCTTGTAGTCTGCATCCAAGTCGGTCTCACGGCTGAGATCTTCCTCCGAAGACATGCCCGTGGCTTCGTACACGGGCTTGCCATTCTGCTTGATGTTCTTGAGCTCCTCTACACCTTCCGCAGAAGGCGGGAGGGGCACAATCTCCGCAGGTTTCCCGCTCTTCGTGGCACCATTCACGACAGCCTCCGTTGCTACGAAGCCAATCAAACTCTCGTCAAGAATCTCGTACGCAGCCTCGGAGTGCGTGTGGGACACCTCATCCTCCATGATGGCCTTGACATCTTTTCCACCGTACTCGAGGACTAGATCCGCGCCACCTGGATGATCGGACAGGAAAGAAGTGACATCGTACACCTTAGTACCGATCGTAACATAACAGGACTTGTCGGTGTTATGCGCCTCGATATCGGCGAGGGGAATGGTCGGGAGGGTTCGGGCAGGCATGATGGGAGAGAAATGTTCGAGACCGTGCTTCTGGGAGACCAGATTCACGTTGGGCTCGAGGTTCCGTGAGAGGGGATTTCGGTCGCGAGTTCCGGTTGCTGCACGCAAGGCTACGTGGGTGGCTGCGGGCAGGTAGATCTGGTATGCAGAAGGTGGTGGTCGAGTAATCTATATGCTGCACAATGTACGCTTCCTGGGAGGCTAGACGTAGGTATATGCACTTCGAGACTCGGATGGTGGAAAGGCTATTGTAGCCGTGAAGAGGTGGCGTCGGAAGGGTCGGACTGAAATGTAAGATGGCGGTCGGGACGCAGAGAGAACCGAAGGGAGAGACACCAAGTGTATATACTGGCGTGGGAAATGAAAACAGAAAACCGGCGCGCAATCAAGGAGAGTGGGAGCAAAAGGGAATGCACAGAATAGGAGGGAGAATTGGTGATAGACTGCGGAGGGCGCGGAGAGGTAGAAGAGTTAGGTAGACGTGGTAGAGCAGGGTAAGAATAATGTCAGGAGACGGGATGGGATCCAACCAATCCACTTGGACTATTCCTGTTAGTGCACGCGTTAAGCTTTCTCACGCCAAGAGCAGATCAATTTCATTTTTCCATTTCAATCGGTTTTAGTATTACTTTAGTACGAGGCAGCAAAAAGTCACCAGTAAATCGCGTGTCGTGGCGAGATGTATGGAACCTCGGTTTCTCCGGCTTCCGAGATCTTACTCCTTTTATTATCTTCTTGACATGTGCTCTAGGCAGTGACTATAGATGTTATAGGTATCTGTTACGAAGTATTTGTCGTTGTTCGGCTTTCGGTGCATTGGCACGGTATGCGGATATTTGCAAGTTTCCGACCACTAGCGAAAAGACCGCGTAACAACAAGGCATCATCATAATCATCATTTCGCTCAGATAAATGAGCATCTCGTCTACGCCTGCCGGTACATGGAAGATCAATCTTGCTGCTTCTTCGAAAATGCCTCCACTCTGCCAGCGGCCTGGTTCAAGGTTGCGGTACTTGGTCAAACCCACATGTACATACTTCTACATACATAGGTACCTAATGCAGTAGTGCACACCCATACCTACCTAACCAACCAACGGAGTACAATACTCAATATCGCGACTCCAATGTCTTGTCTATACCTTTGAGTATGATTAAACACACTATGAATACGAAGTACTGTGCTACTAACACGCAACCCACACGCACCGCCCCAAGACACACCAATAATTAGGTATCATATGCTCCTACCATTACCCGCACCTCACATCCTGTAGTTGCCGCAAACCTGACAATACCTTTGATCAACCAATTTACATCTTACCTGTCGGGCCATAGCGACGCTAGATCCAATTCGAGGCTCGCGTTGCTTCTTGCGAGTGCGAGGTTCGCATAGCTTGCTTGTTAGGTAGTTATATGCATACACAGGTATGCATAGTTACAAGGTCCCTTGTTGCCACCCAGGATGGAATAAATCGCTCCACAAACATTCGCATCCATGCCATGTCATGTCTACAATACATTCCCTTGCGTTCACCTTCCGCGGCTCTGAATACGCCCAGGGGCCCTTCAAGGAGTTCATCGAAAGCCAGGGTGTTGTTTTGTGGTAATACTGTGTAGGCAAAAAAAGTAAAGTGACAAGGGGTTTTAGCAGATTTCGTCCAGGAGAAAGAGGGAGGGAGAGAGGAAGAGAAACAGGCTTGCCTACTAGATCTCCCATCCCGGTATGTTTCTAGAAGTGCCGTCGAAGGCCTGCGCGCGCAGGCCTCACGCGAAATTAACCAGGGGAAGAAAATAAACAACGGAAAGGAAAATAAAGAGAAAACAGGTTCGTACGACGGTGCCGGCTCCGATGGCCTGTATGCCGACTCGTGTAACGTTGGGGGGAGGGGGAATATTGGTAGCGAGGGGGCTGTGGTGTTTTTTGGTTCGATCCATCTATTCTGTTGCATCTACCGAAAGTTGGTTGGGTCGCAAAGCAGAGGAGATATAGTGACGATGTTTTCTGTGGAGTACGGATGTATGATTTACGAGTGCGATTGCGAGTGCGGATCTGTGAATGTATGGCATATGTTCTCACTCATCGCAATCTTGGGTTTCTCAGGCCCTTGTTGGCAATTCACCATGAGCCAGCCCAAGAACAATACACACAAAACCCGTTCTTCTTCGTCCGTTTTCTACATGGGTAATGCGAATAGTCTTCGCATTATTGCGATGTCGCATTGCACCCACCACCACCACCATCCATCAGTCAATCACCACCTCAACTCCACACATGGTAGATACATACATGCACACCACCCTCAACTCCCCATTCTTCCAGAAGCACACGACGTCACACCCCCCTCTCTCAACCGCAATCCTTTCCCCTTCCAAAATCCAGCCAAACCTGCTTGAGGAGGGATGAGTGGAAATATACCAGGATGTCTCTATTTTTGCCGTTTCCCATTGTTTAGCGCCCGCTTGCTAGCATTTCCCATGTCATGTCATAACCACGTCGCTGAGCTACGTAAGTCACATCCCTCGACGATGGACGGAGAACGATTGGCAAGGCCTGCCTTTTGCTGCAGGAACGCGTCTTTAGGCTTTTGAGCTTCGAACGCCGAAAGGGCGGGGATGAGAGAAGAGGGGGAAACGTAGGCAGTGAGGAGTACATGTACATCCAGAACAGAACACCTGCTTAACAGACGTCAATTAATGCTGCAAAAGATACTCGCGCGCATGAAAGTCCTGCGGCGCAAGAAAGCGAAAAGGCCGTCGAATCGATCGGTCGACGTGTATGTATGTACAGTAGCAGGACTACTGCGCCAGCGGGTAATAAGAGGTCGAGTGGTCGACGATTGTTCTTTTCCTGTTCTTGCTGCGGTACATGTGTACAGTACGATGGGGAACGACCGCCGGCCGTATGCAATGCAAACTCCACCTCGTCGCTCTCCACGTCTCATTCGCTGTGGGATTGGACGACGATCATGGGTGAGATGGGGACGAGAGAAAGGCAGTCTCGCTCGGTATATCGGCCCTGTATTAACCACACTATACCTATTATCTCTCCTCCAGACCTACGATGCGCAGAGTGGCCTGCAGGCCTGCGTTGCGTAGCGCAGGAAGGCATACCGGAAGCGTGCAACGGTGCAGCAGCACAGCAGAGTGACGGGGATTCTGTTCGCCTTGTCTGCTGCTGCCCTGCTAGCCTGGCCTGCCTCTCTTCGTTGCGACTTTGACCAAGAAATGCACGTCTTTAGCCTTAAGATTCGACGGCTCGCGTCACGTCCTGGAATCTGGGGAATGTTATAGCCCCCCCGGCCCTATAGTGAACTCATGGTTGCTACTGTGGAGTCTCTCAACCTTCTGCACCATCCTCATCGGGGTTGTCGTGTGTGTGCACTAGCTTTTGAAGAGAGACGCAATTTGTTCCGGAATAAAAGTACCGCATGCGTGGGCCCCCTTTGTAATTATAATGCAGTGTCCGAGATCTCAGCAACTGCAGAATCGTAGGCACGTCGGGGTGGCCGCTTGCTAGCTTCATGTATATTCTATGCCTGAAGTAGCCATTCAAGAATGTACTGTAGCCAGTTAACAGTCCTAAGACCTCGCAAACATGCTTGCGAATGTACAGTTGTTAGCAAAAAGGGCCCTAGCTTGACATGCCTGTCATTTGTGAATGGAATTCATTCAGAAGATCGCTACCAAAATGTGTCTTCTCAATGCTCCGTCGGTTCGGATGCGAACAATATACAGCAGATGCAAGTGAGATCAAGTACATACGATGTGAAAAAGGACAAGCATATCTAAACGGTATCGAACCAAAAAGCAAGAAAAATGATGCAAAGCGAACGGCAAAAGTACAAGTGACAAAATGCAATAAAACAGTAACGATGCAAGAACAGTGAAAGGAACAGCAACAACGCAAAAGAAACAGTCGACCAAGCGATGCAAGACAGAACGTTTAGAAAGGGCTGGAAATCCATCCAATCAAAGCAAGGAAAAAAAACTTGCAACCCTTTTCCCATAACCGGGACCCCAATATGCATGCACCTCCAACGAACGACGAACGAGTGAAAAGAAGAACACCGATGGCCAACACCCATGCCCCGTGAATGGTTGGCCCCCATATCCCATCCCATGCCCATGCTCCTTTGCTCTCGCTCTCTCCCTCGACTCTGTTTCTCTTCTTTTTGCATTCCAACCTGCCCTACAAGGAAAGCGTGCTCGTTTACTTGGCGCAGGTCCTTCCATTCCGCCGAATGATGCCAATCGCGAACATGTTTTTCCTATGTGCGATACGCCAAACCAAATCATGACGAAACCCCCTCCCCCTTTGCGCCCACCCCGTCCGTCTGATGTGCACCTCGTATTGACGGGTGATCTAAGCTCCGTTGCGGGACGATCACCGGCTTTTCCACGATGCCTACCTACAGATGGTTGGCACGTCGGGCTGACCACATGCTAGCTTCATGTATCTTCTATACCTAAATCAAGAGTGCACTGTAGCCATTAACAGGCTTGAACCCTCGTGAATGTAGGTATAGTATATTAGGAGGGAGCCAGCCCGACGTGCCAACCCTCTGTACATACACCCTTGGCATCCATCAGCGTCTCTCAATTGCCCTGCATCCAGCATGGTGCGCCGGTGTCCTGCGCTGCGCCTTGGAATTCGTATTCGTTGCTGAGTCCGAACGGCGTGTCGAGCATGTCCGGTAGGTTCGTATCCCACATCATGTCGTCCCAGAAGCCGTTCAGTTGCTGCATGGCGGCTGGGTCCCCGTTCCAGGTGCCCACCGCGTTCGGGTTCATGGATAGCCCGGTGACGTCGGGGATTCCGTTGTATTCGAAGTGACTGCCCATCTGAGGAATATTGTGACCGTTGAACTGAGCGTGATGGCCGTTGTTGTGTTGTTGTGTGTGCTCAGGGGGCTGCATGTGAAGCTGTTGCTGCTGTTGCTGCTGCTGCTGCTGCTGGAATTGAGCCTTTGAGGTCTGATAGAGTCGTGAGACTGCGTCCATACTGCGCTTTGCAGCAATGCTCCAAGGTTGAATCCGTTCGAAGAATGCGAGCGCAGTCTCAATGCTCGCTCGCCATTTCTCAGCTTCCTCAGGCATGCTATGGTCACTGAACAGGGAGACCAAAGGCACCATGCACGCCTGGAAGACGAACCAAACCGCGTTCCATCCCGATATCAGATCGGGTAGGCACTCGCTCGAAATGTCTTCGATGGTCTTCGCAGCAACGAGTCGACACTTGCCCACTGCGACTTTCTCCTCTGCGCTGAGGTTCACAAAGGCACAGCGTCTGAGGGCGGTGTTCAGTAAAACCGGTCGGTGCAGCACGAGTCGGATGTTCTGGAATCGCCATTTCATGACATGGCGGACGCGTCGGAGGAAATCCGGACATGACTCGCCCATGTCGGACAGGATACTGGGTAGTTCGTCGTACCAGCGAAGTATCTCATCGTCGTATGCGGAAGTTTCGGAAGGGGTGAGTAATGGGCTCTCGACAAGCCGATCCTGGATCTTGGTGGCTATCTTGCAAAATTCGGCGTTATGGACCAAAGGAAGCACCTTGAGCTGTTCAATGTATTGCGGCGTGCTGGGCTGCAGCGGGGTAGGGGTAGCCTGTGGGATTAATTAGCATGGCGATTGATTGAGGGGGGCGGGTTTTCCCACGAACCGCGTTTCTTATTGAGCCAGGTGGAAGAACCGTTATAGAGGGCCCCATTCTTCCAAGTGAAGGTCTTCCTGTGGTCGTTGACGCCCAGGCATCGAGACAGAACAGGCTCCACCATATTCGCCTCCGCATCTCGGGCGAGATGGAGTCTGTTTCTGATGGGGTCTTCACATTGAGATACTTGCTAGATTCACCTTTGCAGTCCGAGTACTCGCGATGCAGGCCCAATGCAGTAGCCATGCGAAGGGTGCCGCCCATAAGCGAATGCGCCTCGTTTGGTCGATTTAGATAGTGCATATAGTACCCGCTCATGATCGCCAAAGCCTGCAGCACTTCCAGGTTCCCACTGCCGAAGGATTCCAAAGTGAGATGCTTGCGTGACCGAATAAAGTAGACGTAATGGGCTTCGTTGTCCGAGGTCGATGACGCCAACGATCCCAGTGCGAAGACCATGTTCAACAGTGCCAGCCATGGCGAGTCTTTCCGGTTGCTGTACATATACGTAGACCAGAATTTGCGCTCTTCGATGAGAGGAAAGAAGAGATGCACTCGTTCAAAGTAGCTCTCAATGAGTTCTTGACCTTGGGCGGGCGTGGGCAGTGCCAACGGACTGGTGTCCAACAGCTCAGGAGGAGGTGATCCAGCTCGACTGGGGACGGCCGTCTCCTGATTATTACTAGCAATCATGGGTTTCGCATGTGGTGCGCATCGAACGATGACTTTGAGAGCTGCCGTGATGGAGGAGATGCCGACGTAGGAAGACAGTTTATCCACGGACATAGACAGGCCGTTGACATCGTCAGAGATCCCTTGGACTCGGCCAATGTGTTTGCGTTGTTCATCCCAATAAGGGTCCTCCTGAGGTGCCTGTTCGAGTGCCTCGAGACTCTCGGCGCCTTCCGAGCCATGGGAGACGACCTCGGATATCGCTTGAGCATTCTCCCCTTGAGGAGAGGTTGCTACAGCTGGACTGGAAAGTGCCAATTCCAAAAGTTCTTCGCGGGGCATAGAAGTCAGGGACTCTAGATCCTTGCTTGGATACAGCTTAGCAAGCACGGCCTTGTACTGCTCAATGTTGTTCGATAGCTTATCGACTAGCCTAGATTTGTTCATCATGAATCAGCTTCCATCGCAACGACTCAAATTACAGGATGCATACTTTCTGCTCGGGACAACCCTTTGAGCTGGCTTGGAATACCCGCACGCTTCGGGATGTTGGTACCACTGGCATTGCCCGCAGGGCTGGGTGCCATCACAGCGAATCTTGCGGCGTCTACATTCGACACATGCATTGCTTGTGGATATTCGTCGCGAACCCGCTGCACGAGTAGGCTTGTTGGTAGTGCCATCTCCATCTGCTCCAGGCGACCGAAGTCCTACCGACGATTGGAATGTGTGGAACATCTGGGACTGGGGGATTTTTGGAAGGGGGATCGGCAGGTTGGTCGCCGCAATTCTTCGGTCGGTGTGGAGGGGCCGCGGCTCAAACAAAAAGTGGCCCGGTAGACATGAACGCAGTGAACAAAGTTGATATCAAACTTTGAAGACTGGCGGGGGTCTAAAAGCAGTAGTGTAGGTGCAGGGAGCAATTGGAAATAATCAGAAAGATAAAGGCCACGAGGGGAGGTTAAGAGAAAAGTAGTAGGTGGATAGAAGTGGGAGCGAAGGGAAAAAAATGGGGTAACAACAGGGTTGAGCGGATGATATAATATAATAGCCAGCTGGGTACAGGGAGATGAGAAGAGAGATGGAAGAGGAAAACAGCGAGTAGCAGCAAGAAAGTAAAAGTAGATCTAGATGGGATAGGATAGACAGTCGGATCGGGGAGACTGGTATGGTGTCTGTTCAGGCTGCAGATTACCACCACTACGAGTACGATACTGCGCCGGTTGTTGGCTCCGTACGCTGATGCTTGTCTCCTTGTCCTTTGGCAAGGCTAGCGTGCGTGAGGGTGTATGAGTGTGTGGAGGTTGATGTGGATGGATGGAGGGAGGGATGGATGGATGGATGAGATATGCTTGTCTGCCTCATGCACTGGGCTGGTACCGTACAGACCGATTGTAAGTATAGATGTATGTGTATGTATGCATGTGTGTGCATCTACCTAAAAGTGTGTGTGTCTGCCCTCAGTGCACTGTGGGCTTGAATGGATCTACCGTATGCGTATGGGGGTGAGGGCGCTTGTGGCTATTCCCAGGCGTATATGATGCTCGAGCTTTCTCGCTTGTGGTCCTCCTGGGTGGATGGCCGGGAATATGGTCGTGTAAATTATGGTAGGAATGATAATGTACCTATGGGGACGTCCTGGGGGTGTGTGTGTCCTGGATGTTGTAGGTATTAGGTCGGATTGTCATTAAAGGGTAGGGGACTTAATCCCTTCGTTCCCGCTTCCAGGGCAGAGAAAAAAACACCAACGAACAACGGGCCGCCATCAAGTGAACTAGAGTAATCGAGCATCATTAGCCCCCCCGCATTATTATGAGGGCCCCGGACATGACTGATATGACAAAGGCTTGGCTGTTCTGTTTAAACTTTATCATTTCGGGTTCGCAATCATATAATTGTGATGATGGTGATGGTGTTCGTTGTCCCGGAACCGGAATTGTTTAGAGTGTGAGTGTATGAATAAAGCAAAAGAAATTTAGGGAACATATGAAGATGGAAATGATTGAATCCGACGAAATGAACTAAACCCAAACCTGACAAACCTACCACTACACTTGACGCAAAAGAGATTGAATCTACAACTTCTGTAACTCATCACAATCACACCAACAGCGATCCACTGTGTATTGTACTCCGCACAGTGTTTGCATGATGAGTTGCAAACAGTGAATACCTGAGGTAATTACACCTAGGGATGATTACAGTGTACTCAGCAAAGCAAAGCGCATGTTGATTCGGGTGAGCACGGTGTCCCCAAGATCCGGCGGCATCTAGGCTACCTCATAGAACCTCAAGTGACCTGAAGCGAGATTTGTCGTATCCACCACCAACCCAAACCAATAACCACCATCTCTCGTTCCCCCCATGTCTGATACCTGTTCCCATACTTGTTCGAGAAGCAGAAGCTTTCTTGACTTCTTTGCCAACAACCTGGCCCGAGTCCACAATTACCACAAACCTGTGTCTATAACAGACATCAGTCAATCATCATCACCATCATCATCACCGCATAGGCAAAGCCGGCGACTACTGCAAGCCCGTTTCACACCGCGGATCATCTCACCCACACCCGCACGCCATACCCATATCCTAGATTCCTTACCCATACCACAATTACAACCCTCCCCGTCCATCCCATACAACCCATACAACCCATCCAATCCCATATTCCAGACTCCCAATAACATCACATCATTCATTATCCAGGCCAGGCACCCAGCCACGCCCGGCCAGGATCTCTCTAATCCTATCTATCTCTCCAGGCACACGCCAAATGAGCAACCGGTAACCGCTGCCGGGATCGTCGAGAAGCAATCCTTTTGCATGCTGCTCATCATCATTCATTGTCGTCAGCGTCATCCTCTCTTTACACCCACTCATGTAGTCGGATCTTCTCTTTGTCAACGTCACAGCCGCCGGCCTCCACTGCTGGTTGGCACATCTAATTACAAACGGTCCAGGTACAAAGTGTCGGCATATCGGGCTGGCTCCCTGCTACTATTATATGCCTTCAATTCTGTATTCAAGAGTGCATTCGTGAGATCATTAGACTGTTAACTGGCTACATTCAACTCTACAATACCTGGCTTGCAAGGCCTTCATACTCTCAACCGGCTACAACATACTCTAGAACAGACATGTAGATTTAGAAAATAAAAGTATCTACAACCTACAGTAGGCGGATTATCACTCCAACAACCAATCTCCACACTACTCCACTCCACTCCAGTCTACGCACGCGCGCGCAAGCAGAAAGAACAATCAAAACCACCAAAGCTAGACATGAGACCCAAGTTCGTCCATCAACTACCTAACCTTGCCCATCTATCTCGTAAGCAAGCAAGCATATCAAACGCTTCACCGATCCTCTCCTCTCTCTCTCCACCCCAGCCAGCAGTCCCATATTATCAATTGCGTTTTGGATATTCCTTTTCTACTAGTTCGCTGTATTCTTTTTCATCCACGGCCGCACATTGGCTGGGCTGTTGAAGGAAGGGCATGGGATGCGATACCCCTCCCCTGCTTCCCGAACGTTGCATGCGAAAAGCACGCACACACGCACACACACACGCCATGGGGGGCATACATCCATGCCGTGGCCCCTCCGGGCCCTAGCAAAAACCGTTTTCGCTTGGTGCTCCAATGTCATGCTGGCGGGCGTTTTATTTTATTATTATGGGGGTTATTATTATTATTGAGGAGGGGATGTGGTATCGCATGGGATGTGGATGCTTAAAAAGTTTAAGTTGTAACTTGTACGGGTAGTGTTTTTAGGTAAGGCAAGGTAAGGTAGGTTTTTGAACTCAACTCATAATATGAGCGCTTTCTCGACCGACCGTACGATGCAGACGCCTATAATAGCCCCACATATACCCCCCATTCTATAACAATGATAATATCCTCAGGACGCTGGACTGGACTGGATGATTGTTAGGACCGGCGGCGGCGGGCGGGTCTTTTTGCTTTCAACCCAAGACCCTGTACATACGTACGTTGTTGCTCCGGTGGTGGTAGGAACGCATGTCGATAATATCCTTTTTTTATTTCTTGCTCTTTCGGTTTTGTGTCTCTTGTCCCTTTCGATTCTGCTGCTGGTACTTTCTCTTTCTTTCTTGTTGCTCATCAAGTATCATCCTTGAAATCTTAAGATCCTGTCCGTTTTTTCTTACACCCCTCGTCGGTGTTATGTGCATGCGTGCGTGCGTTCGTGCGTCTCGTAGTATCAGATCATCGTCACCCTCACGCTCGCTTTCTCTTTCTCTCCCTCTCTTTTGTCTTTTGCCGAACCTGTCTCTTTTCTTCCCTTCTTTTTAGCCTTCTCGATTTTCGCAAGCAGCAGCCCACCCTCACTCCACCATCATGACCATTATTCCTTGCCAAGATATGTCCACTTGAGCGCAGCGTCGTTTGCGCCGAGTCCCCTGACCTTGATGACCTGCTCGTCGCCTGGGACGACATCGATTGCGGAGTCGTTGACCAGCACGCCGGCCCTCTCCTCGAACACCAGACCCTTGGTCGGCTTGCTGGCCCTGACGAGAATCGTGTCGCCCCTGGGCTCGACCTCGAGGCCTCGGTCGTGGAAGTCGAGGTACTTGAGCGGCTGCGGCCAATCGCAATCGCGCGAGACAATCTCCCCGTCGACCCATATCCTTGCGGCCAGGACGTGTGGCTCCTCGTTGACATTGTCAATCGTGCCCGATAGCACGTCCGTCGTGCCGTTCGCTACCACTCTGATGTCCTTCTTGACAACCTTGTCCTTGATCTCCTTGCCGGTCGCGATGGAGATGAAGCGCAGCTCCACGGTGGCCGTCAGCTCCTCCGTCTTGCCGCTCGCGACCCACAACTCGAAGTCGCTGGTCGGCGGCACGCGGGCGTGGACGACGCTCCAGTCGAAGTGGGCGCGCTTGACGGCGACGGCGACGGGCGCCAGCACGCGCCTCATGGCGTAGTACGCCGGCTTCTTGCGCTGGAAGTAGTCGACGATGGACCACGAGGTGACGGGCCAGCAGTCGTTGAGCTGCCATACCAGGGCGCCTCCGCAGAACCGCTTCTGGCCCCACTGCCTGCGCCATCCACGGTACCCAAACATTAACGCCTCCGCTTGCGACAGTTGCGTCAGGTGGATAAATGCCTGCCATGTTCACATTTCAATCTTAGCACAAGTATATTATAGGGGAGGGGAGGGGGAGGCAGTGGCCCCTCGCAACAAAGTACTCTCAACGTAACGCTAAACGCAACGCAACCTGGCCTGCATGCAGGTAGAACAGGTAAAACGCAAGCGAATATCAAACCATAAACTATAAAACCGGACAGAGGGTCATATAGTATAAGGAGAGAGGGTAAAAAAAGAACAGAACACTGCAACAAAGAAAGAAGAACTAACCTCTAGGTCGGTCTGGGTCCTGAAATTCTCCACCAAGTAGGTCGCGATGCGTCGCTCGTGGCCGTCGGCCTTGTTGTGGAAGTCGAGCATGTGTGATTGCGGGTACAGTTGTGTCGGATCCGTGCAGTAGTACTTGATCGTGTCGATGTGCGGGAAGGCCTCCATGCCAAACTCGCTGTTGAAGCGTCCGCCGAGGGTGTCGAAGATTTGATACTTCTCCTGCGTGCCGTGCCATACTGTTCACCAAACCCTTCTTGTCAGCCTTTGTTGAGGGTGCATGATAGCATGTGAGAGCGTGAGAGTAAAGGGGGTGTGGGTGTGATCCAATTGTCTATTGGGAGATCACTCACCGTTCCACTGATGCATGTCTCCAACCGTCTTGTTCGACGTCTTCAAGCCATCGCCCCATGGGCTTCCCGGGTGGTACGGGATGTGAGGGCTTTCTGCCTCGACAACTTCGGGTAGTATCTATCGTAGATCCATGATTAGAAACTGAACTGCAATGGTAAAGTGCGTGCGGATACGCGGTATCTGAACAGCCCAGCCAAGTATCTGATAATACTGCACTGCACTGCACTATACATTTGAGACAGCTTACCTTCTCATAAATATATCTCGCGGGGAAATCGGTCTTGAGCCAGTTCTCCGGGTCCTTGTCTTCGTAGTTGTAAGTCAGGCCGTAAGACTCCTGCACTTGGTAATCCTCGTTGTTGCCGGCGTAGATTGCGATCGAGGGATGGTGTCGTAGCCTGCCGACGTTGGCGGTGCACTCCTGCTCGATCGACTTGAGGATCTCCGGGAACGCTGGGTAGTTTCCGCAGCCGAACATGAAATCCTGCCAGACCAGCACGCCGATCTCGTCGCAGATGTCGTAGAAGATGTTTTCTTCCCAGATACCTCCGCCCCAGATGCTGCGTTCATGGTTAGTCTGACACTCTTCTCTCCATCTCACTTTTCACCCATGGAGTACAATGCTCACCGAATCATGACCTGGTATCCATCCACCATCATCTCCAACCACTTGCGGTACCTCTCCTCCGTGACGCGGGGCGTGAACGAATCCGCTGGAATCCAGTCGGACCCGCCGCAGAAGACGTCGACGTTGTTGATGCGGAAGTAAAACGTCTTTCCGATCTCGTCGGGCTGCTGGACGAGCTCTCCCTTGCGGAAGCCGGTACGACGGCTGGACTGGTGCAGCTCGACGCCGTCCGCCGACGACACCACCGCGGTCACTTTGTACAGGGACTGTGGACCGTAGCCGTGCGGGAACCACAGCTTGGGCTCCTTGACGTGGAACTCGACGGTGGCTACGCCGTCGCTGACGGAGGCCGTCTCTTTGAACACCGCGTTCTCGCCGTCGCGAACCTCGAAGGCGACGCTGTTTCCAGATACGCCCTCGACCTTTGCGGTGATGGTGCCGCTCACCGTCTGAAGGTTGTCCGAGAGTTTGTAGTCGACGCGAAGGTCCGAGATTCTAGACTGGTATGTCTCCAGTCGGACTGGACGCCATGGACCGCAGGTGTTGAGAATCGGGCCCCAGTCCCATCCCCTTTATGCACATTACAGTCAGCGATCATAATTCAGATGATAGGGGAAACAGGGTGCAACCCTACTTACCAGTGGTATTGTGCCTTCCGCACAGCGAGACGAGACATATCGCCATTGAAACCAACCCATTGGTGCTCGGGATGCGCCTCACGGATCTTAATGGCCTCCAGGCGTGCCGAGGCGAAATCGATCTCCAAGACGTTGTCGGATCCGGGTTTCAATTGCTTCGTCACGTCGATGCGGTGCGGGATGAACATGTTGTCGCTCTTCAGGATGACGTCGCCGTTAAGCTTTACAGTCGCGAATGTGTCGAGGCCGTCGAAGGCGAGGACGTGGACGACGCCGTCCTTGGAAGCTTCGACGGAGGGCAGCTTGGTCTTGTACGTCCATGTCTTGTCGGCGACCCATTCGGCCTTGAGCTCGTTGAAGCCTAGGAAGGGGTCGGGGATTCTATGCGTGGGCGCAGACGTGTTAGTTCATGCTTTCATATTCGACGGGGCATGTCTCTTTCATATTGGGAGACTTGGGATTATTGTTTCTTCTATTCACAATTCCAACAGGGATCCCCCTCCCATGCGGGTATGACATACTTTCCATGATCAATTAAGTCCAGATGGACATTAGTTGGGACGCGAGCGACGGACAACCAGGCGTCTGCTGCGGTATCATCTGCTTGCTTGAAGGACCAGCCCTCAGAGAGCTCGTGGACGTTGAGAGCTTGGGCCATGGTTTCGGTTTTGGAGGGGTGCTTGATATCGATAACAGCAACTGAGGTCGATGACGACGTTGACAGGGACGTCGATGGTAGCTGTGATGCAGGACGAGGACAATCACTCGGTTGATTGCACACCAGGATGCGCATTCAGTAAAAAGAAAATGCCGTTGTTCCCTTCCAAAGAAGAGAGAAGAAGAAGAACGAGAGTATAAGAATTGGGAATTGGCAAAAAGAAAGGGATGTCCGGTGGTTTTTCAATGTTTGGAGCTCTTCTCAGTCGCCATGCATGCAGCAGCAGATGGCATGGCTCTTATTTCTTTCTGCTACATGTAAATAAGCTCATCAATTAGTAAATATTTCCTAGTCTTCTGACACGAGACAGAAACACGGCACACACGCAGAACACGCCGACAAAGAGGTAAGGACGTTGCGACTTGGCCGGAGCACTTGAGGCCGTTTGTGGTACCTCAGATTATTTTTCCCACCACGGTCTGGTGGTTACATAGTACGAGTGGAGCTGGATAGTGGGCAAGCTGGTACGAAACGGGAGGTGCAAAGAGACAGCTCCGTTTCCAAGATGGTTTAGTGACTTGTTTTAGTTGATATCTTTTGGTGGCTGCGGAGTCGTACCGAAAATTAGGCACGACGCAGCAAGCCAGCCGCGCGAGGCAGCGAGGCAGCGAGGGGAGGTATGGCCCGCGCGCCCGACACAGCGGTGAGATGCTTCGATGGAGGGACACAGAATGACTGAAGAGACGCGGCATCTCCGTTAAGGGAGCGGAGGATCCCTCTCCGTGGTCAGGAGAGCCGTCAGATGCTCGATGGGGCGGTTGTCCCTTCGTCTCAGTGGCTACCCTTGGCGGGGTACGCTGCGAGGAACCGTCGTTGGCGTTTTCAAATACGAGGAAGATGGCGATGGCGATGGGAGATGGAGGGTGCGTTTTGCATTACATAGGTACACGATGGACGATGGAAGGATGCAGTTCGGGAGCTTCATCCGAGAAACACATCGCATCTCTATTCTTGTCGATATCAAAAATGGAGAATTTATTCCGTACCTTTCTTTGTTTGCTTCTTTTCTCTATGCCAATTCCAACAGCGCAGTAGTGTTGTAAAGTTAATAATTGATTGTACTTGTTACAGTAAGTCATCTATATCTCGAGGTGACGTCGTGCCATGTGGCCCCTCCCCCTCCCCTCCCATTCCTCCATGGACACACTCACGCCCCGCCCCCCACGTGGGGTAAACAAAAAAGCAACAACTATAATATCCCAAAGAAATTATATCCCCAGAGCAGGAATACCCTAAATGGATGGCAGCACGCCCTCCGTAACGTATAGGGATCATGTTAAGCAATTTCCATAAAACAAAACTGCATCACTTGACATTTTCCCACGCACGCTCACCGCTCGCTCCTCAACGAAACGGAACGCACAGGAGGGTTTCGTCGGCAGTTGGCATACGTCGCGAGCAATTCATGCAACTCGAGAAAGCATGTCAGCAGGTAGATGTTGGCATTTTGGCCTAGTATTCGATGATTTCAACGCCAACACTCTATGTGGAAACCGAAAAAAGCTGGTATACTTCGCGTATCCATGCCCAATTCGAAAGTCTGACGGCTGCAGCGTACATGCATGTATGCATGGCTGCGGGCGCTGATGCGCAGGCGTGCTCCCGTCTCCCGTTCCATGGACCATGTTGTTGGTGAGATGGAAGTGTTGAAGTCCCACCGGGAGGGATAGGGTCCTTCGGTAACACTGTTTTTCGAACACGCATTCGAAGAACCGGATTGCATTGGTTTCTCAATTTAGCCTATCTACAGAGCGAAGTGCACAAGGCGTTGGTGAGGCCGTATCAGCTATCTTACCGCTATCTTCGTCCATGTGGTGCTATATCTCATGCAACCAGGTTACAGAGACAACACTTTTGGTAAAGACTCCGTGGATCTTATTAAAGAACGTGCTGTAGCCAGTCGAGGCAGGTTGTAATCAGGAAATCCCGATTGTTGGAGCTAATGACGTGCTCATAGCGAAGTTATTGTTTCCCTTAAAACAAGTCTATAGGTAAGTAATACTAAGGAACGATAACATAGAAGAATACTGCATTGGCAGCTACGAAGAGGGTATCTAAAATGACTCTACTACAGACGCGACACGTAATCAACAATCTCAAACGCTTCCATCTTCTCCTCTTCTGAACAAATCTCCGAGCTTTCCATATCATACTCGCACTTACAGGATCGTCATGCATGCAACAGTGCATGCAGCCATGAAGAAAGTTACCATGAGGGCGGTACTGTCCAATCGGATGCTCCGCATTCCATCACTGCGTCGGACTACATCGGCCCTGATTTTTTTCATCGACATTGCAGATTGACTGTTCTTCTCCTTGGATACACGCCCATCTTGAGCAAGCTGACGCATAGCCTCTGCGTTTGTGGCCAGAATATTTGTGGAGCGCGCACCCGGGCAGAAAACGACCTCGAACCCAGCGCCTGATGGGATGATAAAGGTAGAGAGTTGGTCGTCATATGCTAAGGGCATCATGTTAGCGGTGCATCTCAAGGTACGCTCCAACTGTTTAATCTTACCAAAGCTGTAAGCATCTGGGCAGATTTTCTTCACTGATTTTGAGTAGTCGCCGGGTTTGCAAACGTCCGGCGAATTGTACTCTCCCGTGCAGCAGTCTTCGGGACGATTGTTCTTCGCACAGGCCGAGAAGCAGGGATTGAATGCGGGCCGCTGGATGTTATCGTCAGGGTAAGGGTACACACCATCGCCGGGCTTCTCGGGGGGCTCCTGCTGCAGATCCCACGGACACCACCGGGAGACCTGTTTGTCGTTGACCTTTTGATCGAAATCCAATGGGTAAGAGCTGTTGGTCCGGAGGAAATTTTCGTGGCCACTGGTGTATGGATCGTAGCCCGGCTGTTCCAAGAGACCAAACGTCCCTTGACATGACGGATGGACTAGATTCGGAGGTATATCTTCCAGGCTCATATTCTGAAGTGGTTGAAGCACTATCGCCATCGGAAGATTGTACCCGTCAACAAGTGAGATGTCGTAATAGGTATGTCCATCACCTGCATCCAGAGTGAACTCGGCGAGGGACACTGGAACGTCACCCTACATACGCATGTATTAGATGAATGCAAGCGACATGGCCAAAGCGGACTTATACTCACCCCGACCTTACAGTCCAGAACGCCATAGCAGTCTCCAGACTTGCACGCCCGCCCACTGCCTTCCTTCGGACCAGTGCCGTCCTCGTTGAAAGTGCAATTCGTCCGGCCCCATACGCGCCCCTGCCAGTCCTCTGACACTGTCTGGTTGGATGTCTTGCCAGGCTGCAGTTCAAAGCCTTGCTTCGCAGGTCCATCTCCAGATTGAGTTCTAATCCCAGGCCAGATGGTTTCGGGGCAGTTGTTGGTGATGAGCAGAGGGGTAACGGGTTCTTTCCTCCGGTCTACGCGACGAGGCGCCACGCTCGCCATATGGTGCATTCCATCAGCGAATGGAAGGCTCGATATCAGACTAAGCGCTGCACATAGGGAGGGAAGCATCTGAAAACGAGCTGTGCCAGTACGACGGCCTCTGGCTTGGACTGACTTCATGGCGATATTCGGTTTAGAGGTAGTACAGGATAAATGAGGTTGAGACTTGAATGCTTAGTGGTAAGTGATAGTAATACGCGATCAGGTCCAAAGAATGAACCCGATACCGCGTGATAAAGTAGGTAATATGAACAGGGAATGGGTGAGGAAGTGAAGGGATGTGAGGGTGTCAATGTGGTTTAAGGATAAAGATGAAGCTGGACGACCAGCGTCCACGCGAAGTCAAAATCAAGGAATGCAGAGCTGCAGGAGCGATCATCATCATTGGCGTACGAAGAAGTTGCATTTCGTGTGGCCCTGCCCTGGCATTGGGAGAGTGAGTGACGCAATTGTGCCCATCCCTGCCATCTTGTCCCTGCCAAGCGCGTTATCAGGCCAGGGTCCAACAACGGTAACAGTACAGAGCCAATCATTAGCATTCACCTCTCCTGTTCTGGAACGAGCAAAATACAAGAAAAGCAAGATGGCAAACAAAGAACACTTGCTTTGTAGTGCTCAGATATTTTAATTGAAGTTAGGCATGTAAGGCTGGCTTCCTGAAAGTTTTAAGTTTTACAACTGGACTCCGTGCATGTATATTCTATGCCTAAAGTGTCTATGTAAGAGTGTACTGTAGCCAGTAAACAACCTTAACTGCTCGCGACAAACCTTGCAAAGGCGCTGTTGTGGACATAAAATACTACCAGGGGGCCAGCCCAACGTGCCAACCCTCTGTACCTAAGGTACTCTGGAATATGTATTTTTAAAAGCTCTTTTGACTATTATTAATTGAGTAAAGTCTCTCCCAGAATGTCTACCTCATAAGGCCCGAAACCTATTGATTTTCTTACAGTATGCTTTCAGATAGCTCACTAGTTTAGACGATACATAAATCTACCATGCAGCCAGCTCAACGTACCGACATTCCATGAATTGTAGAACCATTCATCAGCATTCACCTTCTATCCTCGAACAATCACAACGCAAGCAATCAAAACACACAAAAACTTTGGTGGTCAGAATTCATTTGTATTATGCCTACTCTAAGTATGGGCTTCTCGCACGACCCGCTGCCCCTCGCCCACATCCACTTCTTTATGTTAAAATCAAAGGAAAATATAAAAAAACGCCGCCCTAGCCCAAGCAAAGTACCATGGATTTCCCCATCGGCTGCTTGCTGTCTTGGAGCCAGGTCTTTATATAAGAATGGTATCATGCTCTCAATCCAAAGTGCCCTCACCCATCCCGCCGCCGCGCTTACGTTGCGGCAGCGGCGAAGATCACAAGAAAATGTCCTCCAAGAGGAAAGGGGGTGGTATTTTTACAATACGAAAAGGGCTGCAAGACCGGCCAGTCCAAGGCCGAAGTACGATTGCGAGGAGAGGGCGGGAGCGGCGTTGACGCTCTGCTGGGCGGGGTCGACGGAGGTGGATGTGGGAGTGAGGCCGCCGGCGGTGTTGGAGGCTTCGGTGCCGGGGTTCTGGGTGTCGCCTGGGGTGGAGGAGGGCGAGGTGGAGGAGCCGCCGCCGCTCTGGCCAGGGCTGAGGTTCTCGGGGGCGTTGGCGGCGAGGGCTTGGAAGGCCTCGACGGTGCGGTTGCCGGTCAAAGGACTGGAATGGCGTGTTAGTTGGAATTGGGAGGATGGTTGAGACATTATAGGGAACTTACGCGTTGATGGCACCAGCCATGCCGTTTTGGCAATGTTGGCCTTGGGAGCAGTAGAACCAGATGGGCTTCTCGTCCTTAACGCGGATTGTGTAGGTCAACTTGCCACCGCCAGTTCCATTGCCAGCGGCCAACGAGGCAGGCATGAATCCGGACCAGAAAGCATCTGTCTTATTGGCCATGACGTTCTGGATAGGAACGCAAGGCTGTCCGAAGGTAGACTCAGCAACAGAGTGGTTCTGTGAAGAGTTAGCTGGAAGAACGCAGATTGCGAAGTGAGTGGACTTGCCTTGGGGTTGAACTGGAACTGAACCAAGTCACCAGGCTTTGCCTGGATGTTGGGAGGAAGGAATTCGAGAGTTCCATTTGGTCCGCCGACTTGAATAACGTGAGTATTGACCATTCCTGCTGGTGGAGCCTCCCCAAGAAGTCCAGTTCCTGTTGCCAATGCCGCCGCAGTGGTTCCTGTTGCGAGCAGAGTCTCCGATGCTACTATCGCGGTGGCCTGCTCGCCCTCGCCGTGGGTGGTGGCTGCTGCGAACCCAAGAAGGGCAGAGGCGATGATTGATCTCGAGAAATACATTGTGTATGTGGATTTTTTAATTTTTCTGACCTTGTCGAAAGGAGTGACTTTGGAATTACTAGATTGTAATAGACGTGCGTGAATAAAGGCGACTAGCGCTCTGAACTGGACTGGCCAGATGAAATTAAGAATTGAATACGGAAGACCGCAAGAAAGGAATTGAAGAGAAAGTGGAAAGGAAAGCAAACACAAAGTACGGAGGAGATGGAGGAGATGTGAGCCTGACTACATGGCTATAGCGATTCTTAAGGCATGAAGACGTCTGTGGATCAACGGCTAGTGCGCACTGGTGCCGACGTACTCCAGGGTAGCCAAGACGTATTCGAAGCATAGAATGTCCCATCTGCGACATGTCAGAATCAGTTCGTGCATCAGCCACGCGCTCGGCGGGTTAACTTCCGGATCTGAGGCTCAACGTGCCGAAGCGAGATAATATCCCCCGACTGGCCCCAGTCTGCTATTGTACGGAGAGTACAACCACGCGAATCGCAACTTTTGAATGACCACAGTGCAGCGCAAATGTGATAATAAGATCGAATGGCTCAGTCAATTCGTGCAATTCATTTCATACTAATCCATCAACTGTGTTCGTTGAATTATTGCATTCGTTCATACCAAATTAGGGAGGTCGAAATTATTCTCGTTTTGGGGTTGGGGGGTTGATGTGACGAAGCGTCCCCTGTTTGGTCTGCGTTACAGAATGCCTCAGCATGCCCGACACGACCTGTTGATCCGGGAACGTCTAGACCGGGGTTACCAAAAACGTTCGGATGGCTCCCATGCGAGATTGCATTGTTTGCTGTATTCATGTCCACCTCATGCCGGTGGAAACTGCCCATCCGTGGATATTGTTTGATGTAACATGAGTTCGTTATTGCGAGGATGACATCAAGGCACCCTCTGGCCAGGGCAGTCCGTCTTGTCGCGTTTCATAGCATTGTTTTTGCTTCAGCGACTCTGCGAACAATCTCTGTTTGCGAGCGACAATAGTTTCGTAGTCAGTCGTATGTTTAAGCCCTTTACAGGAAAGGTAACGAGGCACTCTGGCACGAGAACGCGCCACACCCCTTCTTTTCGCGGGTGATCAATATCTGGAGAAGGCGACCCCAACTTAGAAATCCAGCACCAGCTGTGGCGCCAGTTTCTCAAGATCCTCAACTTGCAAATACCCGTCCATATGGCTGCCTCCTTGCCGGGCTTCGCTGCGCTCGAATCGCGCTCTCGCAACAGCTTCGCGCACAAATATCTCCATGTACTTTCCCACGAGCTCCATAGCACCCTTCTGGATTTTCATGTCCTTGTCCTCGAAACCCTCGTATAACAGTCTTGCCAGCAACTTTTCGGGTATAGGATCCAGCTGAGGCTGCAGTATCGAAGTATGTTCGACCTCAGTCGCATCCTCCATCAATTCATCGCGATCCGACTGTGAAAGGGCATCCTGTTCGTCGTCCTCATCCTCTGAATCAGAAATGAGCGTCAAAGAGGGCTGCAAACCAGCCCCCGCAGCAGATGTTCTCTTTGCGGGGCCGGAAACGCGCGAAGTCGTCGCCGCTGGACCGCGTTGTGCAGTCGTCGTGGACGAATTGACAGGACGGGGCGGTTTGAATGCCGGGCCCTTTCGCTTCGGAACGTTGCTTGCCTTTGGGGCTGGCGGCATCGTCGTCGTTGAGTTTGCGCTTTTTGTGGAAGTGAGGTGTTCGTTGGTTGTGCTAGACGTGCTGTGCAGCGTGTTATGGTGTTGGTGCTGGACGCGCGCGCTATCAGGTGAGCCTTGCCAATGCACGTGGCCTGCACTCAAGAAATGGACAGCACCTCCAGCATTCACCGCAAGTTGATATGCAGAAATCTACCTGGTTAAGTTGTTCGAATTCCCACAGCTACGGTGTGTCGGTTTACAATTTAAAATGGGTTTGTTGTCGAGATTGGCGATGCCAAACACTCTACGGACTACTAATTACCTGCTCCGCATATCCCTACCATTATTGCATCACAAGACTAAAACCCTCAGCTACCACTAGCGAACAAGTTTATGTCTGTAGTCTACGAGTAGATTGTCAAGAAGCACCAGCAAATAATGAATATTTCATTAAGCCAGCAATATCAAACCTTCAATCCACATTCTCTAATCTTTTACCAGCGGGCTCAGAGGGGAATATCAAGCACAGCGTCTCCCGATCTCATGGCGATCACAGATACCACCGATCATTTGGTAGTACACCGTTTAGCTGATCCCGTACCACTAACACCACCAATGTTTCTTGCATCGCCGAAGACAAACGAAATTCTCCGGAAGAAAGGGCCATTGCAGACGGTGGGTGCGGGCGGTTTCACATTGAAAAGGAGGCTTGGAGACGACTCACAAAGTCGAATAGGGTGGGTGAGTATGAGGGAGAATAGCGTATCAATATTGTTCGATTTTCCTCTTTTTGCGGAAAAGTTTGGGTCGTGTTGCTGCAGAGCCAGTACCGTAGAACGTTACGCGGCAGATGCAGTACGTATCCAATCTCGACAGAGTTCTGACATGCGCGGTTCGGCCTCGTTTGTGAATGTGTGCAGCAGGTGTGGTCGGCCAGATCTTGATCGAGGTCTGGGGTTTGAGCTGGTTATTCAGGAGTACATACTCAGTTGTAACCAGTTCAGCAGCCTCATGGCCTCACAAATTTACTCGTGAATATATAGTTGTAGGCATGAAATACTAGCAAGGAGCCTACCGTCTGTACATATGAAATGAGACGGCCAAACAATGTTATCGTCACCTTTGCAGACGGGTAGACGATTAATCTAAGATCGGAAGCACGCACACCACCCACCTGCAACTGATCTTGGACGCCAGACTGAAAGTAGGGTTCGTGGCTTTCTGGTACTACATTGCTGTACCCCGAAGATGTCAATCAGGATGGAAAGCCGGAGCACAGCAGGGGATTCAATTCCTGGGACTTGTTCTCGGTCGTCGGCTGCCAGGAGTATCTGGTGGCCCTGGCCTGGGGTGCATATGGGTGTACATGTCGTGACAGGTGTATGCCTAAGTAGTCTATGTAGAACAGGAAGGGATAGCTGTCGGATTCGGGGCTGCTCCGGTGAGTGGCCAGGTGATGTTCTTGCATGAGGACGGATGAAGAACAAAACAAAATTGTGGCAGAGCGAAGCAAAGTCGTACCTTGCGAAGGTAGTGTGGCAGGCCGTAGCAATTGGAAGATGGAATAAGGTAGGCCACGTCGCGCCCCAGATACAAAGCAAAAAGAATCAAGAAATTGTGTTTGTGACCTTTCCACTAATTAATCCTTGGGTTTGATGGTGGGTAGTACGTGGAAGACTGTCTGTAGTCTCGAACCTCAAGGCGCCGGGCACTAAGGGCAACCAGATCTCCAGCTGTTTGGGGCAACGTTTGAGCGAAGCGAGACTGAGCAAAAGATGGTCATTTTGGGCAAGAACCACGTATCGTGGTGAATTAGTATAGCAAAGCAGGCCTGAAATATCGAAAATTCGAAGAGGAACGGTGCCGTAAAGGGGAGTGCAGCTTCGCGTAGACCAAAGCGCAGGGGACACGGAGGCACTGCAGCATGACCACAACGTCAGCAGCCGCACAGAGAAGCTTCGATGGACCGCGTGCAGCAATATTTAATGACAGCTTTGGTGAGAGGTTCGACTAGGTCATGTCGATATCGGCGTCAAGGTCCATGGGTTTTCATCTATACTTCGGTACGTGCAGTACGAGTAGCACGGCAGCAGGGGTGTACATGCGTGCGTTCACCGGGTGTCTAGAGCGAGCGTGTGTGTAAACTGTACAGGTAGCGTGTAGGTAAGGCTGGTGCCAGATGTCGAGATTCATTTCAATTCTTGGAGGTTGCAGGTGTCCAGGCCAGCCGCGCCAGCGCCGGGCGGGGCGAGTATGTAAACAGTAGGGCAGGGTGGCCTTTTAATATGTAAAAGGGATGTGAAGATAACTATTGGAGAGACGTGTGGTTGCAAGATGCAAGAGGATGTTCGGCGGGCAGATGTTGGGAGCACGGCTGAGACATGTCCAAAAGAAGACATGAAGGATCCTGAATCAAGGGGACTGGCGTAAGGTCACGTATACACAGTACTGTGCGTACCAACGTTGGTAATTAGTTACGAAGCATCTATCATTTTGTAGTTAGCAGTCGTGGGAAGAGCAATGCCATTGAAGATGGTTACAAAGTACTAAAATACATACAAGTAGGTTGGGTTGGGTAGACTGTAGGCCGAAAAGAGTATGCTGAAGCCGTGTGGAGCAACATATGGAGATACCGACCTACCAGTAGATACCGAATGTACCTAGGGCATGTATGCTTCGGATGTTTGTATGGATATGTATCATGTATGCGCCGCACACCGGCGTCTGACAAGTTGCCAGCGCTTAGTAGATGTTGTACTCCGTACACAACGATGGTATTATCTACCTAGGCGTTCTAGGTAGGTAATTATTCTTAGCTTAGCACGATTACTCGGTCTACAACTACGTATGGAGTACTGAATACTCTATACAAACCGTACTTTCTCTGTCTTCAGTACTCTGTATGTCTCTCTACTGTAGGAAATAAATATAAGAGATCCTTGATCATAGAAGAGGGACCAAATGTCCGGCATGAATTAAGAAGAGCGGAAACCTAGGCGAGTCCATTCAAACCCTGCCTGGCCCACCTTCGTCCCTCGTCCCTCGTCCCTCATCGCCCAAGAAAAACAGGCAGCGTACTTGTAGTTGTATGTAGAGTGTATTGTTGTGTGTAGTGCAGGTTCATTGGTTGGGGACGTGTGGGTGGGTTTAAAGTGCTGCGTGATGCAATGCGAAAGTCACATCCCCGTTGGTACAGAGGGTTGGCATGTCGGGCTGGCTCTCTGCCGCTGGTAGTATTTTATGCCTACAACAGTGCATTTACAAGGTTTCATTGCAAGGAGTTGAGATTATTTATTGGCTACAGTACACTCTGATATGGATACTCTAGGTAATTATAGAAGACGTGCCAACCCTCTGTAGACAGGGTGACAGGGTTCTGGTATGGAAGGTTCATCCATTCATTCGATTCAATCGATCAAATCAATCAATTTACAGCCTCCCGTTCCACTCTTCAGCGCACATGCACACTCTTTTTATATTATCATAACCATCATCACCACCGTCTTCTTCCTCTACCAACAAATCAACAGAATACTTCGAAGATACTCTGTACTCCCCCGTACTCCCCAGCCATGTAATGTAGACCATGGATACCTTACTGTAATTACTATAATTAATCCTCTGTACTCTCGACCAAACTAACGTGAACCTAATTGACTTGTTATGGACGGCGCATGAATTAATTATTATTATTCCCACCATCACCGCCATTCCATGCATCCCATTAAAGTACGCCTTCATCCCTCCATGATATACATTCCTCTCGGCCTCTTCTTCTTCTTCCTCTTTCTACTCCTCCCATAATATAATCAACCAAATATCCACCGGGCGATCCTCCACATTGTTTCAACCACTCCATACACCAGGTCACTACTTCTCATCCTGACTCCTGCTCCTTTTCCTTCGCCTCCTTCTCTCTCTATCCTCCCTCCCTTCTACTTTCTACTTTACTCCTGTCCCTCGCTCCTGTTGTTTGTTCCACCTCTTCCAGCTCTATTATTACACAAATATTACTACCAGACTCCCATCCCACATTTTCCCACTCACACGCGTCCTCTCGTTTCTCCTCGCCCCTCCGCCACCACAACTTCATCTACGAGTATTACCCTGAGTTTGAACACCCACCCACCCACCTAAAACCACCCCTCTGATCAACCTTGAACCACGACCACGCTCACTCTCACTCTCACTCTCACTCTCATGCTCACGCATCGCACACAACCGAACGCCTCCACCGACTCGAACTGTCTCTCCTAACTACCTATACTAAACCTAAGTTACCTGTCTGTCACCCCGTGGACCATCGATAAGAGACACCCCATTCCGGACTACTCAAGGGCCCGTGATCTGCACGGTAGTACCACTACAAGTGCCTTACCACATCACCCACACCTCTTTTAATCCATATCTAGTCCCTTCACTCCCCTTCGGTCCCGCCTCAGGAATTCCACGGCTCCCCTCTCCAAACAACAAACACCCAGAAGTAACCAAACAACACTCGGTCAACCTCCATCGTTCGTTGTCCAGGCATACCGCCTCCCACAGTCACTGTAAACAGTCATTACGTATCCAGGCCCTTCAAATACACACAAAACAGAGACGTACATATCGAATACAGACGAACATACCCAACGGCGCTGACTTGACCTTCTTCTGGGCACCCATCTGTACCATACTTTCTGCTGTGACGTGCCTACGACAGCATGCCACATTCGGCGAACGGTAGCTCGCCCACGCCAATGTCGCGATCGTCCTCGCCCTCTGCTGAGGATACCAATACAAATACTACCGCTCAAGTCGAAGCCGATGCCTTTCCAAAACCTGCCGGCATCTCCCTCCAGGCTCCTAGACCTACGGAAGGCCATTTGTCGCCATCCAGGTCAACCGTTTCCTTCGATTCCTCGCCGCGCTCTGTCCAGGCCATTTCCGAGCAAAACGTTGGTTTTGATGATGCACGACATACCCGATCCGCCAGTCGTGGTGCCACAAATGGCCACCACCCACCGACCAACTCAAACTCGCGCCAGCGCGCCCAGTTCTTTGAGGATCGGTTTGCATACAAGGACGATTCCACTTCCTCCTCTCGCGACCGCGTGACCAAGGATGCACCTGTCATTGCGGACCTCCGCACGAATGTCATTGTACGTTCCCCGCTGCACCCATGTCCCCTTCTAGACTGGAACGCTTGCTAATGTTACACAGATCAAGGACGAGTACACCCTGGTGACCGACCTATCACACCATCTGTCCCAGCGATACCAGCGACCAGAATCGTCGATCATGATTACTGTCAACCACTCGGCTTGCCTCTTGCTCGGCGGATCCTTTGAACCAACCTACATCCTCACTATCAACGCACTCCCCGTCTCTATTCAGCCTACTCTCAACAAACGAAACGCCGCGCTTATCCAGTCCTTCCTGTTCGAAACGATTGGCGTACATGCAGATCGTGGCATCATCAAATTTGTGCCCATCGCCGAAGAAAGCCTCGCCACAAATGGCATGACGATGCTTGGAGAGATTGAGCGACTAGAACGCCAGCAGGCTGCAGAGAGCACTAGTCTCGTTCGTGCTCTTACGAAGAGCTCGAAACGATCTGTTATCACCAAGGCTAAGAGCAGCTTCCAGCTCGCCAGGCACGACTCTAGGGTGGTCGAGAGCGAGCGGGCAACCCCTCCTCTTCCCAGTCCGGGCCCTTGTGACTCTGGCATCGCAGTGAATGATAAAGACCAGGAAATAACGAGCACCAGCAACCTGACGCGCAAGGTCTCAACCAAAGAAAAATCCTCAAAGCAACTCAAGGAAAAATCCAGCTCGAAGTCCACACCGGCCTTCAATATTGCACCGCCACCCATCCCAGTGGATACAAAGTCCCCTAGGGTTGGAAAAAGAAAGAGCTTCATCGCCATCTTCAAGCGATAGGAACCCATTTGGGTCTTGTGGCAAGTTCCGAAACGACTCGGTAATTAATTTGTAGAAAACATACATGCATACATACATAATGGCGTTGCGCCTTCGGAGAAGTGCGTGCGGTCCCGAAGCCACGATCTCGGTGCACGGCGCCGCCCATCCACTTATCTCTATTTCCACATCACGATCGAATTACCACTTATAGCGCGACCGGCATTCTGTACTTCGGACACTTTTGGAAACATGTGATTGCTATTCGCAGCAGGTTTCACACATGGCATAGCATTCGTACGAGCATTTACGGCGTTTTTCTTTGGTGGGGCGGAGGGGAACATTCGATATCAACCCCTGGGGTCCGACAGCACATCTTTCACCTTTTCCTTTGTCCCTTTCTCCTATAACATATACCCTATCGCATTGGCATCGTTATTCCTAAAAGTTCGCATTCCATGGCGGGTTTCCCCAACCGATGTATCATGATCAATAAATACCCCAATCTTACTAAGATAATAATGCAATCAACTCATACATGATTATGTACTCCATTTGGACGTCGTCCGTCATCACGAGAAGATATTTTCTACCCACCTTCTAAGCTCACATGGCCATCTCGAAGCAAAGAACATGCTCGGGATACAATGCCAGAAAAGAATCAAGAAATGACGACATTGAAGATTGTATATCTTACAACACGCGTGATGAGCAGGGCGGCTAGGGCTGAAGATGTACTCGAAGCCAGTCAGAGGGCACTCTAGGTGGAGCAAACATAGGGGAGCGAAGGTCCTCATAGGGTCGTCTTGCCCACTCGACCACACACATACATAAGTATTCAACAATACCGGATCCTTTATACGTTATCACAGCCATTGAACCTTTTTAATGTACTACTGTGCGCTACTTGCTGTCTAATGTTCTATACGTGCATAGAGTTGGTATTGTTTAGCAGCTGTGTTTTGAGGCGCCTGACGTGTTCTTGTCTTTATTTTTTTATTTTTAAGCGGTTTCTACTCCCTGGTGTATGTTGTAGGAATGGTTTGGTTCATTCTGGATTATGGTGTTGGGGACTGGTTGTTTTTAACCTGTTTTGATGGTAAGTTTATAGAGGTGTTTGTTGATACAATGTGGTTTACTTGTGAGTGTATCCTTCATTACTTTGGGGAACGAATATAGGACTGATCACCTAGGTAGGTATTTAAGGTTAACGGCTGTGTCGTTTCTTTTGGGAAATGTGACAGAATGATTTCGACAATAGTAGTGAGAATGCATATGAGGATACAGCATACCGCAACTTTATCTATCGAGTACCAAAGGTGGACACAAAGAAGCGATGGATCTGGTTCCGAAATCTTGGCAATTCGGCGGTGGAAGATTCGCGGCCGCCGCAGCCATTTCATCATAACCCACCCTCAAGGCAACGTTGTGACTTTCGGACTAGTCCACCCGTCCCGAACCATCAACTCAACGCAGCGTAACGCAACATTACTCTTCTCAACATTTGATCCAACCGACACTCCCATTTCTGTTGGACTAGAAAAAGAGGCACCCCCCAGCCTGCCATTCTGTCCTCACGACATACAATCGATACAGCTCCGATATTAGGATAAGAGAAGGTATACGTAGAAGGTGAAAGGACGGACGACGATCACCATGGCCGACGGCGGAGTCGACATCGCGCAGCTTTCCGAGGAGCAGCAGCTCGCACTGCAGCAATTCACCGCGGTGACGGACCAGGACATCAATGTGGCGGTTCCGCTCTTACAACGGTGTCAATGGAACGTACAGGTAAGAGCAAGACAGCAGCCCAAGCATGGAATCGCGAGTTGAGACTGACGACCGACATATATGTAGATTGCGATAGCCCGCTTCTTCGACGGCGAACCCGCAGAAGACCCAATCGCAGCCGCCGCCACGGCAGACATACCAGCGCCGCAAGACACGCGGAGACAAGAGACATTGCTGAATGGCTTCTCCAGCTCACCTCGATCCTCCACCTCCTCCAGCCGTCGAGTCCGCGTAGAACCCGCGCCTCGAGTCGTGCCCCAGCCTGAGAACCAGGTAGCAACACAAGCACCTTTGGTCCTGACATTACTGTTCGCGCCATTCAGTCTGGTGTTCTCTCTGCTTTCCAAGTATTTCCGGTTCATGGGATATCTATTCCCATTCGTGCCGAGGTTATGGGGTCGTCTAACAGCGAGCAATATCAATACACCTGCGGGCCGGAGGACCACAGGTGGGAGGCGGCCGCTCAACCCAAGGGACAATGCGGCACGGTTCATCCGGGAGTTCGAGGAGGAGTATGGCAGCAACACCCTGCCCTTCCACGAGGGCGGATATGCCAGCGCTTTCGACATCGCAAAGAAGGACCTCAAGTTCCTCCTCGTGGTCCTCGTGTCTCCCGAGCACGACGAGACTTCATCTTTCATCCGAGACACGTTGCTATCGCAAGAGGTGGTTGATTTCGTGCGAAACCCGGAGAACAACATCATACTATGGGCAGGCAACGTGCAGGATTCAGAGGCATACCAAGTGTCCACCGCGCTCAATTGCACCAAGTTCCCCTTCGGCGCACTCATCGTCCACACACCCCAAGTCTCCTCCACCGCAATGGGCATCGCCACGCGCATCGCCGGCCCCACACCCCCCGCGCAATTCGTCTCGAAGCTCCGCCAGGGCATCCAAGCCCACAGCGAACCGCTAAACCGCGTGCGCGCGCAACGAGCCGAACAACAAGCCACCCGAAACATCCGACAAGAGCAAGACAGCGCATACGAGCGGTCCCTCGCCGTCGACCGCGAGCGCGCCCGCAAGAAGAAAGAAGAAGCCGAGCGCAAGGCCCGCGAGGAGAAAGAAGCCCTCGAGCGCGAGCAAGCCAAAGAGCGATACGCACAGCAGCTCGCGCAGTGGCGCAGATGGCGCGCGACGTCCATCCCCAGCGAGCCCGGCCCCGACGACAAAGACGTCGTGCGGATAAGCCTCCGTATGCCGTCTGGCGACCGCATCGTGCGGAAATTCAGAGCCGACGCGCACATCGAGGAACTATACGCTTTCGTCGAGTGCTACGATGTCTTGAACCCCGCGTCCGATGACGACAATACCGGCGGCAGCGCCGAAGAGCCGTCGGGCTTCGAGCACGAGTACAAATTCCAGCTCGTGTCGCCGATGCCGAGGGAGGCCTACGAACTCAAGAACGGGGGATCCCTCCGCGAGAGGATAGGCAGGAGCGGGAATCTCATCGTCGAGCGCACTGACATCGCGGACGATGACGAAGAAGGCAGTGACGAAGATGGCGGCAGCTCTTGAAGTTTTGACGTTTTTATAGAGAAAATTTAGCATTTAGCAGCGTGTGCACGTTTCGTGTTAGGGTTATGTTACAATACCACACCATATCATACTAAATTACATTATACCAAATTACATCATGATACTCAGAATAGGTGCACGATTGATTCCCGAAGAAACAGGGAGACCGCGCGGGATCACCACCTGCGTCTCCCCAGCGGTTCATACTCCCTCTGTCTTTGTCTCTACGTAAGAGTTACTTGTAGTCCGCATGTACCTATCTCTTAGGAGGAAGACGAGGGTGTGGTCTATACTGACTGATTACAGAAGACCCTACGTTTCCCGAGCAAGCGAGCGCTGCTGAATCGATCGACGTGAGTAATACACGCGTAAGGTTCATGATAAAGAATGACTTCAACGGTGAGGAAGGTGTCTGTGGTGCTCCGGATACCTTGCGCGCAGGACGAAGAGGGAGGACAGATGGACTGGGAAGGGGATGAGTTGAATGTCCAATGAACGAAGACTGAGTTTATCTATTGGAAGACCACTACTGGGTTTCGATATTGAAAGCTGTTTGTTATGAGAGTATATTGTTGCTGTGACGACACATGGTGTAGGTTGAGCCGTATGCGTAGGAAGTGCATGCAAATACCATGGATTTTCGAGTCGTCTCAACACTGTACGTGTCTGATGCATATACCGTTGATTTCAGGTTATCTACCGAGTGTTACTACTTAGCTTCATATACGAGATAGTCAAGGGCATAGCATATTGCTTCAGAAGGTAGTGGTGATGATGGAAAGATAGATGAAGTGTCACTAAAGATTCTTAATTCTGTGACTAGAAGGTGACATACAGTAACTTGGGCAGCACTCGACCATGGTAGGACCGTGTGCAATGGAGGCATTCCTCTGTAGTAGGGTATAGCCTATGGCCTGGCATACAAAGCCTTACTTCTGCTGGACGAGTGCCATATCGATCAGCTTGACTATTTTTCTGATAAGCATTGCACCCTCTCCGTTAGTGGTTGCCAATTGCTCTGCATGCATGGCAAATACCTGCTCCACTAGAACCTTGAGAGCGCTCCTGTCGACGCAGTTCCCAACTTTTGCCGTCAGATCCTCCATCGAGTCATGCTTTTGCACTCCCCCGTGTTGCTCACGGAGCTGCCCGGCACGGCCTTGCATGAACTGCTCGATCCCACACAAAGCCTTACGTACCCCTGCCAACAGAGAAAACAGAGCAGTCACATCCTCATTACTTCCCTCTGGCAAGTTGGGCGCTGTCCGAATGGTGAGAGTGATACGCACGTCCTGGTCCTGAGCAATGTCGTCGATGATATCTTCGACCACTTGCTGAACCTTATGGGCGTCCCACTCAACACGCACGCGCTTGTGGGCGCGCTGCAGAAAGAGCGCGAGACTCTCATATGGAAGTGAAGATCCTAGGTTCGCATTGCCGAGGACGGCATGGCGAGTCGTGATGAGCTGGGCATCCAACGCGCGGATATGTGGACATCGTTTGAGGGCATGTCGAGGAGATCCGGATGTAGGTTTTCTACGGTCCGCTGAAGTGCTTCTAGCGTATCTTAGAGAGATTCTCATATAAAGTTTTTATAGTTCGCTGAAGTGCTTCTGGCGCATCTTAAAGAGACCCTGATGCAAAGGTTTTACAGTTCGCTGAATGCCCCCAGCGCGTTTAGGTTTTTAGTGAGGTTTAAGATGAGGTACTCCATAGGCATGCAATTGTAAATAAGATAGCGAAGACACAATATACCATACACTTTGATTCACTGGAAGTCACATATATTCGGAAGAGATAATGTTTTGTGATATCAAGATTAATTCTTTTATAGGCTTGGAAATACCTATCTACAGAAGAAGACTTTTCGTTTATCCCTATTTTCTGAGAATTTGTATATATTATTGCATCAAAAGTGTGATGCAAATGCTCTAACAGTATTAATGATCATGATACTATGAGAAATGTATGTTCCCAAAGTACAGTCGTAAACTCATAACCTTCATAAAACTCCATTCGCTCCGTCCTAGATGATACTAGACCAACTCTAGACATTGTACTTTTTTTTTCTGTTTCTACATCTCGGTTGATGGGGTGTGGTTGATTTAGTCGTAGAGGTCCATGCCCTCATCACCTTCGAGATCTGCCAATGCATCGTCTTCATCCTCATACATCTCTGAATCATCCTCGCTGTCGGTGTGGTTGGGTAGCACGAGGATGTGACCATCGTCCATGACAACCCGGGCGGTTTCGCCATCCTTGATCGATCCTCTTAGGATCATAACGGCGAGACGGTTGAGCACTTCCTTCTCGATCAAGCGTGCGAGAGGACGAGCACCATAAGCTGGCGAGTATCCAGCAGAACCAAGGTAGTCGCGGACATCCGGTGTCATGTCGATGAACACATTCCGTCCGTTGTCTACCAGTCGTTTCTGGATCTCTGACATGCGCACATCGACAATCTTGCGAATCTCTTTCTTTGTAAGACGGTTGAAGATAACGATGGAGGAGATACGGTTCAAGAACTCCGGAAGGAAGTATGAGCGCAAAGCACCCATGACCATGTCCTTCGTGGTTGGATCGATGCGGCCATCTGCAGCGTTTGGACGTGAGAGGTATTCAGCACCCAAGTTGGAAGTCATGACGACAATGCAGTTCTTTGCATCGACGATACGACCTTGTCCATCGGTGATGCGGCCGTCATCCATGAGCTGCAAGAGGACAGTTAGGACCTCTTTGGCAGCCTTCTCCACCTCATCAAATAACAAGATAGAGAATGGACGACGTCGGAGAGCTTCGGTGAGCTGACCTCCTGCATCGTGGCCCACGTATCCTGGCGGAGCACCAATCATTCGGCTGAGCGAATGCCTCTCCTGGTATTCTGACATATCGAACCGGATCATGCTCTTTGGGTCATCGAACAGGAACTCGGCCAATGCCTTGGTAAGGAGCGTTTTACCAGTACCAGAGGGACCACAGAACAAGAAACTGGGCGGTTGATTGGGATTGGCAAGGCCAGACCGTTGAAGTCGGATGGAATTCGAGACAGCCTGGACTGCCTCTCTTTGACCAACAACAACCTTACTCAAATGGTTTTCCATGTGAATGAGCTTCTCCTTCTCGGTTGTCCTGAGTCGGGTGACAGGAATACCGGTCCATCGAGCAACAATCTCGTTAATCTGGTCTGGTCCAACGGTGTCGCTCAGAAGTGCTTCTCCGGCCCCGCCCTGACGGCTCCACATCTCGGCATCATTCTTCTTCTTTTCATGTTCCAGCTCATCAATGCGCTGCTCCACATCGGGGATGGCGTAGTACTTGAGATCCGAAGCGGTCTGGATGTCTCGAATACGTTCAGCCTCGAGAAGTTTGTTGCGGAGGTTCTCGAGCTTCAATTTCGCTTCCTGAATCTCCTTGCCACGCTCCTTTTCGCGCTCGTACATTTCGCGCAGAGGCTTGAGTTCTTCCTCAATGTTGGCGGCCTCTGCCCTTGCTTCCTTCAGACGTTGGCGGGAAGCATCATCCTTTTCTCGGTCGAGAGCATGGATTTCAATCTGGAGCTGACGCAGACGGCGCTCGAGATTATCAAGCGCTTCTGGTTGCGATTCGCGGGTCACCCGCACTGCCGCTGCAGCCTCATCAATAAGGTCGACTGCGGAGTCGGGAAGACGGCGCTGGGTGAGGTAGCGGGCTGCCAAAGTAGCAGCAGAAACAATGGCACCATCCATGATGGTGACACCGTGATGGGTCTCGTACTTCTCCTTCAATCCACGAAGAATGGAAATGGTCTCAGGGATCGACGGCTCCTTGACAAGGACCTGCTGGAAACGACGTTCGAAAGCCTGGTCCTTCTCAATGTACTTGCGGTACTCTCCTAGTGTTGTGGCACCGATACAGTGAAGCTGGCCACGGGCAAGCATGGGCTTGAGCAAGTTGGCAGCGTCCATGCCTCCCTCACCGGAAGAACCGGCTCCCATGAGAAGATGAATTTCGTCTACGAAGAGCACTATCATCTCCTTAGATTCCTCAATCTCCTTCAACACTCCCTTCATGCGCTCTTCGAACTCTCCGCGGTATTTGCTGCCGGCAACCAAGGCACCTACATCGAGGGAAAGCAACTTGCAGGCTGCAAGGTTGGCCGGAACGTCAGCATCAACAATTCGTCGTGCAAGACCTTCAACGACTGTGGTCTTTCCTACACCGGGTTCTCCAATAAGAACTGGGTTGTTCTTGGTTCGCCTGGACAGAATGCGAACCACGCGACGAATCTCTTCTTCACGGCCGATGACAGGGTCGATCTTGCCGTCCCTCGCCATCGCCGTCATGTCAATCGTGAACTTCTTCAGGTTCTCATTATCCTCCTCTGCATCTGCGGTTTTCGAGTCCACTCGCTTTGTTCCCCGGATTGCCTGGATAGCCTGGTCGATCTGCTTGGTGTTTGGTACATTGGCCTCGGCGAGACATTTTTGAATGCTGGCGTCCTGCACCAAGCTGGAGATAAGATGTTCTACGGCAATGTAGCTATCCTTTTGGGTTCGGCTGAGGTCTTCGGCTGCGCGAAGCACCTTGGTCATGCCAGGAGAGGGTGAGGTTCGCTCTGGTGGAGGGTCCTGGCTCGGTAGCCTGACCAGTGCCTTCTTCAGCGCGCGTTCAAACTGCTGGGCGTCTCCATTTGCACGGTCGACGACCTGCCTGAACATGGGCGCTGATTGTTGTTTGTCGGGGAAGGCTGGGTCTGGAGGGGGGTCGATAAGGGAAACGGCGAGATGGATCGGTGCGAGTTGTGAGTGTGCGTACGACTTGGCCAGGTCGAAACTGTCGGCCAGTGCCTTAGCCGCACGATCTGTGTATTGGTCGAATGAAGTCATGGTGAATGTGTGTGGTTATGAACAGTAACTAGCAGTGACTCGGGTATATATGATGTGGAAAGAGGGTGAGTTTGCAGTGTTTACTAGAACAACTCTATGATTGTTGTAGATTGTGTTGAAGTCTATGGAGGAAAAAGGTGGCAGGGTGAGTCGAGGATAATATATATAGTCGTGGCAGGTGGAACGTGGATCCTTGGAGGAGCGTCATGAAGTAACCAGTGATGTCGAGGTGCTGCCCGATGTCTCTCGCTGCTTGGAGAACATTCAAGGAAGCTTCCAGCCATTTCCGCCCCCGCCAAATACGTCACACATGCACTAGCAAATATCGGGTATAGCGTGACACAGAATCCCGGTCAGGCCACTCCGCTCCGCTTCCGCCCGCAACATCCTTTTTCCTTTCCACCACATGGGATGATTCGATGGATCTATGATCCATCCATATTGTTTCGATTCGCATTATGACTGCGCTGCATGATCCTAAGGATTTGACGATACTATATCGGGTAAGGGAAGCTCAAAGACATTGATCACATTTCCCCCAGCATTAAGGATGCTCGCGGAAATCCGGTCAACTAAGTCTCTTCAAGGCACCCAATCACATCAATTCAAGCATTACCTCGAGATGTGTTCACCGGTACTCAAGTTGTACACCAAGTCCGATTCCAAGTCTTGTGTATTAATTTATTAGTCACAAGTACCATGATTGTACATGCACAGGTCACGTTCCAGTTTCTTTTCAGGTTGTTGTATTCAAGAATAGTATTGAATAATCTACTCAAAGTAGCAAAATTTAAAGCTATGGTACCAAAAAGTGGGTTAATGAAGTATCCAAAGAAGTGAAATTAAAAAGTCTATGTATATCTCTAAATGCCAATCTATTCTCCATAGATGTTGGAATCGAAATTAGTAGGGAATTGGTCCCTTCCTTGAGCCTCCTTGTTGACCCAGATACTGACACTGATGCCAGGGCACTTGAAAAGGCCGAACCCTTCGTCATCAATCGTCACCTCGCCTTGTTCCCAGCCCAAGATATCAGTCCACACCTCGCCCGTATGCTCTGTTCCTACTGCCATCCTGATCTCCCCTGGCTTCGTGTTGCTCATGATGCAGGCAAGACCATCTGGCCTGTCCCACGTTGCTCGTCGCACGAATCCGATGCAGTTGGGGTTGTCCCAGTAGTCTTCTTGGTCACCGTATGCATATAGCTTACGCGCGAGGATGATGTCTGCGAGTTTTCCACCGCAAGAGGCCGGCTCCGGGTTCTCGCCCTTCATGCCGTAGAGATCGCCGTAGAAGGGGCATGGGTATCCCTCCTCGCGGAGGAGGATTAGTGAATATGCGAGGGGTTTGAAGAAACCTTCAATATGCGTAGCAACCGTTTGACCAGGTTGTGTGTCGTGGTTCATAACCACTGTGACAGCATTGCTTGGTTGAGCCTGGACAAGACTGCCATCGAAAACCTTACGGAGATCGGCATCTTCAGTAGTCGACAGTCTGGCGAAGTTGTTGAGCAACGGAGAGTCGTACAGAGAGAACGCGTGATTCAGATCCCGGAGCCAATCGGTCATAAGCTGGGCGTCGCCTGACCAGAATTCTCCCACCACGAAGATATCATGTCCGCATTGTTCGCGGAGATTGTCAATCCACTCATTCGTGAACCTCTCCGAGAAATGCTGGACGGCGTCCAATCGAAATCCCTTCAATCCGAGTTCTTGGGTAATCCACACACCCCACTTCTTAACGTCTGCCTGCACTTCGGGATGCGAGTAATCGATGTCTGCAAACATGAGGAAGTCTGCGTTTCCATTCTCGCCGTCCACAGAGTTTGACCATCCCTTATTGTCTCCAAGAATCTTGTAAATGGCTTTCTTCTCGTTCTCCTGGTTGTAATCGGTGCCGCTGAAATGCTCCCAGTGGTACTTCAAGTTCGAGTACTTCTCGCCTCGGCCGGGAAAGTCGAAGCCGAGCCACCCCTCGATCTCGTATGGTTCCCCAATTTCTTTGGTACGATCGTTCTGATCGACTTCAATGACACGGCAACGCTCGGTCCTGTCGGCACCGGCCTTGTGGTTCAATACAGCATCCCAATACACGCCAACGCCCTGCTCTCGTGCGATTTTGCATAGCTCTTGAAGCTCTTCTTTGGTGCCCCATTTGGTGGCACGGCCGCCCTTCTGATCGAATTCACCGAGATCGTAGAGATCGTAGACGTCGTAGCCATTGCCCTCGGGAGACGATGCTTTGCAGCCTGGAGGAAGCCAGATGTTGTCGATGCCGATGGCCTTTAATTTCGGCAAGGCAGTTGCTAGTCTCTTCCAGTGAGCCTTGTCTGCAGGGACGTTCCATTCGAACGCCTGGAAGAGGGTGTGGTTCTCTTCAGTCGGTTCTTGGCCTAAATTGGTCTCAATGAGCGTGCTATTCTGGTTCGAGGGAGCGTGGAGGGAAGGGTACCTTTGTCTCCCATGTTGGAATCTAAGTAAGATCTAAACTCGCGAGAAAGCAAAAGGTGCTCTAAGCAATAAACCAAAAGTCTATGAAATCTTTGTCTATAGGTTAAAACCTTTGTATAGAGGGGCACTGCGCCAGATTTATATCCAATCTTAAAGTGATTCCAGGCTACTACTAGATTGCTTTTTTCTCTGAACTAGTTCCTTGATTTTCATCGCGACGTCAGATTTACAACCCAGCAAATCCTATGCACAAGCGCTGCCACATGGCTCGATTAGGCGTGGTGCGCCATTTAAGCTGGGCAATGGTGCAACGGGAAGATAAGAGTGGCCTAGAATCAGGATGACGTCGTCGTACATTGTAGTGGAGAAAAGGGCACCGGGAAGATATGATTTGAAGCAAGAAGGATGGGATGTTGTAGGTATCAAAATACAGTGTCCAGCAGAAGAAGTTGGCTGATTATAGGTACTTGTAGTCAATTTAGAAGCATAGAAGAGCACAGAGAGTAGCGGGGATGCACCGGATGTTGATCAATTGCAGACGATTGGCGGCATTGATGAAGATCGTCCACAACCGCCCTTGACTTAACTCGGTTAGCCTAGTTGTTTCACCCGATGAAGGTACGCGGTGAAGCCAGGTGAGGTGCCTAGATGGACATTATGCTTGATCATATCATGAGCACTGTAACTCATAGACATGACTTAGAGCTGTACCTGAATTTTTATCTCATTATCCGTTTGCACGATCGATAACAGGTGTGATATTTTGGTTTAGCCCTGCATTTGCATAGCCACTTTCACTGGAAAACTACCCCACGTAGAGAGTGAACAGAGTAGCTTCAGTAATTGTTGGTTTCGGCTATTTCACTCTCTAACCTTCAGTGATTGGGAAACCAGCGAACAGAAACTACCTGGGTTCTCTCACCTGGTCCGTGTTCAGAATATCCAGCAGGCAGGTACTTAGGTACCAATCGCATCCCCACAACCAGACTGGACTTCCCGATCCTCAACCCACATGAGGCTCAACTTCTCCCGAAAGTCGAAAGGGTCAGACAACGATACGAACAAAGACATGGCGGACACATCAGACAACCTCATCATAAATTTCTACGACCCAGACATCAAAGGCGAAGATGCACGCCACAGAACATTGGACGAAATTCTAGCTTGGCCGGACATAATGCTGGAGCGCAGCCACAACTATATCCAGGTCCTTTTCCCACTTCCGGAAGGTAGTCCTTACAACATTTCCGCGCCGATTATTGATCGTGGGGTCTACGATGCTTTTCGTGCTAGGGAGGAGTTACGGCTTAGGCTGCGCGAGTCATTCGAGCGGATATTGAAGTTCTACGGCTTTGAGATTCAGGATAGTACCACATCTACGAGCGAAAGCGAGGATGATACAGAGGCGGGAGCTACCAATGTGGAACAAACAGATCAAGAACTACCATCTACCGAAGAGCCGACAGACGATTCCCTCGATGATTCTCAAGCTGCCAGCTCAGAGAACGCCTCACAACAAGAGCCAACTGGAAACCCAGCAGCTGCAGGGAAAGATGCCGCACCTACCGAAGAGCACCCCAAGTCTCTTCTGGACACAAGTTCATCGCCGCCAAAGCCATTGACTGTTGTCCGTCGAGCTGGTTGGAAGACATCCTTTGCGAATTGGGCACACCCTATGGACCACAACCACCTGCGCATAACGCGCATCCTACGCTGTCTGAGAGTCCTTGGCCTAGAAGATGAATGCAATGCTTTCTACAAGGCACTGGTGGATGTGTACCAGGATCCTCGGATCAAAATCTTCCCGCGGAGTATGAATTACTGGACACGAGCAAACGCGCAGCCACTTCATATAGCTCCAGATGGCGAGGAAAGTGACTGGCTGAAGAAAGTGGGACGAGGTTAGCGGTCGAGAGGAAGCTGTGGGCTAGTGTGGCGTGCGGCGATATGTGAAGCATGATGAACGCCCTCACGAAATATCCCTATCGTACAGAGGACGGAGCATTTTATCAAGCAATAGCTATCACGGCGTTCGATGCATAGGTGAACACAAAGTTCCCGAAAATCCAGGTAATGCATTTGATAGCCTTGAAAGAGATTCAATTCCCAATATATACAGTTTCCGGCATCGTGCAATTGTGCCCAACGTGATTCTTTTTTCCCACGCCATTCCCCGGAGAGCATTTAGAACTCGGAGACGAGGTCGCCCCGCCTCTTTCCACGCATATCCCATTTTCCCTGTTATTTATTAGCCCATGCTTTGCGCAGTGAGTCGAATTGGGGGTCTGACATCGGTCATGTATCCAACGGTTCCAAGGAGAGCGGGTACAGCGACAACGTAGGCGACGGTGATCCAGGCGGTGCGCGGTGTCCAGCGGAAGTACTTGTGGCGGTTGACCACCATGTCTGTAACCATATGTCAATACTGATCATCCTGATACATCGTATACGTATCCACAGCTTGTCGCGAAGTCATCGGGGTCGGTGGGTAGGCATACTGTTCCATTTGATGAGAGCTGGGTCCATGTGGACCGCTGCGGGAGGATGTGTTAGCAATTGATCATTGATCGAGTATTATGAGGGGTACGAACTGGGTGGGTGATTGTGTCCCGCCATGGTGAGTGATTGACCTGACGTTTCTGGGGAGATTCGTGGGTCGCAGCAAGCTCGCGAATCATCGATGTGAGGTTGTCATGAGGTTTCGAAGTGCATGACTAAGCTAAGTCTTGGCATATTTCCTCATCGTTGATTTGACAGGTAGATACATCAAGTGATAAAGTGTTGTAGTTTGATCAATGCATTATTGTGAATTGATTCCATCGTAATTGCTACCCTGAATCACTGCAGTCATCATTTTGGAGTGGAATTGAGTCAATTATTGATTGTGCATTCGCATGGAGACATTTCGATCCCAAGGCAACAGCAGTTTGATTATGTCCGGATCTCTCCGATTGCTGCGTTCGTATAGAAGGATCCAATTCAAGTTAGAAGGCTGCCTTTTTTAGTACTCGATGATGTGTGGGCACACGCAGGTGTCCGACGACCATCAGGGTTCAACTCGATCTTGCACTCGGTGGGATTCGAGGCCTTGGTAGGAACTTGTGGGCTTGAACTCGCGCCGGCTGCTGAAAGCACCGCTCGCACCGAAACATAAAGATCAGCCCGAGGCACTATTTTCGTGCCCTTTCATCATCGACCACCAACAAACCATACTCGCGAATCTCTTCCATTATCTCTCCCAATAAGATTTCCGAGCGATAACGTGTGATCATGTCTAATCAGCAAAATTGTAAGATCATTGTGTATTGGTATGTTTTCCGAAATCTAATGTCAATCGTACGAGTTCGCTCCTATACATTACATCATGTGAAAATCGACTATCTTGTGAGTGACGACTGATCGCCCAACAGGTTGGAGAAGTCTCGCGCCCAGCGCATTGTATGGCTTCTGGAGGAACTCAATCTCGAATATGAATTGAAGATATACAAACGTGGCAGCGACAAGTTGGCACCCAAGGAGCTCAAGGACATCCACCCATTGGGCAAATCGCCGCTCATCAGTATCCAGCCAGAGGGAGCTGAAAAGCCAATCGTTCTAGCAGAGAGTGGTGTGATTATCGAATATCTCGCTGAGCATTTTGGAAAGCGTTTGATTCCTGATCGTTATCCGGAGGGCAAAGATGGCGGCGTCGGTGCGGAAACTGATGCGTGGTTGAGATATCGGGTGAGTGGTTCTGATTCGCCCATACTGCCCATTGATTACATTCGCCACCCATGCATAGATCTGAGACTGATTCGAAATACCCAGTATCTCCTACATTATTCCGAGGGCAGTTTCATGCCTGTCTTGATCATTTGCATTGTAGTTGATGGTAAGCACATACCTACGTCACATTGGTCATTCAACAACGTTAACACGCATAGGCATTCGCAATGCCCCAGTTCCATTCTTCTTGAAGCCAATCACCGGTGGTATTGCGAACAAAGTATATAGCGTATTCATCAATCCTGAGTTGAAGAATCACTTGAGCTTTCTTGAGAACTATCTAGCTACGGCGCCAGGTGGAGGATCATACTTCTGTGGTCCAAGCATCACTGCTGCTGATATCCAGCTGAGCTTCGTACTTGAAGGCGCGGTATCGCATGGATGTCTTACAGAGAGTGCATATCCTAAGCTTTACAGCTACGTCAGGAGATTCCAGGATACAGAATCGTACAAGCGAGCAGGGCAGAGGATTGAATCTGCAACAGGGGAAAAGTTCGTACCTTTCTCGGAGGTCAAATTTTAAGCTGCCTGCGAATGATGGTGGACATCTTAGGAAATCACTTTTTAGTTCAGGGCAGTTGTGTTTGCAAGCATTGCAAATAGAAGTATGACGTCTCAAGACGAGAAAAAATACCCATCTTGCGTCTCTGTATTGTATTCCGCCATTATCATTGGTCTCGTATCTCGGCCGGGCATGAAAATGACCGGTTGAAGCTGACAATAAGCCTAGACTGACGAGTTAAAAGACGGCGCAAAGAGTTGCGAGGGTTCCTATTTGTGCAGCGCGATAGCTGACAGGTTAAGACCTACCGTTGCTATAGCTTATCCGCCCTAAGAGTGCTACATGCTTCTAGAATGAAAAAGGGCTGATTCCATCATTCCATCCATCCATTCGTGCCATTGTAAGCTCCGTCTGCGCTCTCAAGCAGAAATTCGCCCGAGAGCGCGCCTCGTCCGAGCGCCGACGCTGGCTAAGAAGGGTCCATTTGTCCATATGACTGTGATGGTGAATATCATAAATATGGATGATCGAACGTGGATTGCCATTGCCTTGCATTGTGCTCGTTTTCGATACAGATGGTCGCACCTTCGTCATAGTCAGTTGCAGCCAACATAGAGATAAAGTCTCAGTTACCTCGTTCTCCCCTCGTAGCGAGGAAGTCAATTCAAGTCAATTCAACATTCTTCTACTCCACGACCCCACCGCTTCACGAGTTACATACACCTTCAACCAACCTCTTCTGTTCTATCCATAGGCGTACATCGCGACCGTAGAACTACCCGACCGACCACACTCTTCGAGCCAAGATACGAACATCACTTTGGATAACAATTGAACCTCCAGGAAATATCTACTAGAGCACAGAGATACATTGCTGGCGAGCGTCTGGATATCCTAAAACGGTTGACCATTCCGGATCCGGAGAGGCTAAAGGGAGATCGTGCAAGCGTGCTGCCACTGGGGGACCCTGGATTCTTACTCAGGTCTTCATCAGCAATCAGCAATCAGTCACTCCACCATCCTTCGCACCCTCGCGTTGCTCCTCCTTTCAAAGGCTGCCCCAAGCAGTAGTAGCAGCAGCTCCATCTAGCCTTTTCAGTCCCCCGCAAGTTCACTGTGGCCGATGCCTGACCAGTCTGATCGCTCCACTTCTCGAGATTTCGCATTTCAAAGCTCTGACCAATCTCTTGCCCGCCAGCAGCAGCTTGCGGGTGCGCAACCCGCGAGCGCGTCGGGTTTTCCTCACGCTCCCCAGCTTCAATTCCGCGATAATGCTCAGCAGCCTGCCAACATCCCCACTGCGTCCTCGGCTCCACTACAAGGACATCTCAATAATGCTCCGCTGAGCTACTCCGACTTTAATACCCAGCCGGGGTCGCTACCGCCACAATCGCAAGGACAACTTGATAGCTACGGCTTCAATCCTGAGGGGCAAATGAATTGGGACTGGAACAACTCAATTGACCTTTCTGCGTACTCGTCTCAATACGAACCACAGGGCGAGCTCGTGCAGGATTTCCAGAACCAGGCCTCAAGCTCAAAAGACTTCTCCGTTCCCCTTCCTGGCACCGTTCACGGCCTACTCTCCCAGTCGCCTGCATTGATACAGAACACGACCTCCGCGAATGCGCCAACGCCCCTTTCAGCGCCCCCAAAGCTCATGCAGAACCCTACTGGGCAAATGAGTATGAAGAGAAAAGTCGACTCTGAACCTTCATCTGCTGTCTCGCAAACATTCAGTAGTGAAGTACATCAAGGTCCCACGAAACGAGTTAACAAATCAAGATCGTCTTCTTCTGCCTCTGCAAATTCGCCTGCGCTTTTGACGCCATCTCAGGGCGCAACCGCCAACGATAATCGTCGAACATCCTTGCCACATACGGCTGGCGCCATGGCAGCCTCCGAGTCCGGAATACAATCGAGTTCGAGTTCGGGTACAGACTTCCAGCGAAAGAAGGAGCAGGGCAAAGGAACTGGCCCTCAGGGAAGGGTTATCGATGTATCGAAGCCACGGAGAATTGTCGAGACCCCGAGTGGATCAGACATACTGCCTGCTGGCAAGGTGTTCCCTATACAGATAGGTTCAGAGCTGTTTAGGCTATCGGGAGCATCTCTATCGTCTGATGGTGGGCATATCCGTTATTATCATTGGACGTGCGAATACTGACTATGCTAGAGCACCCTCATACTTTTCCCATTTTTTCTGTGACCAACTCAAGAATAGTTCTGGACGTGCTGGCGACATGAAAACTCTCTACATCGATCGTGATCCGGGAACCTTTCGTGACATTGCGCTGCATTTACAGGGATATCATGTTATTCCTCGTGATGGGGAGCATTATGTCCGTTTGTATGCAGATGCTCAATTCTACTCCCGTGAGTTCTCACTGCCACCCTTGACTTCACTATTAACATGGCTGATATCCTTGCAGTGCCGCGGCTCACGAAGCAGCTATTCAGCACCGATATCTTCATTCGCATAGGCGACACCCCATTTCAAATTCCTCGCGATTTGTTCTCTGCCCCCGGTGACAGCCCGAATTACTTCTCTCTCGGGTTTGCACAGTTCTTCTCTACACCGAGCGAAGTGTTCCCTGGTCTTGATCGGAGTTCTTTACTAAGGCCGCCATCAATATCTCCACCCCAAGTACCCAACAGGAGTGGCGAAACTTTCGCTGAATTGATCAGAATGCTTCAGGGATATAATGTCGATATTCGGAATGAGGCGCACAGGTCACAACTATTACGAGACGCACGGTATTTTCATCTGAAGGGACTCGAACAACGGTTGATCCCCTGTGACATTTCTTTCAACCTGAATAGGGGTCAGTCTGAAATTGTGTTACGCCTGGAGGACATACGTCAATCTGGAGTGTCTGTTACCCCAGATGCAGGCCTTAACAAGTCCGGTTCTGAGTCGAGCTCTATGAAATCAACCCCAGCAGTCTCATCAGGCAGTGGTATTAGCAACCCTACAAACTCTGCCTTTGCCGGTCTAGACAGCCAACAGAGAACAGGCCTGGTGTCGTACGCGCGGCCATTTACGGATGATCATTCAAGCACGAATATCCTTGTGCTTGAAATTGCAGACGTTGAGCATACCACCTTGCATTTCCCGGCTTCTGCGCAGATGATACCTTCAGCCTTAGCGCCACTCAGTCTAGATCTGCGGGTGTCGTTCCATGGAACCACGTTGGCGCGGATAACATCCTTGTTCTCTGTCATTGCGTCAAAGATGGGCCTCCCAGCTACCCAACCCCTTGGGCTCATGATGCTTCAGTCTGGCGGAGGCGTAGCGGCTCAGCCTATATCTCCTGCGAACTCTGGAGTCAGTGAACGCCGGGTGCGAGCCCGACTGGGCTCCGATACCTACATCGAGATCGACGGTTCGCCGGTCGAGGTGGGCGTGGACCCCACCACAGGACGCATGGGCATACGGCATTTGAACCAAAGACCAACTAAAAGGACCAAGATAGCCGGGCGAAACCAGGGCTATGCCGGTGGTGCTGACAACGAATGGGTCTGGGGTGGCCCTCCAACCAACGACTCCTATTTCGAAGACCACGGCGAGGGAGAGGAATGGGTGATCAAGAAGGCGCATTGGCGACTCCGAGTCGAACCTGACGAAGCCGAGGTTGGGAAGATGCAGGTTATCCTCTGTGGCGTCCGAATGGAAGGATACAGCATGGAAAGGAGCAGGAATCGGGCGAGAGGCTTTTTGAGCTCGTGATCCTCATGGACATAGCTTCCGTCCACGTGAGAGCATTGGACTTCCTTCATTTTTGTTTCTTTCGCCATGCGGAGCGGCATTGCATGGATTTTTGTTTTGCTCTTCACGGAGTATCGGATTTCGCAATATCGCGAGCATTGTTGTTTGGATTCGAGCCGCGCGGGGTGGCTGCATACTTCTAGTGTATTCTTCATTTGTCATATTCTTCCCTGTTGAGAAATACAAGTGCACATTGCATTTTTCAGACTTGGCCAACCTTCAGTAGCCTTGTTCGTGATCCTGATCTGTAGCCACCTACCTCGTCGGTGATCTCTATCTCTAACATAGAAGGATAAAATGTGTAATATTGATGGTGTGATCGATGAGGCGCTCGACAGACTCTCATGATTGAAGGGCTGAGTTCCTTGTACGACATGCTATAAGGCAAAGATGACAGGAGCAATTCCTGTCAGTTCAATTCTTACGGTCTTTCGATCCTGCCTCGTGGAAAGGATGGCAGGCTTACTTTCATGCACAGGTGATGAAGCAGCACCAGACGCAACAAGACTATGGGTCGATGCGCTTTACTTAGGTGCAGAGATTAGATCGCTTGTATTGTGTATGTCAGGTGGTTGGGTGCATGGACAGCACTTACGATGTATGTTTACTTTAGCTATTGCTTGCGAGCCTTCAAGTCGTCTGCTTAACGTTGATAGTGGCATTTAAAGAGCCCTAGCTGTGTGCTCTGAGCGCTCTGATTTGACGACCCCACGAGAAATACTACCAACTACTACGTCGATGATAACCTTGGAGCTGGCACCCATTTACTGTAAACTAAGAAAAACAAACATCCGGTAGCCATATTAATTTCTATATTCTTGATGAAGAAATAAATGCAGATTGATCATCGTCCTTCATGCTACGCGTCGAACCGTCTTTACTTCAGCAAAGGTGTTCTATTCTGACCACCAAAATAGCAAGCTCATTGTTGTGCCCCATTGCTTCCGTCCAACCAAATTCTTCCTTCAGTGCATCCATTACATTTTACCTTCTTCCCAATAGCATTCAATTACTCCATCGATCCTTTCACGATGATGTTATCAAAGATGCCTATTAAACTACAAAATTGCTCTGAAAATGATGCATGTTCCTGAAGGCCGTGAGGTAGGACGTCCGTCGCGAGGAGATGTGCTTGCAGGTTGAGCAGTCACGCTACTAATGACTGTAATGAAGAGTAACGGTAGTTAATAGCAAGGAGACACGCAGACAGTCCCGCCGCAAGGCCAAATTTATTACTAAGGTGACTTGACGTCGCCTTCGAAAGAGCTATGACGACCGTAAGAAAGCCATTTGGCCTTCTTACTGCGGCGGTTCGCTTGAGAGTCAGACATAGCAAACAACACATGGAGCAACAAGAAACGTCCTCACAGAACAACAACAACCATGATTCGCGCATTCGAGCAGCCGATCAGTAAACAGCGCCTCCCAATGAGGATCCTTCCGAGCACATGCTGTCCTCTTTTGCAGTCTGAGGCACGGCCAGCCCCAGCCAGTAGTAACAAACGTTGCCGTCTCGAACTTTGTGGCGAAGCCCCAGGTTACGGACGACGTAGCCTCACACACGCCGTATCGCCCAACTAGGACACAACACCTAAAGTCAAGCACAACCAAAAGTTGCTGACGGCCCTTTCGGAGGCCCCATTAATCCCAAAAGCTACGTAAACAACTAACGTAGGAACACAATGAAACGACAGCGAGAGAGTTTCCGGTATAAAGAACAAGATGGTCCCTTCTGGGGATCAGCTTTTGTCCATCCAGAATCATTAAGCTCAATCTTCCTCTTCAATCCTACCAAGCTATCCTTCAAGAGAAGCCTTCCACATAAACATATACCCAGCCAGCTCTGTGTGTGACCGAATCTCGAATTCGAATCTTAAACAAAAACCAAAAAACCATCTCCACCATCAGATCAAATCCACCAAAAATGTACAAGTCACTCACCCTCCTCGCTGCCACCTTCGGCACCACCATGGCCGTCGCGCAAGCCAACGCCTCCCCCTCCCCATTCATCCCCGTCGCCGAATCAACACCAGCCCTCGCGACCGAACAAGTAAGCAATTCTCACTCTGCAAATCAATAACTACAACAAATACTAACAACCCCAGGCCGAACTCCCAGTCAACGAATCATCATCCACCGTCCTCTCGACACTTACCACCGACACCGCAGCCGCACCAGGCGTCCAGACTATTGTCTCGACGATCATCGAGAACAAGGCCGGCGAGAACACAACCCTCGTCGTCGACACCGCGACCGCACCCGCTGAGGCCTCGAGTACAGGTTCCCCACGGCCCAAGAGCGACGCCCAGCAGGAGCAGCTCAGCTTCGGCGCTGCGCTACTGGCTGGTGTCGTCATGGGTCTTACCTTCTTGTAGATTGGCCGCCGCGGGGTCTGACGACTTTATGGGGATGAGAGTTGAGATTGTGTGATTGAGGAGTTGTGATGTCCCTCGTGTTCGTCGTGGGTCGGAGTCGGAGTTGTTGTTGTTTGATTTTAAAAAGTTCACAGAACTGGTGCACTGGGCTGCATTCATTGTGCCTCTCATTTTTTTTGGAAACATCCCTTTCTTTAGGGGTGGCTTCCTTTTTTACTTTCGTAGATCTTCACCTTTTTATATACCACTCCCGTTTGAATATAACAACACTTTTTTTTTTTTTACAATTTTGCTATTGGTGGTGGAGTGCTTTTGTGCGAATGGAGTGTGAGGGCTGATAGAGGTAGTGAATAGACTTCAAGTATCGGGAATATAGAGTGTACTAGGCAATGGTCTACACTTAATTATCTCTTATACACAGCATGGGCCTATGGGAAAGCACTACCAACAGAGCTCGTAGAAATGCCTATTAAGTCACCCGTACCCTTACAATCCGTGGTCGTGCTTATGAATGGAGTTCGTCCACTAGGTCACAGCTTGTATCTCCTCTTATAAATATCCCAGAGCTTGGATAAGAGGGACGTGGACCTGAGGGACTTGGGCGGCTATAGTTACGCGCTGCGAGTGATTGTGGTTCTCTCTAACGGACTTCAGAGATGTTTTGGGCACGGTATGGATACGCTTAGACTGGCTGTGGCAGTGGGATTGAACTGCTCTTGTATGATGCGCGTGATCGTGTTCTTAGATTGAGAAGGAATGTTGCCCCTTATTATTATATACTAGTAGTTGGCGCTATTAAATTAAGTATAGGACTATCATTATCAGTTCGTCAAAGAAGCGTAAGGGTGAAATCATCTAAGCGCGAGACGACGCATTTTGAAGCATCACAGTCCGAATGCTGGACAGAGGCGCAGTCCAATCCCACAAGGCAACCAAGTGGCAGAGCTACATACCCTGTGGCTGAAGGTTACAATCGAGAATACTATAAATTGCGTGAAGAAGAAGAAAGCAACAATTGATCGACGTACAAAATTTTCCTTCTTTGAATCCTCTCAATTGCATTACTTCGTCATATATCAAAAGTATCCTGTTAATTTCCAAGACCATACCGCAAATATGATCTTCAAAAACATCGCACTCGTCGCATCTACACTCTTCACCATCTCCCTCGCCAGCTTCCTCGTCGTCCCCGAAGACGAAATCTCCCTACTGCCCATCCGCACATTCTCGAACGAAGCAGCCGTAAGTCGCCCCACCCTCCTCCCCCTCTCTCCCCATTCCACTAATTCTAACTCCCCAACCACAGGCCCAGACATGGGCAGCAGGCGTAGTCCTCGAAGCTGCTGGCCGCTTCGAATCCTACATCACAGGCCCCGAAGGCCGCTCCCTCGCCAGCAAGGTCGAAGCCGCCAACACGCCGCTGCAAGAATTCGTTGCGACGGCCACGTACGACATCCCCGCCGTGGTGACGGCGACTGAGACGGACCAGGTCACGGTGTATAGATATGCTCCGGAGTGGTATGCGGCGCTGCCGACGGAGGTGAAGGAGGCGAATGAGGAGTTATCGCAGGTGTATGTCGATGCGATTAAGGATTCGATGCAGTCGGGAGGACGGCGTTCGAGGTCGCTGGGGACTGGGATGGGGTGTGTGGTTGCTTTTGTTGCGGTGTTGCTTGTGTTATAATGAATCGAGTGACCTTGTTGATATAGTTTCCGTTGGTTGCCGTGGAGTTGTTGGTATATCATGGGAAGTGCTTACGATAATGTAAAATTATCACTTATTGATCAATTATCAGTGTAGTAGTTGCGTGAATGATTATACGAACAATAAATCTCTCATTTAGAGATAGTCGGCATCATTGGATCTGCCTACCTATTGTCTCTGTTCGTTTCAGACTTGACTTCACGTTGCTGTGCATGACCTAAAACGCCTTCTGTCGGTATTACCACTGACGAATTCCATCTTCAAGCGGCTTGACAAGAATTACCATATCCCTGATTAAGTCTGCACTGAGACGTATTGTTCATAGAAGACCATGAAGTGTAGCCTCAAGTCTGAATTCACTCACTCCTTCACAATTGATTACCGAAAAAGCAAGAGTGAAGACAAATCTGCAAGCCCCTCACATTATCCCATAATCGAAAATTGAATACCTATATACGTCATATAAATCATCAAAAGTGGTTTCATACCTGCTATTGTCTTCCCCAAAACAGTAAAGCATGGACATTTCTAATTTCACTTGGAATCGTCTCGATTTTCAGATGGAGTGCTAAGGTAAATAAACACTGATAAATTTCTCTCGCTCTCACCTTGAATCTTCTTCTCTAACATTCAATCTGACTTCCCATTGTTCTTGTTTGGAATAACAACCTATTGAAGAACGGTTCGCGTGATCAATCGGATCAGCATTCTTCGACTCTGTCAATCGGTTTCAGACTTCACTTTGCCTTCTCTCCTACTCAATCGCGACAACCTATTCAGAGGCCTCTTGATTGTCCAGCTCTGGCACCCTTCAACACTTCAATTCCACAATCAAGAACTTCTCTTCGGGCCATGTGAGCTATCAGCCATCCATCCCTCCTGTCCACTTCACTGACATAAAGTCCCAGTACTATCCACCCTTCAATCACCACCTATATAAATCACCCACCACCCTTCCCTCACCATGACTCCCTCCACACCCACACCCACAACCAACAAAACCAAAACCCAAACCAAAACCACAACCACCACCCAAACTATACCCAGCAACCCCCGCCTCTCCTCCCACCACGCCCCCCTAACCTCCCTCTTCTCAGACATCAACGCCTGGGCAACCCAATGGGCGAACCCAACCTTCACCCCTTCCCCAACACTCACCACCACCCTCCGCGCCTTCCTCCCCAACGGCAGCCTAACCCGCTGCTCGTCCGCCATCCTGCACCACCGCCCCACCACCACGCTCCTCCTCTCCGCCATCGTCGCCAAAATCCTCACAAGGCACTGCCTGTGCGAAAGTTTCCTGTTCCACTCCGGCCACGACGCGGGGAGGGTGCTGGACGGTTGGTTCGCGGCGCAGGCGACGCTGGAAGACAAGACGCGGTTCCTCGAGGCGCAGGCCGAGGAGTTTGAGCTCGTGGCGGGGAAGGACGGGTTCGCGACGTGGAGGCGGGAGGCGTGTGAAGTGTTGGCGAGGGAGACGGCGAGGAAAGTGCGGCCGCTTATGAGGGTGTGGCCGGATACGCTGGCGTTTGAACCCGGGACCAGGCAGTTCTGCATCACGTTGGAAGAAATTTTCATGAAGGGGTTTGAGATTGGGTTTGGGATGAAGGCGGGGAGGGACGAGAGGTATGATGTTAGGTGGGTAAGGGACTCGGTGACGTTTGTGCCCGAGGAGATGGTGGATGTGGTGCCTGGGGCGTATAAGGACGCACCGTTAAGGGAGCCGGAGAGCTTTCGTGTTAGGTGGTGTGTCGCGCCTGTCGTGATCAGGGGTTCGATCGTGGAGGAGGAACTGGAAGGGGGTAGCCGTCAGCGGGTATGGAAGGAGGATGTGCTATGCAAAGCGAAGGTGTTTCTCTTCAAGTGAGAAGAGGGACCAGGAAACTATCAGAAGCCGGGAGACAATGGCTTCAGAAATCACATGGCGTTGCCTGGCGTTGAGACTTTAAGATCGAAGACGGAGATTCTTTCTTCAATGGTTGGCTGGCTGCTCCATCTGCCTTCTACCGCCACTCCTCGATAGTTCTTACGACCGTACGGCTGTTGCTGTTAAAAAGTTCATAGTCAAATACAACGGTGTAATTGCCTTTCTGCAGCAGGTGTCGTAGAGGTCTAGTCGGTCCAGTGACTAGAACATATCATGGGGCAACGCTCCCTTACCTCGTCTTCCATCATGAAACACCGAGGAAGAACGGGACGATAATCTATAACGGGGACGATAGGGGGGTGAAGAAACACGACGAGAGGGAGAGGAGGCGATATATGACCACGACAAACACAGGGAATGCCACTTTCGTTACACTGTACTGTTGTCAATGTTGGTGCATGAGAAATTGTGTGTACATTTCGAGTACAAGGGGTAAGAGCAGCAAAAGCCACCGATCTTTTGTATCTACATGTATATCTTGGTGGAAGGTAAACGGCGTGGGTGTGTGTGTGAAGGGAACGACGAGGCAGAAGGACACGATGCATTATAAGGGAGCTACAGTATAGAGGGTAGTAGTGGTATTTCTAAAACACATTGATGTAGGAAGAGTTTTGGGGAGGGGCGCTGGCTTGGTGGTAAAGGGGCACTCCAATGTACAAGTACTGGGGGTGGGGACTGTCCTGGAAACCGTCTTCCTATAAAAACGAAGGAGAAAGAAAAACAACGTCGACATTCATTCGTCTCCTGGCTAGACAACCGTCCGTGATAAGAAAGCAAAGGTGAAAACTTGGACGTTGGTTGCGTTGTCTGCCTTACATGACTATGGGGCTACATGACTGTTTTGGAGGAGTGTGGTGGTGGGTGCAATGGGTGGAGGTGCAGGATGATGCGAGGGTGGGCATTCGCAATGGCGGCGGTGTGGCGGATCGGGGCAAAGGGCTGTGGATGGTGCCGGGGATCTATGCTATGCCGAGAAGGGGATGTGTGCTCGGGGGAGCGCATCGAATCGGCGACGGGTCGATGCGTTGGAGATGTGTGAAGAGTGTACAATCTCCCATCAGGGGACTCCGGCGGCTCCAGACACTGACTCATATTAATACAAGTGTGCGCATCGGTCCGTGGACCTGCAATGCCACAGAGCATAGGACACGGCCGTCTCGTATCTGAGGTGCAAACTCGAACGCTCGACTTGCCAGACGAAGAGACCGTGAATCTTGTGCATGCCTAAAAGCACGAAACTAGAATCTGATCCTTTGCCTTGATACGACGCCGAGGATGTGGACGAGCCATGTCACGATCAGGCCATGACGCCTTGGTTGCCGCCTAGTCAAGTTAGATACGAACAGGTGTGAAGTCTGATCCAATACAGAGTTCACATACCAATCTGGCGCTTGATCTGCTCACGTGCCCATCGGGCGGTGTCGCGTGTGCGGTTGAGGTAGTCCTGGTTGGCTCGGGTCTCCCTCGTCATGGTGGTCAAGAAGTCCTGTCGGAAGTAGTCTCGGAATTCACCTTGAGGGAATGCGTCCGCGAGATCACTATTTTCGTTAGCATCAGAAACCAAGATTAGGAAAATTTACATACCCAATCACACCGCACGAAGATCGTAGCAGGGACTCGGTCCTGTTAGGGTCTTGGTGGATGATGTTCAGGAGGTGGAAGATAGACTCGACGTAAGGGGCGAGAAGTTGAGCTGCGCATTGTAAGCATTGCTTGTCATGTGAAGGAATAATGTATCGACTCACTCTTGTTGCTGATCTTCATGGCGATGATAGCACCATCCCAAGCATCCACGATACCTTCCCTGAGCGAAGTGACGTAGTCCATCATCTCAAAGCTGGTTGCGTTGTTCACCGAAACAGTGGCAGCCTGCTGAAGAACTTGAGCAACAACGACAAGGTATGTCTCGAAGTGACCACCGATAGCCTGTGCGATGTCACCAAAGCACTGGAGGATAGATGGCTTGAACGTGTTGCCAAGTTGCGAACTCTAGAAATTGCTCATTAGCGATTGCATGGAATGATTATAGCGTGGAAAACGTACCCTGAGGTTGTTGAGGAGGTAGTTCATGAAGGCATCGCAGTAAGGCTGGACCTTCTCTCCTAGAGATCGAGTGATGTCGCTAACAAGACCAATCGCCATGGAGCAAAGGCCAGGTTCCTCCTGGTTGCCGAGAGCATTGAAAAGGTAGGGCTTGAAGGCCTCCATGTATACGAGGAAATCCTCCTCGAGAGCGGTGGCAATGGAGCCAATGGCAGCGAAAACGGTGTCAGGGACACTGGACTTAGCACCAACAGCAGAGAGAAGTTGGAGCAAGGTCTGCATGATGCGGTCGGCTTGCGGCTTGATATCAGCCTCCAATCTCTGGACAATGGCCTGTAAAACTGGTTAGTTGCATTGCGTGAGAGGTTCACATTTTGATCTTACCATGATAACACTAGCAAGGCTGGTTTGCATCTCCTCCAATGTCAACTTGTCCTCAACGCTGACAACCTGGGATTGAAGGGCGATGGATTTCTCTAATCGTTCAAGGATGACGTTTGACAAGCTAGCGACCATTGCGACGCTGTCTCCAGCGGAGTTGGTGACGAAAGCATTGAGCACTTCGTAGGCAGCGGTCCTGAGCTGGTTATCCGCATCGGCACGCTCAGTGACCTGGAGGAGGTGGGTGATGCTCTGCTGGAAGTGGGCGGACAGAGGGTTTGTCTGGCAGCCAGGCTCACCGGCAAACCTCTCGGCAAGGTTCATCAATGCCCAGCAGCAAGATGCAGCCATCTTGGGGTGGCTTGACAGACCATTGAAAAGAGCTCCAATGAGAGTGGGGAGATGCTGCTGCTCGTCCAGGGCGTGGGGAACCGCCTCGGTAATGCGTCCGAGGGCGTACGCTGCGGAGTCCTTGACGTGAACGACCTGGTCATCCATCATCGCGATCAAGACGGGCAGAGCCTGCTTGACGATGGGATCCAAAACCTGCTCCTCGGGGCCCTCCATAATGGCACCGAAGGCCGAGACGGAAGCATCACGGAAATGCCAGTCTTCGGAGCGGATGTGCTTCTCGACGAAACTGAGGACCGCGGGCACGACAGCCGAACCGACGCACTGTGCCCAGAGGTGAAGACATTGGTATGCGGCGCGGGATGTGTTGTACTCGTTGTCGTCGGCATCCTCATCCTGCTTAGCAAGGAGTTCAAGGAGGACGGGAATGACCTCCTGGGTGGCTACGCGAGCAAAGTTATGATATTGCCTCAACTCCGTGGAACCCTCGTCGTGGGCCTGAGCGTTGTCGTCCTCAATGGAGATTTCCTCCTCGCAAACGGTGCACCAGAACTCTACAGCAAGCTTGGCAACATCCTCTTCGTCACTCTTCATGCCCTGAATGGTCAAACCGAAGAGTGCCTTCTCCATGTAGAAACGCATCTTGTCATAGTACAAGCCCATGATCCTGTTCAAACAGCCGTAAGCTCCCTGCTGGATGCGATTGTCGTCCGCCTGCGTAGCCTCGCAAATGACCTGCATGATGTAGTTGCGCTCTCCCTCGTTGTCAAAGTTGGACCGGACGAACTCGATGGAGTCGCTGAGGGCGGAAATGGCGGCGAATCGGACGTCATTGTTGGTCTCCTCCTTGCGGGCACCCTGGACAACGGCCGTGAGAATAGCGTTGGAATGGTGTGCCAGAGCGTCCCTGAGCTCGACGTCGTCAGTATCGCAGATGAAGCCTATTGTGGTCAAAGAGGCCTGTTTTTGGTGGTCCGCTCCTTGTCCCACGTTCTCCACAAGCGTGGGCATAAGCTCCGGCCATTGTTGGCGGGGTATCTCGATGGCTGCAATAGAGGCAATGAACTGGGCAGCCGACTGTCCGGCGCGGGAGTCCGCCGAAGCCAACGTGCGGAGACCAAGAGCCTTGACATTTGACTTAATCTCGGTGTCGAGGTTCAACCATCGGTCCTGGACCTCGCGTAACCTGGAATATTCGCGTGCAGTGAATGCGTTCTTGAGGGCGAGACCGGCAGCGGTTCGAATGTGAGGCTGGGCACCGTCGTTTGCGAGCTCGGTGCCGAGGATGGTGAGGTATTGAGGCTATAGAGAAGACCAGGTCAGCGGGTGAAGAATTTGGGAGGGGGATTGCTGTCTCAAGCGGGCTTGAATTCAGGGACAGGGCGGGACTTACGAAGTCGGCTTCGGCGGCCTGGGTGAGCTGCTGCTCAGCAGCCTGACGGATGTTGGCATCTGAGAAAAGGTGAGTATTGTACCGTAGCGGTAGAGGAGGCGGTCAAAATCAGAAGCAAAGGAGAGTAGCCTACCTGCGGAGAGGGTCCCCTCCAACACTTGGTTGATGTCCATGTTGTAGGAGGGAGGGAGGGAGTTCTGATTATGGAGGGGTACTCAGTTTTGTAACTGTTACTAGCGCTGAGCAAGAAAGAAAAGGTGCGTGTGTGTGGGTATGGGTCTCAGAGAGGGACAGGAGGAGTTGTTGTGAGTAGAAAAAGAATGATGATGAAGGTGTCGGGGTGCGGGGGGAGTGGTAGGAGGGTTGAAGTTTGTGTGAAGGAGAGAAAGGGATTGTTGTTTTGGGGGGAGAGGAGGTGGAGGTAGTGGGTGGTGGTAGTAGTTAGTAGTTTAGGTGGTAGGGTAGGAGGGAGTAGGAAGTTGCGGTGGGCGGAAGAGCAGTAGTGTGTGTAGTCACGTAGTGTACTGTGTAGTGTAGTGTACTCCCGTACTGTACTGTGTAGGGCAACTGTAGGGGGAAGGGAATTTTTGAAGCGAAAGAAGGTAGCGCGGCAACTATTACTCGTACAAGAGAAAGAGAAGAAAAAGAGAGATATTACTTCACATCTTTACTTACTACTACATTCTACTATTATTATTGCTACCAACTAATACTTCCACTATTGCTGCCACCATTACTACAAAGGTACAAGTAACAGCTACTACCACATACACAGTATTCCAGCTAGTTCCATAAGTACAGGTACCTGGGTATGCAGCTATGCAGGTAAAGGTACCAGCAGCATAGGTAAAGCTGCCACACACGGCCACCACCCAACGTCACCTGAATATCAATAGACAAGGCAAAGTTCTGAAAGAATAATATGAACCTTTGTTTTCTTGTGCGGTGGGTGTCTTATTGAATCTCATCTCTTCTCCCTCTTACGAAGCCTGCCCCACCCACGCTTTCCTCTCGGCGGTAATAATGCTGGTTCCTCTTCTTGTTTTTGTTTTTTTTCTCTTAATTTTTCTTCTAGAAAAGGGGAGAAGGGGATTCGTTAGAAGACTAGTACAAGGACCGTGGCGTAGGGCGAGATGAAGAGACAGCCCTAGCTTCTCTTCAACTTCACATGCGCCGTCTTGTGGAGTTGAAGTATTATTATGAGAGCAGCTGTATCCCGTCCCTGGGTAGGAGTGCGCCTGTCAGATGGAAGGCAGCGGTGTCTGTCGAAGAGGACTCAATCTCCTCAGTTCAACAGTGTCGTTGTAGATGTACCTGTAAATGAAGATTCTCGCTTTAGTACGAGAAGTAATTAGTACTAGGCAGACAAAGCCGGTATGTGTAGGTACCTACCTATAGGTACACAAGACAATACGTATACGGGCAACATACGCGGGGAACACATCCTGTCTTTGCCTCATTCTTAGTCTTAACATCTTTCTTGTTCATGTGCCTGTCTCATGCAATTATGTGTCATGGTCCCCTCCACACCGACTTCCGGGCAGTCGTCACTGCATTTACCTCACAATAATGCCTCCATAGACGTTGTGGCTGACATTCCTTGACGACCAAGCCCCTCTTTCTTTATCCCTACCAAATGTCATTATAAGGGAAAAAGAGTTTAAAAGGTACCTCTCGGAAGGCAACCACATTTCAGCAATAATCAATAGCAAGACAGCATCAAGCAAAACAAGAAAAGAAAGAAAAAAGAACAAAACCCAATTATTGGTTCGCTTCCAATACTTTGTACGGAGTACCGCGAAGAAAACCCTCCCTCCGTCCCTCCTCCCCGGACTGCAGCCCTATACGAGTAAACTACGGACCCTGACCGGCTGGCTGGCTGGCTGGGCTGGCGACCTCCTTGGTTGCCTTATTAACCCTCCAGCCGTTCTCAGCACCACGAGCACCACCGTGCATTCTCTGCCCTCACTACGCTGACAGTATATTCCTCCATAGCACGAGCAATTCCAATACAGACGAACCATACAAACCAACAACACAAGCCCAGTCGACCCAGTGACAGCCACGCCAGTACCAGCTCCCCCATTCCCCTTTCCTCGGGCTCCTGGGAGCCGGGCGGTCGGCGGCTCTTTCTCGCTTGGCTGATGCGTCGTCAATCCACCGTCATCCATTGGACGGACAGTTTGGCGTGGTGGTGATTTGCCACGGAGGGAGACGTCATTAATCATTACGCCTCTTGGTGCTGAATTCCGGAACTGGTAAAGTTTTGTTTTTTTAATTGGCATTTATGGGCGGGCGTTGAATTACGGAGTTACTGTCTTTTTTTGTAGGGTGCGAATCTTGTATTGTTTGGAAGAGCAGTTCTTAGAGTGGCTGCGATATATCTAGGTAGGTTAGGTACCTATATGTACTGGGTGAAGTTGTCCGCAATAGGGAGCGAACATCTCCGATGACTGCAATAACTCGGATGATTGCACATGAAGGATATGATACGATGATACGAACTCACTGTCCGTACGAAAAAGAATAGTTCACCCTATGAGCTGCAGAACACCTTGCTTGTGATGATGCGATGGCTGAGGAGTACCAACTCGCTGTATAGACATCATGTCCCCTCGACATTGAAAACAAAGGAGAAAATAAGTAGTAGTTAATAAATAACCGCGTGGGCAATGCCGCACGCATGAGGAGGATTGAATCACCATCACATCCTCCCTCTCCCCCTCGGATTCTCCGCCTCCTCCTTCCTCCAATCCCTCATCTCCTTCGTCCCCATGCTCCCCAACCCGCCTTCGCTCCTCCTCTCCCATCCGCCCAGTCTCACAACAAGCGTCGTCGCGTTGTCCGCGTCGCTGGCTACCTCGGTCGCGAAGCTCGTCACGTCTCGTGCGGCCTGCTCAGGCGTCTTTGCTTCCTTCACGATGTCTACGATCTCTTGGTCTGACAGGTGTCCTGAGACACCGTCGGAGATGAGGACCATGAAGGAGTATTCTGCGGGGGCGAGCTCGACACGTCTGATTTCGGGTTCGGCGGATACGCCGATGCGTTTGGATGCCATGTCTCCGAATGCTCGTGTGTTGGCGAGCCCAGAGACTCGTTCTTCGCCGAACGAATCGGTCACGAAAGTTGCGGCGTAGCGGCGCAGGCGTGTTGCTTCTTCGGGTAGCGAAGGGTGATGGTTGGAGGTGAGCGGCACGGCGAGGCCAGTGGCGGTCTTGCATAGGATGATGCGGGTGTCGCCGACGTGTGCTGTGATGATGGTGGAAGGCGACGCAGGGTGCCAGAATGGAGACGGTGTGGGCGTAGATATCAGAGCGATACTGCAGGTGCTACCGCCCTTGAACCGGTTCGGCCCGCCAATGCTTTTTCCTGAGCGTGAAGGATGCCCCAGAATGTCATCGTCGTTGATGGCTTTATCCGCTAACACGGGGTCTTCGTCTTGTTTGCCTACTTGCGCGGCGACGAAGTCATAGTCGGCCTTGAGAAATGCATACTGTAGCACTGTTTCGATTCCGATGCCCTCTATGGTATCATCCGAGATTGACGAGTTAGGGGAATTGCGCTTTGAAATGACGGCCTTCTCAGCAGGGTGCCCGCGTCCACCTGCGGACATGGAGAAGTATTCTGGCTTGAAGCGTCGAAAGTAGCCTCCGACCAACTCTTTCCAGTCCCTGACGAGGCAACGCTCCAGCTCCTCGGCCTTTCTGATGCTGTCTGATTGCTTGACCGGCGGTGCGCTGTCGACCAATTCCTCCTTACTCTTGGATGCTGGTGGAGGGGGCTTTTGGCCTGTTCCCGGCTCTGGTGGTTTGAGGGGCCTCACTCCAGGAGGTGTATGTGTTTTTACTGATTTTAAAACGTCTCTGCCCGTCACTTCATCTGCGCTGCCTGCAGCGAGGCCTACCCTTTCTCCAAAGCTATTGTAACCACCGGGGTACGTTCCATTGGTACTCTTCTGCAAGCTACTCGCCAATTCGAATTGTTTCGTAGCGTCCTCCAAATAATTATGCAGCTGTTCCCTCAGAAACCCCGAGCACTCATTCCCGCCATGCCCATCGAACACTCCAAAGTAGAACACCTGCGGATCTCCGCTTGCACTGTCGGCGGGTGTAATAGCCGGTGCGCTGCCGCTCCTCCTGGTCAATGAGATCGGGCGTCGCTTCGCGAACGCGGGAATCTCAATTGTGCCTGCCTGGAATGCATCCTCGTTGTATGGGCGTGTTCCCCGCGACAACGAAACGCCAAAGTGGTGTTTTGCGCTCTTCAATGGTATCCGTACGACTGTCATCTCCCGCGACGACCCCGCCATGGGCATCGCCGCGGCCGGGGTTCTATTCGTGCCATGAGGGTCGTGCGGCGTGCTTTTATCTCGCGGAAGCTTGTGATGCGGTCCGAAGGGCGCTCTGGAATCGGGATGCAGCGAGGTGGAAGGAAGATGCGTCACGAAGTACTCGTGGAACGGACGGCGGAGGTGGAGGGGGACGCGGCAGCTACTTGAGCTCGTTATTACCGTGGCAGAACCGACCCAGTCGCGATTGGGTGCGCCAGTCGGGGACGGAGGCCATCGACTGGCTTTGTAGGAGCGAACTGGAGGTTTCCACATGCTGAGGAAGGATACATGGTGTTGAGCCAGTGTTTGGTGTTGGTGGATGTTACGGATGCCGTGGGTGAGCGTCTCCAACCGCTTCGGCTTGGCTGTGGGGGAACAGGTTATCCAGCCTAACTGCGAGTACTACTTGCGATGTCGATTCGACTGACACATAATTACCCGTACAAGGCAAATCTGCACTATCTTTTGCAATTGCACTAGTCTCTGCTTGCAGCTGGCAATACAGTTGGCATTGGTCACAATTGGCCAATAGAAATGTTTAAATATGATTGTCGTGGATGTCCAAACATTCAGCATACGTAAACATGTTCCTGGACTAGCACTCTTACTATGACGTTGAATGTCTCTACGCTACATCACTTGTTCGGCTTTCTATCACATTGTACAAGTTGGACGGGTTCAATTGTTCTTAATAGAAGATTTGAATTGCTATGCAAAAACGTGCCATACGCAGATAAAAGAAGAAAAAAGCAGGCAGTCTAGAAAAGGCTATTATCCCCGCAAGTAAACGGGCCATTGAGCGAATTGTCGGGGTCATTGAACAAATCAATGAGCGCACGCAAAGACGCATAGAGGCCGCCGGCGTTCAAGAATAAGGTCATAAGAATGATCAAGTAGTTGTAAACTGCCAAGCACGTCTTTGTGGGTGTGCTGAACTGTACTTTCCAGTTGAGATGCAACCAGAACAAACTCGTAAGACCAAAAGTGAACCAGGAAATGAAGACGGCCGCGCTGATGCTTAATATGGAGTTGAAGATAGGGATGGCGTTGGATACGACAAATGTCACGATCCAGAACACAGTTCCAATGGTAATCCACACCGTCCATGTCCATGTGTTGTGCGTGTTCACTTGGTCGGGCCTCGTCTTCCTCATGAACGCTGTGTACATGTACTTTATGGCCGTGATACCGATGAGCAAGCCGGTGCCCAAGACGGAAGGGATCAAAATGCCATAGGCGATCTTCGCGGGGAGTCGGGGAGCAGATCCCAAGGCTGGAGACGTGACAGCATCACCTGCCAATGCGTAGATCACGCAGGCCACAACGACATAAACAACAACCTCGAAACCCTTTTGCATGATCAAAGCTGGTGTGAAGTCTTTTGACGGATCTCTCATTTCGGCCATGACTGAGATGAAGCTCTGGTTTCCGGCAAAAGCGAAGGCGATATTGAGGAGCGCGTTGACCGCTTCAACGAACGTTGGCTTTCCGACGAGCACGATCTCGGCTTCGAAACCGGGAGGAGCATTTGGCCCCGACACACCCAATGCAATCATGACGATGAGAACCGCAGCGACAATCGAGACCGTGCATATCCAGCTGAAGAACGCGGCAAATGTGAGCTTCCTCGGAATGCACAGCAACCAACAAGCAATATGCGGAATTGCCATGAAGATTACGGTGCAAAGAGCGTGGCCAGTGATAGAGTTGAGGGCGATAGATCTGCAAGGGTTTAATTTAGTTGAGTTGCATAGAAATCTCGAAAAGTGGAGCTTACAGTGTGATATTCGCAGAAGCGCAGATGAGGACGAGTTCCATTACAAAGACAATTCCCAGGGAGACCTCAAAGGGCTTTCCTCCGACACAGCGAGCGCAGTCTACCAGATTGGTAACCATGGGATATGCTCGGTAGAACAACAGTAGGATCCAGCCGCAGTAGGTGGTAAGGGCGCCAAAGAAGAACAGTGCAATGATTCCTGGGATCAGGCCGAGAGTCTTCAAAGCTGATGGCAAACTCAAAACACCGATTCCAACCTCGATGGTGATGAGAATGACACATGCTCGCCATCTCCCTAGGGTACGGTAGGTCTCCTCGGACTGGTATGGTTCATCGTGTTTGTACGCATCTCGTGCATAGTCGATGCCCATGTTATCTTTCTCGCTGTAATGGGGCTCTTCATCCTGAGCGTATGCCATGCTGGGCTTGGGATATAATCAAAAGATGGTGTGAAGTGGATTGGAGGTCGTCCGAGGGGAGAGCGGAGGATAGCATGACCCAGGGAATGATTCTTATAAAAGCAATCCACGGTTCACTCGGACGACCCCGTCTCGCCAGGTTTCCCCGATTTAAAACTGTACTAGCCTCCGACTTCGCCATTGAAGTTTTTCTGGATGAGTCGTTGAAGCCTCGGGACCCTGGATCTGACCAGTCTCATTCTGCTCATTCAAGGGAGATTTGCTCCGGTGGACATGCTTCGGAATGTGGAGAAGTGGGCGCACGATGGTCATACCCAAGACATGCGATGCAGGCAATGCAGGCGATGAATTTGCACGGTCCAGCATCTCGCGATGAATATTTTTGCAAAGATGTTTGGAGTGGGACGCCATTTGGTAATGGAATGGTGGTGAGAGGCAACAAAGCTCTGTATCGACCCACATATGATGTTGAGAACCTTGAACCGACCTTGGCCCGTACCGCCACTAAGAAGGAACTAGCAACGACTCTTCCGTAGGGCTACCTAGTACATCTAGTACTTAAAATAATCAGGTACGCTATCATCTTTTCATTCCGAAATTGGTTCATCACATACTGCTTGGGGTTGCAGCCAAGGTATGCTACACGCTGCGAGTACGTTTGTGCTCACGATAATACGAGTAGGCGTGGAGGATGTGATGTTACCCTTCCTTCAAAGTAGACCGATGATCTACTACTCACTATAGTATGGGTGCCCCGGACCTCCGCGTTCTTTGCCCTTAGCAGTGGTCGTGTTACCAGTACCAAGATACTAGTAGAAGTACTTGCATTAATCGATGCTGCTTCCCCGTGGTAGCTTTTCCGTCGGTAGGGTGCAATCTTGGGGAACCAACTGCCACAGTCACATGTGTACTAGACGTGCAGAAAGCAGATTCCAGAGAAAGCGTAATGACATCCAATTATACGAGTAGTCCATGTGATTGTTTAGCCTGACATGCAAATGCCATAGCTCTAGCCTTTGTGGTCTTTCTAAAGAGTAGCCGTTCTGGAGAGTCCACGTGCAACCGGAGAAGTCAATGCACTATGACTCTGAGTGACGTCTAATTAGTGCAATATGTACATCCTATACAAGGGGAAATTTTGAACGTTTCTGGCCTCGATCATAGCCAATTGATCTGTTCACGGTGAGTGAATATTGCTACGTAGAATACTCTCAATCTTGTCGAACTGCATGTTCACATCAATTATTTAGCCAATATGAGTGTAAAGCTACGAAGAGGTGATGACCGAATTGCGGGAAGTCACACAGATGATGCTACTAAGAATCAGTACAGAGGATAAATTTCGTAGGAAACTCTCCCAACGGTGACTTGGGAACGCATGATACTTGCACACGGTTCTTGTCTTTGGGGTATCAATCTCTGGCCCCGTTGGTGATACGTGCTTTCAGTCAGTAGGCAAAGTGAAATTGCCTTCACTTCGATTTACCAGTCATAGCTCAGCACTGAGCCACCACTATATCATTTCGTTCGCTCTCTCACACTCGATGACTGTCCATAGTGAGGTTCATTTTTTATGGCAGCGCAACTCTATATAGTATTTTGAGTTGATCACAAACCTCTACGAGTCAAAAAGATACACCACACAGTTCTCTTCATACATCGTCTACTACTTTAACTGACAAGCAAGATAAAGAACCGTTTCCAACCTGCTTCACTTACTACCTGCGTTGGAATGGAGCTCAAGAAATTTGGAAAATTTCTCGCTTGCCTGGCCTTCTTCGTCACCTTTGCCTTCGCGCAACCCACTTCTGGTAAGCCTGTCTCACTACACTATCAAAAGAGTCTTACCAGTACACTAAACCTCCATCAGTGACTGAGGAACTCCCTTCGAACAGCACCAGACTAGAGAAACGGCTGGGCATCAACTGCAGAGGCAGCGCCATGTGTTTGGGGTGCGGACATTATCTCAATCGTCTTCTCGATATGGCCTCGTTCATCGAGAACGACGCCGAGTATCCCGAAAACAAGCGCATTGTCTGTGGCGACTGTCGTATTCCGTTTACGAAACTTGGAATCTGCGCTTTCACTCAGAACATGGAGGGAAAGAAGATCAAGGGCTCCGTTGTTAGAGAGAAGCTGCTTGATATATACAAGCATGGTTGCAGAGCCTGTGGAAGTGTCCCTGTATATCCTGGCAATAATGTTGACTTAGGTGAGGTCACTGTCAACTGGGTGACTAATAGCTGTGGCTTGCAGGTATGCTAAAGGAATGCACCATGCAACTAGAATATCTTTGGTAGACTTGATCTAGGGATATACTAGGCATGGCTGGGTCGTTTGGGTCGTAGAAGTGATTCGAGCAGGGAATAGGTATATCATACGAACACTACTTATACCATGAAACACACATCGATTGAAGAATTAGCATCCCTCTGCGATCCTCTAGTGTCACTGCTACGTGTATATCTAGTGCTACTTCTGCTGTCCTAAGATATAAAGCCTTAGGGTGCACGTTAGATGCTCATCCTATAACACAAAAATATACCAAATGAAACTTGTGGTTCACGAATTGAAAGCACTGCTAATCCATCCATCCAAGGTGATTCTGACCAGCTCATCATGCAATGTTTGGCATCTTGCATGAACGTCTCGTGAACAGAATATTCTTTCTAGCGCGCAGAGTATTTACATCCACGATCTCCTCATGAGGAGACTCCGAGAACATATAATAAGTCCAGACTCGGATGGTCTGTTCAAATGCGTTGGAGACGTCCAATTTGGAGGTCTTCCCACGGCGGCGGCGAATTTGGCTAGAAGCGCTATGGCAACAAAGTCTTCGAGTCGATTATTGAGAAGCGTTTCCAGAATCGTGAATAAACTAAGCATGCACTGTCTGTGGACCTATAGCTCACGCTGTAATGACGTGAAAGTGCAATCGTTGATCTCCAATGTTGAATGCCGATAATGTCTTTTCTGTATTATTAGACAATGCGAGTTCTAGATGCCCTCGTATGTTCAAGTAGTGACTACCTAGCCTAGCCTCTAGGTAGGTAGTAAAAATAGAATTTTTGTACTTAATTCAGGTACCACCTCGTAATGAACTATACTTCGAGACGGTCAACGAGATACGACCCGAGTACCCAGGCTTTTTCATCATTCATACTCATTAATATTTTAAAGACTAGGGGATTTTATATACTTGGACGTGAAGACGAGGCTGGCATTAATGCAGGTATGATAGCTACCTAGGTAGGAGTCAGAGTTGAACGTCATGAAGAGGCCAGACCAGCACAGCCCTATCGAAGCAATATTAGAATCCTTCCATGGGAAATTTGTTAGGCTCCCCACCCCTTTTAGGAAATCTCCCATCCCCTGATCAATCGAAAAACATCCTATCGATTGCCCGTTTAATTCTTTTCCGGTCAAGGGCCCAGGCACAACTCGTATCCATGTGACTCGATAATACAACGCCCCGTTCTTGCCCTCAACTTCGTTCCTTTAAATGTCTTGACGCCCGCCCCGCTGTATATCTCCAGCGATCTTCCTCTCCGTTCGGTGTTTACCCCACGCGACTTCTCGTCGCCGTCGCGAACATGCACAACCGCCGAGGCTTCCAAACCGTGATCCTGCTTGCGCCCGCCATATTTCTCCTCTTCCCGCTCTCGCTCGTCACCATCGCCCTCGAGCGCACCGCAGCCAGTCTTTTCACCTTCCAAACCAGCCAAGGATATCGCTACTACAGCGGATATGGCCGCCACACCATCACCGTGTATGGCCCGCGCACGGCGACCCAACCCGAGGAAGACTGGAGCAGCATCAGAATCGTAGTCGACGTGAACTCGACTTCCGCGTATTGCTTCATCGCCGTCAGCATCGCCGCATGCATCTTCTCCCTGATCTCCGCGTGTGGGATCTGGGAACTGCGTACCATCCAGGGACCCCAGAGGCATCAGCGCATATGGAGCTGGACGAACCTCATGACGAATCTCGTGACGGCGGTGGCGTCTATTGCGATTCTGATCTATGCGAGCGTTGTTCAAAGCACCGAGGGTTGGAAGTCGTATGAGGATGTGGGCAAGGAGTTTCGCTTCACGCGCGAGACTTGGTCATGCGACATCAAGAAATTCTATCGCACGGAGGATTGGGCTGGTGTTGCCTGTGGAGTTGCGGTATGCTTTCCTCTCCAGATGTGTTTTTCGAATTGACCATGTGATACTGAACGTGGTACAGCAAACATCGAGATACATTCTCATACCTTTAGCCATTTCCGCCCTTCTAGTCATGGTATCTACCTGGATCCTGGTCCGTGATCGCGGAGGCATGAGCTGGCTGTTCGGCGGGAAGGGAAGGTATGCTGGTTTTGAGGATGCCCCCAGCGTGGACAACATCGCGATGTATCCCCCACCACAGGTGTATTACCAGCAGCCGAATCAGCCGGGACAGATGTATCCGCAGCAGATGCAGGCTCCTGTTCAGGGTAACCCGCAATCACCACAGTCCCCTGCGCCTGCGCAGACACAGACCGAAACCAAAGGCAACATGCCGCCACAGACAGTGTGGGGATAAGAATGAAATCGCAAATGTTCCATTGCGCCATCGTTGAGATTTCTGTTGTTCGTTGAGATGATACCCTTGTTTGAGCGTTTCTTTATCACATTCCGTCGTATTGCATGTCTTGCACAAAATTCAACAAATTATAAATGTATAATTTTCTAACTTTATTGACCCGGCATTGACGAGCGCTAGCATCATTAGATTACGATATAATGTATCAATGCTCGAGACGCAGTCTCCTATATCTTTCTCGCCCTGATCCATTCGTTGTTGCTCTATCAGTTCGTCGCGGGCTGGACAAGCGTATTGCCTACAATGAAATCAGCACTGCTCAATATTCCACAATGGGCTACCACCGCATGAACTCACCTCCATCGGGGAAAAGAATCTGCTCGTTATAAAACACGCCGCCTGGACCAGCCAAGAAGAGAACAGTCGCTGCCATATCGAAATCATTCCCCGGCCGCCCAGCAGGATTGCTCATCTTCTTGTCAATGGCCGACTTATTATCCTCGCCCGACTCACCAGTCGTCATCTATTGCACATTTTAGCATTCACATGTTCCAAAGGATACCTATATGAGATGGAAACTGTAAGCTTACCTCGCTAGGAAACACACCCGGCGCAATAACATTCACCCTAACCTTCGTCTGCGCAAACGTCGTCGCCAGCATCCTCGAAACATGCGTAGCCGCCGCCTTACTAGCCGCATACGCCGGCTGCCCACCACTACTCCCCTTCATGAACCCGGAAATCGATGTCACATTGATGACACTCGACGTATACCCCGGCGTAACCTCCCTTCCCTTCGCGAGCAGCGGCAAAAAGGCAACGGACATGAAGTACAGCCCCGTGACGTTAGTTCTGAACGTATCCGCCCAGCTGTCCGGCTCCGAGTTCCAGAAGTGCGCTGAGATGGCCTCGGCGTCGTCGAGGTCGGGTTGGCCTGCGGTGCTGAATTTGGTCTTGTCGTCCCGTGCGATGCCTGCGTTGTTGACGAGGAGTTGGATACCCTTGGGCTCCTTTTTGGCGATTTCGTCGGCGAGACGCTTGATGTCGTTTTTGTCGCTTACGTCGCCTTGAAGCCTATGTTTATTCTGTGTTAGTGTTCTTGCTATTGCATGCGGTCGAGGGGACTTACGGTATCACTTGTCCAGGACCGCTGTTGTAGAGACTCTCCGTCTTTTCGAGCACCTCTTCACGCCTAGACGTGATGTACACTTTCGCGCCATTGGCAACGAGAGCTTGTGTGATCATCAAGCCAATACCCGTTCCACCGCCTGTAACGACAGCGGTCACGTGGGAGACGTCGAAGAGCTTTGAGCTCTTCAATTGCTCGTTGTCTGCTTTGCCGCTCATGGTTCGTGCGATGAGGTATGGAGATCTGGGTAGGAATGAGTTACGGAGGGTGGGGGCTGTGCGTGTGAAAAGTCGTAGCATTGTGGAGGCAGAAGTAGGAAGGGAGAGAGGGTTGTTGGGTTTGTGGATTTGTGGATGTGATTAATACATGTCAACATCATGACGTCTAGACGACATAAGGGCTAAGGGAGTATTGGGTTGATGTCTTTAGCTCATATGCGGGAGATTTCGTCTGCCTGCACTCATAAGTGTTATCCTACATCGAAACTATCGATCGAGTATCTTATGAAATACTATGTTGTTAGCAATGCAGAGAAAACAATGCGAGGTCGAGTAATTAGCGTTGGCCCTTAGTCTCACGATAGACCTAGGTACTTGAAGCTCATCTGTGGATGGCCCTGGTAGTTGATCAATACCAACGGGTACTATATGAATTCTATAAGGTCATCTTAGAACTTTCTCTAAACATATCCTGCCATTAGAGTCGTGAAAGACAGAATAATACAATGGTTTACAACTAAGCAGCATCATTATGAATCAAGTGATGCCATCCGAGATGACTGCGAGTAAAATCCGAATATCAATCTTGTCGAACAGAGGTCCAACGTCACACGGTCATATTTCCTATACGACATCTCACATTCTTATTGGAAATGCACCTGTTTCTTCATCATAATATTACGTTCTGCCTTACAACGATGTACATTTAGAGTATGACAGCTATCACGCAATAGACGGTTTGTCAGCCGTACCGAATTCCCATTGGACGTTGTGCTTTCTACCTCGGGAATAAAGCGCGATGGCATCATCGCTAAATGACTCCGCAAATTCCATCCATTAAAAACATATCTTCCATGCCCCTACGAGTGAGACCCTGAAATCTTGCCGAGAGATTGGCGTATGGGATTTGTAACTCAAAGATTTCTAATCCTCGAATTGGAAGAGTAAACATCACTCGAGATACGGGTATATATATTTGCTGCAACGGCTCTTCATAGTTACTGATCATCCACATATCACAACCTCAGACATCAATCCGATTACCATCTTATACAAGATAGCAACGTACTTTGTACCTTCTTACTGCCGATTTACAACTCTCACATCGAAGAAAGGTCTCAAGACAGGATATCCAAACATATAAACTGTCCAATTTATACAGCTATCATGGCAACTCCCGCCACCCGTCCCATTCCCGCTCATGAGCTTCAATCCTCCACTACATCACAGCAACCTTCAACTTCTTCCATCACCAAAGATGTAAACCACCAAGGCCTCCCAATTCCCCGTGGCACCGTAACCGCCTCGCTCTCCTTCTACAAACCCCCAGAAGACGGCTCTGCCCCTCACAACTACGTCGAACCCCCCACCGACGGCCGCCCCCAGCGCAACTTCGGCGAAGCCTGGGAATCCGTCCCCCTCAGCGACCTCCGCGGCCTCGAATCCAACTTCACACTCGACAACAACGCCTTCTCTGTCCTCTCCAACATCCCCAGCTCCACCGTCTCCTCCGACTTCACAGACGACGCCAAAATAAAATCAACCTACTACCCTGAAGTCGAGCAACTCCTCCTGTCCACCATCCCCGGCGCAACCCGCATCCTCCTCTTCGACTACACCGTCCGACGCTCGACCCCCAACGCCAACCGCGCGCCCGTCACCCGCGTGCACATCGACCAGACGCCCTCGTCCGCCGAGTCCCGCGTCCGCTACCACCTCCCGGACGAAGCAGACACGCTCCTCCGCAGCCGCTACCGCATCGTCAACGTCTGGCGTCCGCTGAACGGGCCCGTCATGGCGCACCCGCTCGCCGTCGCGGACAGCGCGACCGTCCGTGACGAGGATCTCATCCCGGTCGAGCATCGGTATCCGCACAGGACGGGCGAGACGGCGGCCGTGAGGTACCATGAGGGGCAGAGGTGGTATTATTGGAGTGGGATGCGGGATGAGGAGAGGTTGTTGCTTAAGTGCTTTGATAGCGATGAGGCGGTCGGTCAGTGGGGGAGGGTGCCGCATACGGCTTTTGTGGATCCGAGGACGCCTGAGGGCGCGGTTGGGAGGGATAGCATTGAGGTTAGAGCGCTGGTTTTTGGGTGAGGAGACTTGAGGAACGCGGGTTTGGTTATAAGTTATGATTGTGGTTTCTTTTTGCGAGCATTTTGATTGAGGTACTTGGGATTGCGGGAGTTGCAGTGCTGAGAACTGATATTTGCTATCTGTAATAATCCGAGTAGCACCGGAGTCTAATAAACTGAAAGTCGGTGTCAGTGAAGACCAAGGCATTTGTTTTTACCACACTGTACCTAACATAAAGTTCTATTGTCTTGGTGATGGAAATTTTTCAAGCATGATAGCATGTATATCAGGATAGACCATTATATTAAATGTGCATGCACCCCCCTGACGAAACAGCCAGCGAGACTATATACACTGCACAGCCATATCGGTCGATGTCTACATTATCCTATTCACTCGTATTAGAAAGTCACATGAAGAGTAAACACCAATCCCACCCACACATGCCCTCCCAAACAAATCACTAATGGGTATGACCTCCATGATCCGATCCGATCCTTTCCATAAAGTCAAGGCGCCGTCCAAGATGCGATATTTTGAATTCTATTCCTACAGTACCAGTACATGTGATTTAAGTTCGACTTTACTTCGAATTTGCGGTCCGGAGCCTTTCGAGCTTGTCTAATTGGCGCTTCAGCATGACTGTGGCGCCGAGGCTGATCTTGCGGAGGCCATCGCGTTCCTCTTCGTTCGCGCTGTTTTGACTGCGCGTGAGGATATCTTTCGAGGCCTGGATTGCGCTGTCTAGTAAGCGCGGGGCGTTCTCCTTGTTGCTGAGATACAGATACTTGATCTCTTCGGAGAAGGGCGAGATGTTGTTTTCGAGCGCGTGGGTAATGAAAGCGCGGGCTCGGAAGTATGCACGCTCGGTGTAAAGGGCGCTGCTAAGCTTTGTCTCGGGAGCTGCGCGGTGGACATCGTACCCGGCTTCGTTGTAGTACGGTTCTTTTACGAGCACGAGGCCCATCAGGGACACTAGCACTTGGAGCAAGGTGCTTTTGGCGGGGGACCAGGATTCGTTGCGCTCGTCTGCGTGCCATGTTCCAAGAAGGCTCAAACAGATCTTCCCATCCTCGTAAAGATTCGGGTTGACCGGTCCATTCCCGTTAGTCCAGCTGTGGAAGAAGGCTGCAGGTGGCTGCGCAGGATATGAAGCACTTAGGTGGAAGTCAATGATGAACGGCGCGAACTCATACGGCGTATCAGAGGGTCCAATCATTAGGACCCGTAAGACATCGAGGCGCGACTCCCAGGTGCGAACAAAGATCCCGGGGGGTAATGCGGAGCGAAGTATTTTGTGTTCTTTTGCAATGCGTTTGGTGAAACCTGGCGTGTTAACTACTGGGACATCAAGATAGCGGTGATCTAACGGAGGTTCGCTGTCCAGTACCAGAAAGGGCGAGGGCGCATCCGGATCGACGTCTGCGTTGAAATCTGCCGAACCTAATGTGAGATCTTCTGACTTCGAGGAAGAACGATGGACGCCTGGCTGTGGCTGAAGCAATGGATCGGTCGAATGGTGCTCAGCATCGGACTGGATTTCTGGCGTGGTTTTCGAAGTTTCAACATTGTCTGCAGGCGCTAGATCTGGCATTGACTCGTCATCATCAGACTCCTCGTCCTCAGTCGACCAGTCGTCATCATCCACGTTACCAACAGGCTGTGCGCCTTCATACTCGATCCACATGTCGTTGAACGATGCGTTATCGAAATCGGAAAGATCTTCTTCCTCCGAGTCTTCGATAGAGTCTCCATCAAGGGTTTGCATGAGATTGCCTAGGGAGCTGTCAGGCATATCACTGCTATAAACAAGGGTCACGCGCTCGGCAGGAAGTTGTATATCAATCACCGGCCTTGCTGCCCCTAGCCTGATCGTGAGTTGGCCGTCCAATCCCAAGTCGACCACTTCACCAAACCACGTGGGCTCGGAGGAGTCATGTACTGAGGTCGGGATGGAATCAGGATGAATGAGAACGAAGTCGCCACGTCGCCGCGTCAGACTGGGGGTGGAGCGAATGTCGTACAAGCTCACATCTTCAGTTGCAGTGTGCAATGACCCCGTCTCTGATGGTGGGATGAGGTCGTCCCCTAAGAACCTAATGTTAGGATTCTTAAACCACCGAACTGACGCAATCCGATCTCGGGAATTGACGGATTGAACGACACCGACTTTATTTGGCTCGAAGGTCCATGTCACATCCGCGGCCTTCTCGCGCTGCTCTTTGGTACAGACGATTTCTCCTGGCCAAACTTCGTCGTCGTCTTCAACGTTGGGGTCTGGAATGAAGCTAGAGCTATAATCTTCGGTGACGGAGAGATCTTGCCACTGAACGGTGACCCGTGTGTGGGACTGCAAGCAGAGGTAGACGTTCATGTCGCTTCCCAGGGTCTCGGTGCGCGGGATCTTTGTGACTTTCCCCTGAGGTTTGCCATCAGTTAGTAGTGTAGTCCCATCATACTTTACGGCAGCTCCAGCAAGGTCTTTGAATCGTACTCGGTCCGCCACGGCTATATCAGCGACATGGTACGAATGATCCACGCCGTTGGCCATGAGTGGGAGGGTGCTGCTTGAGTTGCCGCTGGCATCGTAAACGCGGAATCTTCCACTTTCCAGTTCGTCAAGGCTTAGCTCTGATGGTGGCTCAATGCTGCGACCGCCCACGTTCGCTCCTCCAGCGCCAAATTTCTTTGCGAGCCATTGCACACTGATCCAGACCGTCCGTGTCTCAACGACCATCCCTCGAGGTCGTATGTTGGCATCGTAGACTCCATACCGCCACCTTCCTCTTCTCAACGTCCCTTTCTTAGTGGTAATCATGTCGCCGACACTGAGGCGATCCATGGTGGTATCATCCGGCTCTAGTTCATCCGCGTTCTCGATGACAACGACCGAATTGTTGCTTAATTTGACCGCGACTTCGTCATAGACCTGTTCTATGCGGCCCACCCAGTCGCCATACAAGGCTAGCGCACCTTCCACATATTCGTGACAGTTTATGATCTCCTCGACGGGCACGCGCCGTATCGAGCGCTCTTCTATGACTGAATGACTGACTTGGCCGCCGTTGAAAAAGGCTGTGGGAAACAGATTGCAAGTCACGTTCTTCCCAATCACCGTTCCACTCATATGGTCTTTTGCGTTTTTCTTGACAACGTCTCCCACATAGAGTGCCCGGTCCAGTAATTCCAGTCTACTCTCTGGTATTAATTCCGTCTTGACTGCGGTTTGCCATGAGACGAGGACGGTGCCGCGTGGGGGGATGCCGGAGCGTAGAAACTTCATGAAGTCATCTTCCGGTATGTCATCATGCCGTATGATATCGTCTTCGTAGTCGCGTTGCGGGCGGGGTTCGTGGGAATCGACGTCACCAAAGGCCCGGTCGACAACGCCCACTTGGGTGCTATCATCCTTGAGTCCGATGGTATCCTCGACGCAGAACTGCACAGCGCCGTCAGGCATGCTGTCCGGGCTAGAGACGTGTAGGAAGCGGGGGGTAGGATTTTGTTGCGCCTGTGTCGTGTTTGCGTTATGCACCTTCTTGCGCTTTGCGCGTACGAGTCGAGGGTGTGGGGTTCGGCAGGCGGAGGGAACGGTCGTCACAGAGTCAAACAGGCCTGCCTGTGTCTAGACCCACGCTTATAGGCAGGATAGAGTGGTGGCGGAGGGTCTCCTGTGTATCTTGCAGCAGTGCGTTAGCAAAAGATCCGTCTTCGTTTTTGGCAGTGGTGGAGTGAGTGAGTGAGTGAGTGAGGGTTTCGAGGGCTTGTGTGATGGTAGAGTTAGTGATAGTAGTCGGAGTGTGCAAGTAGTGAAGTATTTGTCTGGCGACGATGATTGGTGTAAAAGAGAGGTTGTCGGCTCACAACATGACAAGGCAGGCAGGTTTGTTTTATTTACGCAAGCACGGAACAACCAGAATAGGATTTAATAAGATTATATCATTGTTTAAACGTCCATTCTCACTTTGTAAAATGCTCAAAGTTGTTGGGCTACAATAAGTGATAGAAGTGGCGGTGCGCCCAGTGGCTGCATCCGATTCCGCATGTGAAAGATCGGCCGCCTATTTACTCCGAACTCACTAACTAGGTATCCGAGCATAGTACGGTACATTGTATACCACACTACGTTCACCCAGCACTGTACACAATCGCATTGCATGGTTCCCGACATAACAAACAACACCAACAACAGCGTCACTCCACTCTTCCCAACTTCGACTCGATAGCACACCCCCGCCCTCCCTCAGATCATGGCCGACCCATTGTACGAACTGCTCGTACCCTACTTTGATGCGCAAGACACGTCTACTCACAATGCGCCCTCCCCTACCGACACCGCGACCACCGCATACCTGTCCCGATTGACCACACTCCCGCTTGCCGCATTATCTTCTTCCGAACAGCAGTCCCTCGCACAGAGCTCTCACTCTATACTACGGTCCCTCCAATCCCTCTCTAAACGGTCCTATAAACCGATAATAGCGTCTTCAGACCACCTTTCACATCTCCGAGATACACTCCCGCAAATTGGAACCAATGCAAATGCTGTCCACACAGAATTACCAAAACTCGAGTCAGCTGCAAGACGTTTTTCCGACAAGTATTCCAAGACTAGCGAAAATCCCATACTTGAACGCCGGGCCAAAGCAATGCTTCTCGCAAGGAATATCGACAGAGTGTCCGATGTACTCGACCTACCTACACTCCTGTCGTCCGCTATCGCATCTTCTACTACACCAGCTCAGGCAGCTTCGAATAACACTACGTCTGCCACAAACGCAAATTATGCCTCAGCTCTCGACCTATACGCACACATCAAGCGGCTTTCGACCTTGTATCCAGAATCCCAACTCATAGCCTCCCTGTCCTCCCAGGCTGAGCAAGAAATGAAGACCATGACATCAAACCTGATCGCTGGTCTGCAGTCCCAGTCAATCAAACTTGCGGGTGCAATGCGAACAATTGGTTGGCTGCGGCGGGTTGCCCCTGAACTTGATGAGTCCTGGTCCTCCAAAAAGTCTACCATTGGCACCGGCGAGGGCAGTTTAGGTGCATTGTTCCTGGTTTGCAGATATGGCTGCCTCGAGGGGATTCTGTCGGCACTAGACCCATTGAAAGAACTAGCAGACCAAGAGACAGAACAGAGACTTAAGTCTGGAAACAAAAGCACGGGTTGGGGCCAGCAAACAGAACGATATTTGAAGAGATATATCGAGATCTTTCGGGAGCAGAGCTTCGCCATTATCTCTATGTACAAGGATATCTTCCCCTCCGCGCTCCCAATTCCATCGACAGAAGATGACCCTGCTCCTGCAGTCCAACCCGTAAACAATGCGCAGGCAAACCCACTTCAGCCGATTCCATCCGCTCTCGCAACTTTCCCACTCCATTTGGTTGAGCTACTTTTCGACACCCTGCGAACTTATCTTCCAAACATTCAAGACCGATCATCAAGGGACTCTCTACTTACACAAGTCCTTTACTGCGCCAATTCCCTGGGAAGAAGAGGTGGTGACTTCAGTATGATGATTGCTCTGCTCGAGGAAGACTTGCGCGCTGAGCTTGGCCATGATAACGATGACGAAGCGGAAGACGAGTGGATTGAGGTGATGAAGAAGCACAGAGTGCAGGCCAGCAGATTAGAGTTACTGGCCAGTGGTGTCGGAACTAGTAGAACTACCAGCCCGGCGGAAAGAGCTGTCAGTCCCGCGCGTTGAGACGCATCCGCTTCCTGAGGCTCGCAGGAGAGCATCAATATGAGAGTCTCAACCTTGTCGTAACATAAAGAGCAGGACAGCTCTGAATAAGATCTGAAGGCCAAGCCGAAGCTGTAAATACATCACTTGCAGCCAGGATGATGCTACAGCCGATCGATTTGGCTGCCTCTATTTGTGCTAGCCAGGTACAACCCGTTGGCACATGCAGCGACCAGGTCCAGGGCAAAAGCGACGGGCGTACAGCACAATCTAAACCGTGTAAGTGCATAAGTGCAGTCGCAATCAATATCTACCAATAATTCGCGTCTTGTATCATTTCATGAAGTCGGATTGTTCGGCTTCAATCTACAATGCCAAGGTTCGATCTACGTCATAGATATTTTGCTTAGATCGTTCACCTTCTCAGTACCATCAGTTCGCACTCCTCGCCGGACAATTGTTGGCCTTGCTGTTCGTAATACATATTACCAACAGGCGAGCTTATTGTCCCTTGAGTACCTGCGTTGCTACGTGGTACTGACGGATGTCAAGACCTTTTACACCTTGGCGTGATGATTTACAGTGTGTAGTGCGTATTGGGCGAGCATAACGTGACTCGAATGAACGAACGTTTACACTATATGTTTTGCCGGTAAACCTTGATGTGCGACGTAACGATGCCGACTTTGAACGAGATTGTTTATAAAGGCCGATATCCATTGTTGACGGTCACTCCACGATCAATTGACGAGATCATCAACCGGCCTACTACTCTATAAACTTTCCAATCTGGGTACTCCCAAATTATCCATCGACAGAATTGAGAACATCTTTTTCAACCTCCGCAACTTGAGCAAAATGCACGCTGTCCTAGGTCTCCTTGCCTCTTTTGGCCTCGCAGCATCGGCTGCTGTTATCCCTCGAGCTGAACAAACTGCCGGACGCGAAGTCGTCCCTGCATACTATGATGGGTATAGTTCGCTGCCTTCAACTCAACTGGATGCAATTGACTTTAGCCCAGACAATGTTTCTACCCAGTCCCCGATCCCTCTTTTGTCCTCGAAGAGTATCTAGGCACGTGGTATCAAGTCGCTGGAACTCCATTTGGTGAGACTTCAGGCGCAAAGTGTGTCACTGCCGAGTATCAAGCCAATGTATGGCCCTAAATCCGCTAGCCTTACAATCAACTACTGATATGATTGTGATCAGGACGATGGAACTGTGAAGGTCATTAACACAGCAACGGCCGGAGGTCGGTCAGTAGGCGCAAATGGCACCGCAGCTCCTGTTAGCGCGCAATATGGCTTTGGTGGAGCTTTTGTGGTCTCGTTCCCGGAATCTTCCCCTGCTGAATGCCCCGGGCCCAACTACATCGTTCAAGGTAAGACTCATACTATTCCGGTGAGCTGTAGATGGTAACTTACCGATGTTTCTAGAGTACGGCGGTGATTACGCCATAGTACAAACCCAGGAATGGGGAGTTTTGTACATTTTGAGCCGAGAGCGCCAACCTGGCCAGGAGCAGATTGATGTAGGTTACATATCTGGATCTGTCCACTACGAACCCGATCAACGCCCGCTGACATTCAATTCTAGGCTTGGATTCAGCGAGCCGTCTGCCTTGGATCGAACGCGACCGTCATCTCCATGTTCGATCAAGAGGGCTGCTAGTCGTCATGAAAATCATCTGGGATACTCGGATCAGAATACAGATTTCCTAATGATATATAATATACATTTCTTGCAGTACGTCGACTCTAAGCATACCGCTATCATTGTGTTCAAACCGATTAGCCGCCAATGCGTGTTTAGGTATGTAGACATCAGTATGCCTCGTACTGCATCTCGTATCAGAAGTTCATCATCAGATATCCACCCATGTTCACTTTCCTATTCGAGCGTTCGATCCTTCCATCCCTCGCACAACACAACTGAATTAGGCTAACTATGAGTCAAAGGTCAACTGGCAGTGTCCACCGACGTGAAGATTAAATATTTCTACAGATACGAAAAGACTTCTCTTCCTCCACTGTATCAAACGATCACTGCTCTATTTGTTGAAACATCCATTAACGTTGTCTTTCAATACCACCCAGAATATCAGCCAACAAACAACTGACCATCTGTCTATCTGCACAGCGCACGGACTACTTACTCCGCCCCAACTCTGCCTCAAAGTATAAACGACTGCAACCATTCATGCGTGACCGGGATAGTCCAACATTGACAGAATAAAGACCAGACACTCTCCTTCAAAAGTAATCTCTCTTTCTCTCGACTAACAACATACACCAAACATGTCGAAACATAAGCCACAAGCCGATCATATAACAACTACAAAGACGGCCAACGTCAACCCCAATTCGCTCCCAGGTCTTCCAGCCGAACTACTTCTGACCATAGCAGATTGCCTGGACAGCGGACTAGATCGCCCGTACAGCGGACTCGACGACATCAACCGTTTGGCACAGACCAACATCTATCTATACTCTGTCCTGAATGACTACATTTATCGTTTCGAAATAAAGCACAACAATGGCCTGGCTCTACTCTGGGCCGCAGAAAACGACCGAGAAGCTACTCTCCTCCGGATGCTCTCCTTGGGCGCAGACGTCAACACCACGGAGGGTCCAAACATGATATGGGCCCACTGGACGCCCCTGCTCTACGCCGCCAAAGAAAACCATCCATCAATCGTGAAGATTCTCCTCTCCCGCCCGGACATCGACGTCAACGCCAGACTTCCAGAGTCCCAACAGACCGCTCTCTCCATCGCATCCCAAGAAGGCTGGACGAACGTCGTCTCCCTCCTCATAGCTCACCCATCCACTGACCTCGAAGCCACCGAGGGCAAGCACGGGCAAACCCCCCTCTCCCTTGCCGCCGAGAGAGGCTACGATGACATCGTCGCCCTCTTCCTAAACAACACGACCGCCGACCCAGACCCCCCTTCCACCTCAACCGGCCAAACCCCGCTCTCCTACGCCGTCCACCACGGCCACCTCGACGTCGTCTCCCTACTCCTCGCCTCCCCATTCGTAGACCCGCACTCCAAGGATACGCAATTCGGCTGCACGCCCCTAATGTGGGCCTCACGCTGCGGCTATGTCCCCATCGTGACCCTTCTCCTCTCTGCCCCGGGCCTCGAAATCGACTACGCCGACACAGGTAGGCAAACCGCGCTCTCCCACGCCATCTCCGGCACTGCCGCCAACAAGACGGCCATCGCCAAACTCCTCCTCGACGCAGGCGCCTCCCCGAACGCTCACTGTGGCCAGTACGGCAACGTCCTGCAGACCGCATGCTACGACGGCCACCTCCAGGCCGCCCACTACCTCCTCGACGCAGGCGCCGACCCAAATGCCCCCGGGAGCAAAACCTACGGCACCGCGTTGCAGATCGCAGCATGGAAAGGGCATTTCCCCCTCGTCAAGCTCCTCCTCGAAAGTGGCGCCGACGTCCACGCCAAAGCGTCATTCTACGGCACGGCGCTCGAGGCGGCGGCGAGGGGGAGCACGGTGGGGAATGTCAAGGCGAGAAAGATGCTGGCTGAGTACGGCGCGAGGGTGGCGAGTCGAGAGGGTGGGGGCGGGGATGAGGAGTTGGAGGAGGAGGTAAGAATCAAGGCTGAGAAGTATGGGATGTCGAGGGGGAAAATGAGAAAGCTGATTAAGAAGTACAGGAAGCTTAATATCGATTATGCGCCTTGAGATTGGAAATTGGATAGATTTGGGGAGCACGATGTATACACGATGGGATTTCGTTTATTGTATCATCGCGGAGGTAATATGTCTTCGTATTTACATAGAGCACCAGTACCAGTATCTGCATCATCAATCAGGCAATTAATCATCCTAACACATCAACTCCCCTCCCGCACCTTCTCCCCATCACTCCCCTCAATGCTCTCAGCCTTAATCCCCACCGTCCCCGATATCACACCCCTCATCCTCGCCAGCAGATCCGCGACACGGAACGGCTTCCCGACCACATCGTCCATCCCCACCTCCATGGCCGTTGTGATCTGCTGCTGCCGGACGTTGGCCGTCACACCAATGATCGGTATATGCGTCGTGACCACCCCTTCCCGCTCGAGCGCGCGGATCTTCGACACGCACGTCAGCCCGTTCATTATGGGCATTTCCCAGTCCATTAGGATCAAAGAGAGCGAGAGCGGCTTAGCATTCCCCCCGCCGGGATGAGGAGGCGTCGTTGGCTTGTTACTTTTGCTATTGCTATTGCTTCTACTTTTGCCATTGTTGGAGGTTGTGACGACGGTGCAGGGCTTCGAGTGGTCCCAATGCCGGGTCTTCTTGAGGAAGTCAAGGGCTTCGACGCCGTGGTTCGCGACCGAGACTTCGCAGCCGAGTTTGCGGAGTTGCTTTGCGAGGACTTTTTGGTTGACGAGGTTGTCTTCTACGACGAGGACGTGGAGGGTCTCGGGCACGCAGCGGAGGTCGTCTTCGTCGAAGACGGGTGGGGAGGAGGTGTTGTCGGTGGGTTGTTGTTGATGCGGTGCTTGGGACGAGGAGGGTTGTTCGTGATGGTGGGGGTGTGGCGACGCGCCGCTGAGCTTGGGCACGGGGTACGGATGTACCGGGTTGAGGAGTCTGTCGAATTCCTTGGGCGTGTGCGGCCGATGTCGTATGTCCTCTGGGAAGACGTGCGGGAGGCTGCCGCGCCGTGAGCCAGATCGCGAGCGGCGGGCTTTGATATAGAATGCGAATGTGCTGCCCTTCTTGTATTCGCTGGCTAGTCCGATGGAACCGCCTTGCATCTCGGTCAGGCGTCGCGAGATGAAGAGGCCGAGGCCGGAGCCGCCGTAGTGGATGTGGGTGCGTGGCGAAGCTTGCGAGAAGCGGGAGAAAAGGGTTTCCTTTTCGTCTTCGGCGAGCCCCCGACCGGTGTCTCGGACGGAGAACTCGAGGTAGACGGCACTGCCATGTTTCCAGTCATCCCGCAGCTGGCGGTTTTCGCCTACGAGTTTCGTGGTGATGTATTGGACGCCGCCAGGAGTGGTGGAGGGCGGCGGGGTGGAACTGGCACCCATTGATACTGTAATGAGTCGGACTGGTTCCAGGCGCGTGAACTTCACGGCGTTGGTGATAAGATTGATGAGGACCTGGAAAGTTAGCTAGAGTCAGGAGTAAGATCTTGAATCATCGCTCGCTCACCTGAAGTAGTCTTGTAGGGTCTAGAGACACCCAGTCCAGACCAAGATCGCGATAAGACTCCTCAATAATGAATTTCATCTCGATTCCTGACGCCTTGGCTTCGGTGTTGAACATTTTGACGGCGTGACTGACAATGACGTGCGGTTGTGCGTCAACAGGGGTGATGACGAGGAGACCCGAGTCCAGCTTGGATATGGTGAGTATGTCATCCACGATGCGTTTCATGTGCTGTGCGCACTGCGCGATCGTTTGTGCAGCATCCAGCGCCTGCTCGAATATTTCTTCGTAGCTGGCGGCGGACAAAGCGGCGAGACCGCCATCTCGCGATCCACGTGTAGAAGTAAGGATCTCGTCGGCGCATTGCATGATGGCGGACAGCGGGTTCCTCATCTCGTGGGAAGTTGTATCGATGAAGTGCTCGAGATGATCCTTGCTTTCGAGGGCACTGTCCGTTCTCATCTTTTGCAGCTCTTCAGCCCATTTCTGCTTGGAGATGTCGGTCACATTCCCGACGATTTCGACAATGTCGCCTTTGCTGTTCAGTTCCGCATAGGCGGAGCAGATGATCCATTGGTAGTGCTCCTGTGAAGAGTCACTGGGTTCTGCCAAGTCATCGGGCGGGTCGAACCGCATTGTCGTCTTTAATTCGAAGCTGATGGGCGTCTTGTGATCGACAAGTTTAGAGAAAAGACCCTCACAGAATGAAATATCTTCAGGGAAAACAACACTCTTCCAAACCATAGCGACATCGTCTGCGTTGGCGGCGTCTTTGAAGATTTCAAACCACCGCTGATTCCTATATGTGTAACGGCCCTCTGGTGACAGGATAAAGATCGCAATGTCTGAGCGCTCTGCGAATCGCTGAAATTTTTTCTCTTTGTTGCTAAGCTCAGCAAGAAGATGCTCTTGTATAAGTGCTGCCTGTCCAATAGCAGTCTCCTTTTGTCGGAGTTCCTCATCGAAGAGAACGACTGAAGCAAGAGAGGTTCCGAGCAGACGGTTAGTAACGTGTACAAATTGTTCATACTCGAGGTCAAAAGGCCTTCTGGGGTTTACTCCAAGAATCATAAATCCTAAAAGTTGTTCACTGGTTGTAGGGAGAAGAGGGCACACTACGACACATCTACAGGGCTCGCCGTACCCCTTCCACGCTATTCCGTCCAGCACCGACTTTGGAACGTCGATGTCCTCAAAATGCACAAGCGTAGGCCTTCTTGACTTGGCAGCTTTCCGAAGATGAGGCGAGAAAATCGCGCCGCTCTCGTCGAGAGCTATGACCGAAGGTGCGATCGGGTGATCAGCCTCTACACCAATAGCCCCTTTGAGAATGCAACGATCAATAGAGGTTGTGCTGCCAGGAGAAGAGATGGAGGATACGTCCGTTCCGACCTCATGCTCTACGGCATACAAGAGAGCGAACGGTGCATCCTTTTCGTTAATGGCTAGCGTGTTCAAGACAAGATCCCAGTATGCATCCGGGTCGCGTGCTTTTGCAGTCTGGCTCCCGATCTCGACGAGACTCGACACTCTCCGCTGAAGAATATTGTTCTGGGTAGTCTCCCTAAGGATCTGGTAATAACCCCCTACTTTGCCATCACCATCCAAGATTGGCATAAATTGGAAAGAATAAAAGACTTCTTCTAAAAATCCATGCCTGTCGATGAAGATGGGCATATCATTTTCAGTAAGAGTCTCGCCCGTTGCCCTGATGTGGTCTAAAAGCGGTTTGAAATAACCCCAGTAATCCTTACCAGCGACACGTGAACTTTGTCCCATACAAGGATGAAGCAGCCCAATCACCTCGACGTAGGCTTCGTTATATATCATGATAACATCGTCACTCCACAAGAGGAGCGCCGGGTGTGTATCATTCAAGACCAAATTTGCGGCGGATCGCAGCTGAGGAGACCAATCCTTCATTGGGCCGAGCTTTGTATTGGCCCAGCCAATGCTGCGGAAGTATTCCAAATGGGGAGTCAGTCTCATTGACGGAGGATCCCTGGTAAAATCGAAATTGTCCTGCGGTACATCGGACTGCAATGGATAACTATCATTCTCACGTGAACTTCCCGAGGGGGTCGCGTTTGGCACAGATGGCAAATGAGACTCGAGGAGCTGTGGTAGGTTCTTTGGCTCCTTGTGCTCCCGCGAGTCTATCGTCCTCAGGGAGGATGATCGCTCGACTCGCGTTGGCGGGCCCAATACGCCGCTCACTATGCGATGCTGTTTTATAGTGGTTGCGGACCATATGTAGCCCTCCCAACTATGTGTTCGGCCACGGCTCACCAAATCTATCTCTTTCAACTCGTCAAACACCCAGCACCGGAAGGCCGCGTTTCCCTCCGCCAAAGGGCCGAGGGGATTGCTCGGTTCCTGTATCTGCGCCCATAACCGTCCAGCAGCGGCCAATGCCGGATTGTGGTATATCGGATTGATGAGGGCGTGGCGAGGGGAAGGAAGGGAAAGGTCGATTATGAATGAGGGTCGATCATCGATATCCAGAATGTCAATGAGGGCATAGGAAGTGAGCTCCCGCTGGGAGGTCTCCCTCCTCAGCTCGGTAAGGGAGCGCCTCGCCAGTTCGCGCTGGGTCTGGCCGATGGCATTGTGGTAACGATTCTCGCGTTGCGACTGTTCGGATTCAGCGAGCATCGAGGTCGCGAAGAGCTGCTGGTGAGCGTTGGGGTCGACCGGGGCATGGGCGCACAACTACGGGCAAGCAGTAGTTGGGTTAGAAGGGTATTGTGATGAGGACGTCACAGAGAGAGGAAGCGTTCAGTGAGTGGGAAATCTGATGAAGAGACAGACATTGCTGCGGCAGGCACCGGGCTGCTAGCAGGTCAGATGCTGTCTTTGAGGGTTCACGGTCGGAGTGTGTTCCAGGCGCCGGACCAAGTCTAGTGAACCCTTCGCAGCTGGAGGGGTCTGCGTCACCAAGTCTAGCCTGGATGGAGATCTACTTAGGGAGTGCTGCGGCAACGTTAGCAAGCTCGGTCAGACTTCTAGACTACCAATCTTGCACTATGGAAGTTGTTGATGTCGGCGCAGCACTGGTCCGAATGTACGAGTATAACTAATCAGTGGGTGGGGATATATTAGCAAACTACAAATATCCAAGGAGCACGGGCAGTTCGACAAGCACCCCGTTTTGTAGATCGCACGGCCCGGACCTTCAAGTAGCGGAACGCTTTGAAGATGTTGGAGTCGGGGAAGTGAAAACCCAAGTGTAGGATTGCACGAGCGATGGCTCACGGGAGACTCCTCCGTCAATGGGCTGAAGGAGACGGCGATCGAGAAGGAAAAGAAAGCGACTCTGGGGATTCAGACGTGGTTACACACACTCGACACTGAACACAAGACATTTAGCATAGATATGATATAAGAGAAAAATAGTCTTTGACAAGGGGCTACTCGTAGTAGTTAAGGGAGTTCCAGATGGCCCAGTAGTTACACAGTACGAGGTAGTCTCAAGAGTCTGGAAGCCGTTGTTGGTGTATTGGTGTGTTGATGTATTTGTGTGAAAGGGCTGAAAGGAAGGCAAAGGGAAGGGATTCTGGGAACATCCCTGTCGAGTTTAGACCGGCCCGCCATTCGACCGGTCCCCTCCTCCACCTCGACCACGACCTTACCGGACGTATGAGCACAAAAAGGTACGAGGACGAGGGACGGAGTAGACACACACAAATCAACAAGGTATATATTGGAATAAGCAGAAGATCAGCGCGAACGCATGTTCGCTGGCCGGTGACGGGTGACCAGATTGGCCTCGCCAAGGACGGACATCGATCGAAGGCCATTACGCGCATTATCACATTGCAGAGAACATGTATGAAGATACATAGTTCTATGTACATACTTCTACATACGTGCCATACCAACATGGACATACTCCACACAATAGGTGAGTATGTATTATAACAACCAAGACATGCAACCGCTGTCGCCTCTGGTACATCGACCCGATTGCATGTTCTGTCTCAACCATGATCATTCTGCTGGATACCTACGTGCACCATAGACGCTTTGTTACCAGACATGGAAATTTCCATCTTCCTTCCAATAACACCCATATCCACTTCATCTTGGATAAATCCTCCCTTTCTCAAGCCAACTACACGAGAGATATAATAAACAATAAGTACGGAGAATGAGTCGGATTTGGTAATGAACACCTCACCCAAATGCCCAGGTTCACGTCTTCAATCAAATCTCGAGTCTTATCAAGTTACGCGCCCGGATATAACCAACACAATACACCCACCCACCCACCCACCAACCCATGTCTTGTCTCTTCTTTCGCATCAATGATCCATCATCATTTCTCCGCATCTCCTCTCGCTTTCTCTTTTCTTCATTCCATGTATCCAAGGAAGTGCCATCTCTCGGCTCTGCCCGCACCTTGTAGTAATCTTTCTCTTACGGTCGACTACCAGCCACCGTATGCCGAACTTCCATACATTTCATCCAGCTCCGTACCGTCCGTCGCATATGCCATAGATACACACCCTTCACGACGGCGCCAAATACCCAATACAAATCTACTCACCCATCCAGTCCAACCAATCAGCCATACTCACACTCACACATTCCCTCTCTTCCTGCCTCTCTATTGATTACTCCATCCCGTCCCATCCTCAACCGCCTCAACCTGCCCGCCAAACCCTTCCACGTACTCCATCAATCCCATGCAGCTATCCCATGTCCCATCGATCGCATTATTGCGTACTTCGCACCCATCTTCTTCTACCCTACCCTCCCGTACCCTACCCGCTACCCGCTCAGTAGTTCCCTCCCCCTCCCCCCAAGAACCATAATTCAGGTAGCAAATCACCGCCCACCGAATGTCCTTCGTTGCTTCTTGCCCTTGCTGTCTCCTTCCCTCGTGAACAATACCATACCATGCCATATGATACCACACATGACTCCTCTCATAGAACCTACCGTTGCTTCCACGATGGCAAAACGTGTCGCGTGCAACGTTCGCACTCCTGATCACTCATCGCCACCCCATCCCCAGCCTATAACAGCGCATGCGAAAGCGCTCACCATCAAGCAACCAAGCAGACACAAAACGCGGAAGACAAAACACGACGCCACTCCCTTTCCGTCTTCGCTTTCCTATCATACTACTCTGAGGAAGCGCAAGCATAATCCATAGTGCCCATACATACAGTACTCGCGGTGCTTGGATGGGTGGGGGTTTACGAATGTCACCGTGTATGCACTAACTACGCCAACCATCGTTTCGTTCCTTTCTTTTCTTTTTTTTTCTTGGGCTTTTTTAATGTGGATTTTCACGATCGAAGGATGTCAGATCTACGAGGTACTTTCCCCTTTCATGGATGGATGGATGGATGGATGGGTGGAAGGGCGGGTATAGATAGATGCTGTGGTCAGCGAAGCGATGCTGACGCAGGCAGGTTACGCCCCGGGTCGTGCGTTTTCGCGTGCTTTTGGCTCACGAGAGGGTCTTGACCTGGAGACGGGTAGGTGGGTGGTGGTATTTGTAGATATGGGGCGAGAGGTAATATATTGAATAGATGGGATTGCGTGTCAGGCGTTGTAGGGTACTGAACGAATGGTGAGTGTTGCAGGAGACGATGATATTGATATTGTTGTTCACGATGGATCTGGAAATGCAGGAGTAGGTCTGAAATTTGAAGTTTGAAGGGTTGAAAAGGGTTATGAATTAATTACATGCGTGCGTGCTTTCTTATTATATATACATCCAGACAGACGAATGCCCCCATGTCCCAAGTCCATGTTCTTTTGCTTTCCGACACCAGGTGTGAATGCAAACTAACGTCACTCTATGCCTTCCTCCCTCTTGATGTGTGTTGTGTTGACCGAGAACGCTGAGCGCCCCGTCCGAAAATAAAATGGAAAAGGGGAAATGGTTGGATGCTTTTTCTTCTTCTTCGACGCGCGCTCTAATCTCCGCGAAACAAAAAACAGTTGGGTATCTCAATATGCTATGTGGTGTGGTGTTGCACACACGCACTCATCGAACGAGTGTGTAGATAAGTAGGTAGGTAGTAGTAGTAGGTGTGAAGGTGTTAATGAAACTGAAACTGGGTGTGCGGACAAGGCCGCGCGCGCGTTATGTCAGGCGCCTGCTGAGGTGCTCCACGTCGTATGGTCGGAGTCGCTCAAGCAGCTGGGCCATAGACCCAGTATTGGGCAGCGTATGGGACCTCCCAGTGCTCAGGCATGCCCTTGCAGGTCTTTGGCTTCGCGCCGCCGGCAGTCTCGAGACGGTAGACGGTGTTAACACCACCCTGGCTGTTACCATTGTCGATGAGGTGAAGCCATTGGATCGCACCTTCTCCCTTGATGCCGGGGCAAGCGGACTTGGGCGCATCGACACCGAGATTCTTCTTGACGAATGCGAGCGGCTTGGGGGTGGCGTTGACCTTGTTGAGGTAGAAGGTAGGGACGGTGATGGTGAAGAAATGGTCACCAAGGACTTGTTGGTATCCCTGTGACCACAACAACCCGTTGAGGACGGCCGGGTAGTCGTACATGTTGAGGGCCAGTCCACTGATGGTGCTGATCTTCCAGTCTGCGAGAGGATCGGTGTTAAGGCGCGTACCAAGATCATATAGTTTGGCTGTGATGTGTCAGTGACTTGAAAGGGTTGTCCAGGGGGGTAGTAGTGTATACATACCAACTGCGCCAGTGGTACCAGGCTCAGCAGTGTCATTGCCAGGTTTGCAGGTATAGTTCTGGGTACCAATTCCAAGGCCAACGAACTTTAGTTGAAGACCATCAGGAGCGGGCAGGGCACTCTTGGGCATTCTTGCGGCGAGTTTGGTGAGCCCAGTATTGCCCTTTTGAGGGCCAGGGGTAGGGACAGCGGCGACGGTTGGTGCCAGGATGGATAGTGCCATTGCGGCGGTTGAGAGCACGGAGAAGAGCATGGTGAATTTGTTGAAAGGAATGGACGAAACTGCTCAATGGAGGAATGATAGACCTGAGAGTGTTTGAGGAGAGAAGGACGAGACGAGGATTGTAGACGAGGTATATATCAGGACAGATCTAGAGGGCGAAGAGGTATATCGGTGGTGGTAGTGGTAGTTGTTTTTGTGTAGGACGTGAGAATTAGTCGTGGTTGGGTTATTTTGGTATGGTGAGGAATATTTTGGTGTGTATTTGTGTGTGTAGGTATATATAGAACGAAAAGGGAAGGATGAGTGAGGTGAGGCTTTGGTATGGTGTGGTGTGGTGTGGTGAGAGGAGATGATGACTACTACGAAGGATTGCAGACACCGTTCAGAGGAAGATTGATGTGGAAGCGATTAAAAACAAAAAAGTCAAGTAGAGTTGTTTGATGGATGGGATAGAATTGAGGTGGATGTGAAGAGAATATGTAGTAGATCTGTACCCAGTTGAGAGAGGCTGAGGGGAGAGGAGATTGAGGCTGGCTCGTTGGTGGGTTCTTTCGTTCCACAACGGCTTCCATCCATGGGCGTCTTTATAGGAAATATGATTATTGGTATGAATTGGGATTGGGTATGCAATTGGAGTACAAGGTAAGGCGCCTGGAGGAGGAAGAGGTTTACTGTCTACTCCGTACCTAGTGTCTACCGTCTTTTCTTGCAGTCTACCCCAAACCCATAATCCATAACCCTTAATCCTTGACGCCTTTTTTACCCTTGACCATGACCATTTACCCTTGGTCAAAGCCATCCTTAGCCATGATGGATAATCCATGTCCCCAAACCAACCCTGCGTATCTACCCGCAACCCGACTAAGGTAGTACAGCACAGTATCTGAGTATGTGGACGGGAGACGGTAGACTCCACCTGCTACGCCTGCATCTGCATCTTCATCTGCACCTCGAAGTTACTCCGTACTGCTAACACTACTGCATCCACCACCACACACGAAAACCCACCTCAGAAAATGATAGACTGCAGTAGGGCCGTTGAATCAATCAATGTCCCACCCATCCACACCTCTATTCTTTTTCTTCTTTAGTTTCTTAGCTATCGTGTCAGGCCATATCATCATGAAAGAACAATGCAATTGAGTCGAGAGAAAGCCACTCATCATCCGTGCCATGCGCCTCTTCATCCACGCGCCTGCAATACCCGTACCTAGTGTTGTGTACACACACGCCCGCACATACGCCTTCTCGCTTTCGCACCCAGTTAGGTAGTGTACTGCACTGCGGCACGAGTACTGTAGATGGTCTACGGAGTATGTCGTTTACTGCACACACTGATTATACTCCGTTGGTTCCCCTTGTCATCCACCATCATTACCGTCAAGACCACCACCAACAGGCGTAACAATAATAAGTACATGCACCTCCGAGAAGCGACATGCACGACCTAAATTGAATGTGAGACCGTGGACTGGAATTAGAACAGGGGGGGTTTCCTTTTGCTTTGCTTCTTCCAGATCTGAGGCGCTTGCGGGCTGGGCGGGCCAACCTCCCTCTTCCCCCTCCTAGTAACTGTAAAATGCTTGTGCCCGGCAACGTCGCTGATTGGCCCATCACCTCCAGCCTACACCCACCCAACCTCATCCATCTCACTCTCCACAAACATCCACCACGATGCGCGGCCAGGGTAACTTACGCCCCTCCTATGCTCCTCTCCCCCCTTCATCCACTCCAACAACGCCCCGTCCGCTTGCTCTACTCTCTAGGCAGATCCGACTGCATCTACTTCTTACCATTACTGGGCTCTACAGTACCGGTCTGCTGAGCCGCATATGTGCAGGTGCAGTCCTTCCGTCGTGGGCAGGCCCCATTCGCACACATGGCAAAGGTCGCCTCCAATCTTCTCCACGGATACAAGCGACTGGCAAGTCTTTCAAAGGTTCCAGTTCACTCACTACCGTACCATTCGCCTCCTGTGCCACGAAAATAGTAGCTACCTACCCAATTCAGAAGATCATGATTGAGTGATAGAGTTTGTCCCGAAGTAGCAATAGTGAATAATAATCCACCATCATCATACGATTCAAGCACCTTCAACCATGTCTGCCGTCTCGCACTTGCAACCCCCGTTTGAACCGTTGATCTCAAACGTACTTGTTTGGTACCTGCAGAGTCGGAGGCTGGACTCAGATACAGAGCAGAGGGAAGAGGCAGGCAGAAAGACGGGGTCGCTAGGGGGTCCGCGCAGGCCCCAATTCATCCGAACCTCTTCCGCAAAGGTACAGCCCAGAGTCCAGAGCGAGCGACCTCCCCGTCATCTCAAAAGAAACAATCCAAGCCGGGGAGGGAGGAAAGAGGTTGGAAGAATCAGATGGCAGGTCGCCTTACCGACGCATGGATACACACAACCCATTGTTGTTGTCGACTGAAGCGATCACCATCGTCTCCACCACCGTGCACTACAGAGGCTTGCACTACTGGAAATGTTGGCAAAATCCTCCCAAAACGTGTCGAATACCCAGCAAATGGACCCATTGTGGCTGCAGAACTATTGACAAATGACCCTCTTTAGTCATTATCGCGTGTTAATTAATCGCGCAGCTGCATGGTAGCGGCTTACATTGCCTACGGCGAGGGCACCACGAACGAACACGCCCACGACGCCTTGCAGCCAAAGCAGCCAAAGCAGCCAAAGCAGCCAAAAGATCCTTTCACACAAGAATGTTCACAATAATCCAACATCCCGGGTGGGGGACTTGGACACTTGGGCCCTTGGACGATGATTGCTCACCCCCCTCGCAGGAGACTCTCGTCTTGCGAGCCAGTGACCATGCGAGTAAATGCGACCGCCTCGGATAGAGGGGATTGTGCTTACTTGCACCTCTCCCTTCTCCCTGGATTTCGGCAACTGATGGTATGACCGATCTCTTGACCGCTGCTAATTTATATTGTTTTTGCGGAGAACAATAGATCCGAATGCAGCTATGCAGCGCTCTCCCCCACAGGCCTCGCAAGCGGCCGAGATTAAGCATCTGGAAGACTATGATCCCGTGCTATTTTCTTCTCGTCTCGCCTGGTCCAACTCCAAATATGGGAGGAGAAAGCAATACTAATCCATACCTAAGTTAACCTAAGTGATAGTAAAACCTCCACTTTCGTTGAAATTAGCCCCGTCGCAGGCATGGCGTTGGGCCATTACACCCGAAGCGCTATTGGTCCTATATCGAGTCCTTCGCTGGGCTTGCTGACCCTGGCACTGGCCTCGGGCGTTCTTCCTCTTTTCTCGTCGCAAAAGCATTTCCCACCGAAGTGACCGTACTACTGCGTGTTCGCCTGTCAGCAGCAGACTGTCCAACTCCGCGTGCCTCGTCTTGATAGAAAACAAATGTCGGAGCCAACATTTGTTTCGAGTTCTGTGTGTGTCGTTCGCGATATGCGATATCAGCCAGAATGATCGCCTTGTTTCGTTTCATGAATCTCCGTGAACGATTCCGCACGTTGCCAAGGTCTGTGTCAGGAGCTGTACGGTGATGTTTCAAGTGCCAGTGCGCACTCCACAGGTTCTGATACAGGCACCAAACCTTCATCATCGTGTAAACGAGCCTTCGAGGCCCTCAAGTCAGGAAATGAAACGTTCTTCTCCTCTTTGGACATAGCTAGCTCTAATCCGGGGAGTTTGTGATGAGAACGGTTCAGGAGCGCAGACAGACGGAACGCGTGCTTTTGCTTGCTGACTGCTTTTCAAACTCGAGGTAGCCCTGCATCACGAGCTTCCGAAACCGTGACACCCACCGATGCACGAAGCGAGTCAAGGAAATCTTACAGCCGAGTCGTGATTTCTCCCTGCTTCTCATGCGCGACCGATGGAAGAGAATGGTCCCGGGAGTAATCGATGCATCGTCTCGATGTGAGGGGAGTGCATTCGATAGTTCAAGTCGGTCACAGCTGTGTCCCGTCAACAAGCAAATTGAGTGCACGCGCATATACTCCGTAGTTACATGACAGTTTCTTCGTGCTGCGATATCATTTCCAGCTCCGTCTGTGCTTCGATTGTTGTGCCCAAAGAAGCTGAAAAGACAACAGAACGCTCCTTCAGGCTAGTGCGCCTCGTTACTTCGAACCACAGTACCAGAACATGTCAGCGAAATCACGTTGTCGTCAGACAAAGTGTGCAATGAATGCTCAAAATGGGCGATCCATTCAGTGGCCTCTTCCGACGAAATGTAGATGCCAAAACTCTCATGTAGCAATGTGATAATCTAAGTTGAGATTCTACAAGTACATCCATCCACAATGGTCCTAGTATTCGTGTTCGTGACCACAAACAACGTAAAGTCCCCGACCCCACTCATAATTCCACGAATCTCCAGGCAAACGTTTGTCAAGCTGCGGATCCCTCTCCCTCTCTCGCACGGTCAACCACAACAGTCCGTCAAGAAACATTTAGATTCGGGGTCGTCAAGTGGTCAAAACTCCGCAAAGGAGGGCACAGCCAGGTCCCATAGATGACATCATGATCTCCGTTGGAGGGCTGGATGTTGTGGCTCAGGGCATACTCGTCGCAAGTTTGTGTATAGCAGTGAGTAATGTTTTGCGACTACAACGATTAAAGAACCAAATTCATGAAATCTATGTAGACAATCTTTCTCTATGCATTCTACAACGTCTACTTGCATCCGCTCCGTTCCTATCCCGGCCCACGTCTCTGGTGCGCTTTCAGACTCCCCTATGTTGTCAGTGTGCAGCGAGGCAAGATCCATACCCAGCTCACTGCGTTCCATGGAAAATACGGTCCTGTCGTTCGCATCGCGCCCAACGAGCTATCCTACGCAGACGGCGCTGCATGGAAGGACATCTACGCAAGCCGGCCCGGCCACCTCCCATTCAAGCGCAACCCAACATGGTTCAAGAAGCAACACCCCGACGAACCGGAGTCGATCATGGGACCGGATGAAGACGCGCACGCCAGAATGCGTCGCGCCTTCGCAAACTCCTTCTCGGAGAAGAGCCTTCGAGACCAGTCGCCAGCCGTGGAGGGTTACGTCTCCTCCATGATCGACAACTTCAAGCGCAGGATCAATCTTTCCAAAGGACGACGCAGTGCCACCGTGGATTTGACCCAGTGGCTCAACTTTCTCACCTTCGATATCTCAGGCGACCTCTCCTTTGGCGAATCCTTCGACTGCGTGAAGACAGGCAAAATGCACTATTGGGTCGAGATCGTACAGGACTTTGGAAAGGGACTCGCCATGGTCTCCGCGCTGAACCAGTACCCTCCCATCGACAGACTCCTCCGCTTCGTCATCCCGGAGAAGATCAAGCAGCGACAACTCGACCACCGCCGCATGAGCGCCGAGAAAGCAAAGAAAAGAGTGCACACGGAGTCCAACCGCCCAGACTTCGTAACCCCGGCATTGAAGTACACCAAAGACAAGAACCAGCCCTTCACTGACGACGAATGGGCCATCAACATGATGATCGTCGTCTTCGCGGGCAGCGAGACCACAGCGAGTGCCCTGACTGCCATCATGCGAGAGCTCGTGCAGAACCGCGGCGTCCTCCAGCGACTTTCAGGGGAAGTCAGACAGGCGTTCGATAGTGAGCAAGACATCACGATCGCATCGACGGGTAACCTCGCGTACCTCAACGCCGTCATCAACGAGGGCCTGCGACTCGACCCGCCCGTCGTCATCGGCGTCCCACGCGTCATGCCAAAAGGCGGAGACATCATCTGCGGGAAGTTCGTCCCGGAGAACGTACGTACGCCCTCACTCCCATACCTCCTCCCACAACCCCCCAACTAACCCTACAGACATACGTAACATACAACCAATACCCCTCGAACCGCCAACCCTCCAACTTCCACTCCCCCAACACCTTCCTCCCCGAGCGCTTCCTCTCCCCTGCTGCGGGAAAAGACGACTTCACGACCTTCCAGCCCTTCGGCATCGGCCGCCACAGCTGCATAGGAATGAAGCTCGCGCTCGCGGAGATGCGGCTCGTCGTCGCGAGGCTCGTTTACGCGTTCGATTTTTCCCTTAAGGATGCCAAGGATCGCTGGGACTGGGGCGCGCAGGATACTTTTATTTTTTGGGTGAGTTCTTCCAATTTCTTCTTGTTTGTTCTGGTTTCATTGGGGGTAAGGGGATATGATGACTGACAATGGACAGGACAAAAAACCACTGAACGTCGTTATTAGATTGAGTGGTGAGGCGTGAGGTTTGAAGTTCGGTGATCTCTTTTGGGGTTTCTGGGGAAGAAGGGATTGGTGGTGTTGGATGTCGTGTCATTGTAACATAACCTATCATATCATACGAATAACATACTTTTTCTACTACAGTTGATAATGAAGTATCGAAAGACGAGTCTCACAATGGCTTGTGGGGGACCACAAAGAAAAGGCATTTCCATTTCTCGTTGTAACTGGAATAAGACACTGTCACTGTTTCTTTGGGAAAGTGTACATCGTGTGCTGTCTCGTCTTATGATCCATCTTTCTACATTGTTGGGCTTCAGTTAGATTTCCCATTTTCTGTTGAACTGGGTAGTACCATTGTAGTCAACATCATATCATATCATATCATATCATTATTAGCATAACCCGTACATACATCCACAATCACCCATCCTCCGCCCATCCCATCCCCTTCCCCACAATCGAACATCCCACCTACTCAGCCCCCGCATAAACGCTCATCTCAAACCCATTCGTATACGGCAACGTAACATTCGTGAACCCACTGTCCGGCGCACGCAAGAACGCAAGGAGGTCCTTATACCCCTCAGCGCCGGAGATCGTATTATCGGCCAGCACCACGGAGCCAGCGCGGAGGCGCGGGAGGACAGTCTTGAGTGTCGGGAGCGCGAGGGCGGACCATACTGCACAATTAAAGAATCGCTTTCGTCAGTTTCCTATGCAACGGGGAGGGAATTCGAGAGAACAGAAGAATGGAATAGTATGAAATGGAAAAGAAGAGAAACTCACTATCCAACAGCAACAAATCCACCCTCTCCGGCAGCCCCTCCTTCAGCGTCTCCAACAGATCCCCAACGCGAAGATCAACAACCCCCTCGACCTCCTCACCACACTCCCGCCAGTACCCCCTCGCGACATCCGCCTTCTGCTCCTCCTTCTCCGTCGCGATGACGGTCCCCGGTTTCCCCGTCGCGGCCATGTTGCGCGACACCGCGAGCGCGAGGTAGATTGTGCTGACGCCGAAGCTGGTGCCGGCTTCGACGACGTTGGTGGCGCGGAGCGCGGTCAGGAGTTGGTAGGTGAAGTGGCATTTGTCCTCGTCGAGGGCGATGAATTTGTCGAGCATGAGGGCGTCGAAGTCGGCTTTTGCGGTTGTGGTGGAGGTGGTGGAGGAGTTCTTCTTGTCTTCGAGGTCGCCGAGCACGGTGGAGGAGAATACTTTGCCGGTGGCGGAGAGTTGGGATTCTTGCTCGAGGGAGCGGGCGTGCAGGGTGGAGAGGAGGGAGAGGATGTGCTGGGGGGCTTTGAGGGGGGATGGGCTGGTGGTGGTGGGTGTGGTGGACGACATTGTGGTTGTTGATGTTTTTGCTAATGTTGAGATTCTACTGATGTCGAGAGATGGTGTTGATATTGGGTGAATGGAGGGGCAATTGTATTATCCTCAATTGCTTAAACACCTGAGAATCGTGAGCGACGACGAGAAGAGCGAGAGGAAGAGATACTTATATATGCCGTACTCGTATTGTAACTTTCACAGGAAAGTCAATTCCGAACTACTTCGAAAACCAATTGAACATGGTAGGTAGACAAATACATACAGGAATCATGCGCGCTCTAAGAACATTGGAAACATTAACTAACTAGCGCTGCAGCCGTTCCTCCATCCAAGTATGACTCCTCAATCGGCATCTCACTCGGCAAAGACCCCAATCACTCGCTCTTTTCGGCCTCAGCGGCGAATTGTTGTTATGTACGACATTTGGTCGGATTGCCGGAATTGGGATGTCGTTGTCGTCGTATGAGGGGTTGTTGGTGGGACGTTACGACAGGAGGTAGTTGCATAGATATATGATTGGATGACGGGGAAGAAACGATCGCCAAAGCTCTGGAATAATGGAAATATTTTGCGATCTGCCAAGGCTGCAGGCATGATTGTACATAGATAGGCGGAGACTATATGTGCTAATGTTTATATGTACATACATGCGTATTTGCTGTAACATACCTGTAGTCGACTAACGAATCCAAGTCCCATACTCCGTAGATCTCCACCACAACTCTCCCTCTCGCACCTCTTCCCTCTGACTACACCATAATCACACCTTCTCAGACCCTAAATGCCTATTCCCCAAAAAGCATGTCCATCCGTCCGTCCGCCTACCCGCGTAAAGCGAGCGGCTTACAACGGCATCTGCATATAAGTAACACCATCGTACCCTACAAGGAAGCTGTGAGACGAATCGGAGACATATCAAAGTCTCCACCGCAGACATGCAGGGTTAGAGTCATACGCAGATTATGTTTCTCCGGTACTTCCTCTTTCCCTTTTGAAGAGATTACAATACGATTTAGTTGCTAAATATTTGTTCTGGTCATATGTCGTTCCTGGCGGTATAGGGAGTGGGAGGGTGTGTGGTCCGGAAAAGGGTGTATGTGTGTGGTTTTCCGGGAAACATGCTTGCTATAGTCATGTGTAAGGGCATCAGCGGCGATGATGGTGACGGTCAATTAAAACACAAAAGGGTCGGGGATTGTTATAATTTCTCATTCGTATATCCGATCTAAGCTTCCAGGCACGACTTTTGTCATGTTTCTTGCGTTCGATTTGGGTGAGGACATCCAAACATGCATGTAGATGTCTTCCTTGCATTCCCACCTCGATTCCAACGAAACAGCATCACCAAACCAACTTTCACCATCTCAATGCTCGAGAAAAGCAGCCGCTGCCACGTATCCACAACACACTCCGCCAACATACCCAACCATCCACCCACACCATCCTCAATCCTTCCCCATCCATCTCACGACCCCCTATACGTCGTATACCCAAACGGCCCCAACAGCACGGGGACATGAAAATGCTCCTTCCGTTCCGCCATCGCCCTCCTAACCACGAACCTCACAACCACATCGTCGTAAAAGCTCTCCTCGACCCCGTTCTCCTTCCAGTACGCCCGCGTGTCGAACGTCAGACTGTACTGCTGGTCCGCCGCTGCGGCTGCGAACACGGCGTCCAGGGACGACGACGGCGAGGAGGAGGAAGAGAAGGCGGCGGCGGTGGGCGTCCAGGATGTGACGCGGCCGTCGGAATTGGTGGTCGAGGTGAAGGTTAGGGGGACGCTGGAGATGGTGGGGGGTGGGTTGTGGAGGGTGAGGGTTGTGGGGATTGAGGAGGCGGGCCGCCCGCGCGTCGTGTCGAGAATGTGGCAGGTTATCGGGGGCTTCTTTTCGGGGGATGTCGTGGTAGCCATTGTGGTTGTGGTTGTGGTTGTTGTGGATTGGGGGAGGAGGTGCTTGGATAGAGCTTCGATTCGGGACGTTGGGGTGGAGGATGGAGTTTGAGAGGGTGTCATGCGATTGCTGTGGAGGTTTCTATAGACTGAGTGGCGATCGTGATCTTGGGTGGTGGTTGTAGTTGTGGTCTCGAGTCCTCTATATCTTGTGGTTGTAATAGTGGTGGTGAGAGCTCCGATACTGCGATTGCTCTTCTTTAAAAGATGTCTAGTCGAATGGCCTCAGCAAATTGGTGGCAAGAAGGTGTCGTGAAACTGTAAGAGCGGTCAATGATGTGATATTTGAACGGTACAGCACTGGACTTACGCAAATGTCAAAAGTCGAAAGGCGGAGTTGAGCAATGGATGTGGTTGACGGGGACAGCTGCCCCGCTATATACCTGTGTGCCTGCCTACTACTGATTGGCGTCAGAGCTCCACCTCTACTCCATCGTCGGTGGTCTCCGGACCCCTCCAGATTCGCTGCCGTCGCCGATCACCGAACATTATATCTTAATGCTTTCCTCAGTCGTTGACCATTTCTATCTGAACCTGGATAAAACACTCCGTTTCCTTTGTGAATAATCAACATCATAGCAATCAGTCACGAATAGCATCTTCCAATCAAACGTCTGGTGAGATCAATAGATTCGTTGAGCTGTCCGTCCCTAAGGGAGGTGGTAATGAGCTAGATACATAGAAAAATAGTGCCTTGATCATTGCATACATCTGCAATCACATATCGCTTTGGGCATCGCGGTCCAACTGGGAAAGCCTGGGCCTAATCCCATTATATTCCTAAAAGGTGGTGGAGATACAATCGGGGTATCTCATAGAATCGAATAAGTAGATACAGTAAATAAAAAATTTGGTGTGCCGCTGTGGGCCTGTGATGTCCTAGATCCTAATGACACACGCTGTCGTGGCCTGTATACCGTAAAACGCCGTTATGAAAATGAATCTGCGCGCCGCGCCGACTTTAAAGCTCGCTCCTGTTGTCGTCTGAAAATGGGCTCTGCGTCCGCTTGGATGCGTGGCTCGCACGCTTGGACGCCTCTTCCCGGATCGGGCTCATGGGAGCACGAAGCCCGCTAGAGGATGACGTTGTTCGTTTCGCCATGTCTGGCCGGGAGGGCTCGATCGCGGAATTGTCCGAGAAGGGACTCTGCTCAGTAGCAGGCGTGTCCTGAATATCAGTGACCTGCGAGTCGCGGAGGAGGCTGCGACGAGCGCGGGAGTGGTCGTCGCTGTCGGACTCTGAATCCGAATCCATATCGGCCTTGCGAGCGCGGGCATGGCCAAAGCCATCGTCGGTCGATGTGGCAGAGATGTCTGTCAACGGTCGCATAGGAGGAACGAGAACGTCGGGCGCGATGAGCGTGTCTTCCGTCGCGGTCGATGTCAAGCTTGGGGTGCGGGTGGTAGTGGTCGTGGTGGTCGTGGTGTCTGCGGCGGACTTCTTCTTGGTGATGGTGAGCGCCTTGACCTTTCCGAGAGTGGCAGTGCTTCGGATCGAGTTCGAGGAGCTGAGCGAGGGCGAGGTCGAGACGCCTGGCATCTGAATGCGGACGGGCTTGACGGTGTGCTTAGGATCGATCTGAGGGACGGGAGGAGTCTCCAAGCCAGGCGTGTCGGTCGGCGAGTTAGAACCGCTCGACTTGACGCTGACGACGGCCGCCTTGCCTCGGACGATGGTCTGCGCGGGGAGAGGAGAGACGATGGCGTTCTGGCGGTACATGGTCGAGGCAACGCTGGCGCGGGCAAGGCTGGGTGCGATGCTGGTGCGAGCAAAGCTGCTGCGTACGTCCGTGTTGGTGGAGGCCATGGAATCGCGGAAGTCGGGGACGAAGAAGTGCTGTTCGGAGGCGGAATACGGGCTGCTCATACCAGTCGACGGAGACATGGCGGGAATCGGTGGGACGGGGGGCACGAGGAGGTCTGGAGATCCAGGTCCTGAGCGGTTGGTGACACCGGGGATGTAGGCGATCTGGATGATGTTGGAAGCGCGGGTGAGGACAGACGAGGCCATGGATGCGACCGTGTGCGTGGAGGCCCGGGTGTTTCTTCGGGAGATGAATTCGCTGTCTGCCTTCTCTTGCGTAGCCATGTCCACCTCTTGCCATTCTCCCTCGTCGTATGGCCGCCGACGGCCCTTGAGACAGAACTTCCAGACGACAAAAACCATGATTGCAACGAAGACGACTCCTCCGACCACACCTCCAGCGATGGCGCCTACGTTGGGACCGTCCGATTTCTTTGCGGATGAAGTTGGATCCATACTCTCGGCTATGCAGGATACGAAGGCGCAGCTATCGCAGCTCTCGGGAGTGTAGACGCACATGAAGCCCTTACCGCAGGGCTCCTTCATGGATGAGCATGATGGCCTCTCGGTTTTGGGGCATTCGACGCATCGCTTGAAGATGCTTCGCAAGACGTTGTCTGCATCTGCGGGTGGTTAGTGAGCAATGATTGTCCGATTGCAGCGGGATGATAAGGGTGATTGCAAAGTCCGGGAAAGCATACCTCGAGGAGTAAAAGCCGCCATGATGTGGACTGTAGCTGTGGATGTTGACGTGCAGCAGAGGTCCGGTTGGGTCTCTGGCTACACCGCGCAGCACCGGAGTGTACCGTGGTAGAGTGCGAGTCCGAAGAGAGGTAGCGACGAGATAGCGTCGAGGGAAGATCCGGCGGGGAGAAGATCCAGGACAGGATGATCAAGTCCAGTCGGAGGAAGAACAAGAAGCGAAAATAAGAATGAAATATTGGTTGTAGCGACGAAGGAATAGGAACCGTACGGTCTGGAAGGATAAGGATGGACAAGATCGGAGACGAGTGAAGGAACGGAGCGGAGGTGAGCGCTGTTGATCGATGGTCGATGGTCGATGGTCGCTGGTCGATGGTAGATCGTGAGATGTGGAGAGAGAAAGGCGATAGTTGGAGGTTGAAACGAGTGACTGGTGATTGACCAAGGTTATGGAGAGTGGTGGATTTTGGAGACCAGCGGCACTTCCTTTGGGGGTGGTGTTTGATGGTTACGGAGAATGATGGTGTTGGTGGTGGAGGTGTTGAAGGGTGAGGTGAGGTGAGAGGTGAGAAGGTGAGAAGGTGAGGGAGCAAGAAGGGTAGAAGGGGAAGGAAGGGAGGAGCAGCTGGATGGAAGGGTGTGGGTGCCTTTGACGCCTGGGCCGGGCGTGCCTGTGTCTACCAGCGAGTGGAGTGGAGTGGTGGAGTGGGTGGGTACTTACACAGGAAAGGGCTATGGGCTATGGGTGGGTGTGTTGGGTGAGATCAAGGGCAGACAAGGAGGGACAAGGACAAGGGAAGGGGCGGTTGGATGGGATTGGATGCAACAGGGAAGGAGCGAATGGGTTCACCAGATGGGATTCATGGCAAGGAAGGAACAGTTACAGGGAAGGAACAGGAAGGAAGGAAGGGGAGCTCAGCCCTCCACTTTCGGGTTAGCCAGTTTCGTACCTCCTCTTGGGCCTTCTTCTGGACTCTTGACTCTCGACTCTTCAAACAATTCCATGCACTGACTGACTGATTGATGACTTCCTTTTCCTTTTCTCTTTCTCTTTCTCTTTCGTATCCTGTCACTCGACTGTTCTACTTGCCTCACCTCAACAAGGGAAACTCCCCGTGATGCTGCTTTGTCGTTGCGGTTGTACATCCACAAGGGCATGTGCCAGCCTTATCTCAACTCGTCCTAGGGTGGACAGATTGGCAAAGACAGCCACAAGTCATGCATTTATCTTGCGAGATACTAACCCATTCACTCAACAATGCAATTATATCCATCTACCTATCCTTTCTACGACTTCAACAACCGCCATCATCTCTCAGCTGAGCCGTTGTTAACAGGTAGTGACAGTTCAGTATCTGAAAGAGAGTCGGCCGGACGCCACAAAAAGCCAGCCACGAGCCCCAAACCTAATCTATTTTCTCATACTACGCTACTACCACATCGGGGCTAGGTCCTTGACCACCCTAGTCACTCCTTCATTTCGGCTTCCATCCACTCCCAGTCTCCCGTTGATGTATCCTCTCTTTAAGACTACCACTCTTTGAGAGTGTTGATTCTTTGGTCCATTATGATAATAACTAAGGTCATGGACTGACTGAATACGACTACGAGGTAGCATCCATTGTATACGTCTAACTACGAGTACCGTACCGTATGTTGAACTGTCCAAGGGAACTGGAAGTGGAACTGGACTGACTAGGGCATGCGGGTGGGCGGCCCTCCCATGAAGCGAACCAGCAAGGGAACCAAAGGGTCTCTCCCGCCGCCATTGGCTGCTCTCCCACAATAACACTCTCTTACTATAGGTACCTCTCTCTCGTCTGTCACTATACTATAGGTTATCGACCATTAACACCGGCTGGGTAAATGTCTCTGCATCTTGACCACTCTATCTCTACTCTATTCCTCAATCAACCTCATATGGGCATCTGCCCTGGTCCAATATATCGATCCATATCCACTCTGTACTGCCTGTACTGCCTGTACTTACTCGTCTAGGTGTATCCTCCTGCCTTCCACGTGCAAAGTGGGGTGTTCAATTGCTGTACCAAAGCTACGTCCATATCATAACAGTGACACTATAGGTACATGTCACGCTCTATCGTATGTCAGTCTGCAAACGTCGTCGTCGTGTTCGTCTTCTGTTGCTATCCTCGTACTCGGGCATAATAATCATCACATCAAACGACGACAATACGAGAGGGGAGATTTTCCTCCACAACCTACGCACCTACGTAACCACTTCAAGTCTACTCGACTGCTCGTTCGCCCTAGCGGCTCCACTCCCAAGGGCATTTTCCTGTCGCGCCAGTCGTCAATCGCCGCGCGCCATCCCATCGCAGTCATCGCACACTGTAGACTGTAGGTAACTACACATGGCCGGGTCATCGTCACACCCGTCGCTGTTCTGTTCTGTTCTGTTCTGTTCTGTTCTGTTCTGTTCTGTTCTGTTCTGCAGCTTCTGTTCTGTTGAAACTTCCAATTCTTCGTACACCGACCCGACCCAACAATCCCGTTACTCCTCGCTCTCCTCCCCTTCACGAAAAATAAGGCCAACGTAGCTGCATCAACTAACTCTGACTTACATACTCCATACACACTACTGCATAACTATGTAGGTACCTAACCTGACTACTTAACTCTCCGGCGTTGTACACAGTAAGAGCACAGCACACACAACCACCGCCCCCCTCAACGGTCCCCACAATTCTCAAACTTCCGATGGGTTGGGGTGGGCAGTACTCCGTACAACAAGTTGGTTCCATTAATATTATTCAAATTCAGGAACACAGCAGAGAGATCGTCGCGATTCTAGGCCTCCCTTGATCCTCTCCTCGACTCTAGAACAGTAAAATAGTTACCCTACTCAACGGCACTTATCTTATCCCCCAGTTAGGCCGATGATTGGGAATCAAATCTTCCCCACGGCAACGTTCCCGAGCGAAGGATTACGACTACTCCGTACTTGCTGTCGTCAGGGAATTAAAAAAAAATCTCAAATCATCCAATTTCCCCCCGTCAGCCAACCACAGCGCATTATCCCGACGCTGCCGCATGATTGCAAATTTCCCCCCAACGCAACGCACTACAACGCACAGGTGCAAAAAGGGAACGAAGGAAGGGAAAGGTAGGGAGAGGGAATGACAGCGGATCGAGTCGGAGAATAATTTCTGTGCGCAGGTCCAGGTCGAGCCCGCGTTGATCCGCGGGATATACGTTCCACAGATGCGCGAAGGCGAAACCTGTCGGCGGTGCTGTGGTTGTACGGTGTAACTGATGGATGCGCTGCTGTGTTCCCGTAATCTCATCTGGCACTGAGGATGTGAAGATTTGGTGCACGCGTCTTTTGCTGATAGTTATTGCACGCAGCATTGTGGTTCTGTTCCTACGTAGTAGATAATCATACTCGTTCCCATCGTGCACTCAAGTGACAATCCATCGTAACCACTCATCCTCCAAAAATACATACATCCATCCGCCAACCCCATCACCAGCCCTTCTAGTCCTTCAGAAAACTATAACAATTCACCTCCATATCCATATTATATATATCAACACCCCTCACACCCCCCGCACGTCTTCAAACAATCCCTACCCATAAAACCATCATGATTACCCCTCGTAAATCGTAGATTGTAGATCAATGTCCATCGATCAATATGTGCATCATATGCCAACAACCCTAGATACATCGCTGACATAACAGCTCTCTTATACCCCACGCATCCCTTCCCCCGCCTCTCATATAGGGACACACACATATACTCCGCACTCCATACATGTGTATATGCCTCACAAGCTTCACCATGTATCTCACATCCCTTGAATGCTTACCCAGCCTATACGTGTCCCGCGAAAAACCTCCCCGGCATCTGGCTTTAATCACGAAGATGGCGAAGATGCTGGTTGTCAATTAACGTCTGACGGGCTGCGGGGTGGGCGGTGTTGAAGTTGAGTGTCTGGCCCTCATTCTCCTTTATCTGCCTGAAGCAGAGAGTACTGGTGTTTATGGTGGAAGGAAGGAAGGAAGGCAAGGAAGACCGACGACGCGGGCAGAATGTCCCTGTCGGTCTTTCTGACCTCTGTGGGTGTTTGTATTGTGGGGTGAAGGGGGGGGTGGAGTGGCTTGATAGACTGTTCCGAGGGGGATCGATGGGTTTCTGAAGGGTTTGAGGACGATGGTGTTGAGTTTGTGTGTTGGATGTTTGAGCTATTGTGTGTTGGTTGAATGATGGATGACTCCGTGAGTAGATGTAATGGTGCGTACTTTTGGATGTTTTCTTCGTTTCTAAGGCGTAGGGTTGGGTGTCACAGATGCTTCATTTCATCTTCATGATCACTATGCGTCCATCTGTCTAGACAATCCAAAGGTCAAGGGCAACTCAGAGTGCCTGCCCATCACCTTGCAAATGTCTTCCCGGCTGCTGTGGAGAGGTCGGTGTGTGTACGGTATATTCGGAATTAAGCGATGGTGAATGGCCCCTATCTTTATATGCTGTTGGTTAGATAAGATGGAACGTACAGTGCTTCGTCAAGGTACGTTCTCTTCGTTAGGGCCCGTGATTTGAAGCACATACCGCTCACGTGTAGGCAATGCTTGGATCAACAATCCAGGGGCCGAGCTATAGAAGAGGGTGTTTAATGTTACATGCTTTGAATGGAGAAGTCTTACGAGAGTGTATAATGGAGTAAATAACCAACCAACACATGCGTGTACATGGAAAATAGAGACAGAAACAAGAACGGACGGAAGAAAAGGAATGGTAACTGTTCACATGCTGTCTCTTATCTTCTATTTTCATTTCATAAAAGTACCATACTAATATTCGTGTGAAGGAATAGGGAGAGAGGGAATGGTATCAATACGCATCCAGCAAAAGCAAAAAGGAGTTAGACGTGAAGCAAAGGTACTTAGAGGTTCTTATGCCGGGTAGGTTTTGGATAGCGGATGTTCATGTCTACCTTCACTTCTTCTTGAGATCAGAGAGAAGGGGGAGAGTCCATGGGGGGGATGGACTCGAAATCGAGGATTTTTTCTTGTTGGAGGTTACATTTGCGAAGGAGGACTGTGCAGAAGGGGAATGGGAAAGGGGGGTAGGATTCATACGTATGTATTCAATTTCAGGAGTACGAAGTAGTTGGTCGGTTTCACAAATCGAGAGGGAATCAGAGTAGTAGCTAGATTTTTTTTCGATTTTACTTTTCCGTAGTTTCGTAATTCGTTGTAATTCTTGAACAGCATAGCACAGCTTGATATAGGGACAACACATAGCACTTTCCATTCACTGACTAGCATGCGTCCAAGGATCTTGAATCTCAGACTCCGTTCTTCTTTTTCGAGCCCAGTAGTTGGGTATGATTCTGTTCACATTTCCTTCTTTTCGCAGTTGCCGGACCGCCTAGATTGCATCTTCAGGGGTGTAATGCATTTGCCAATATTCGTGTTTACCATCTGAACCAGAACAGCTTTACACTACGCTATACATATCATTCCCCTTGTGTACTTGCACATTCTTAAAAAAAACGTGGGACAGGGAGTCATTCGGCGTTACAACAACGGCTAGGCAATGATAATGCCTCGCAGTCAATTGTCCGAAGAAGAGACTCAGAATCTACGAGTTGGGAGATCATACTCAAGCACAGACGATAGTTTTAACGAAGAAATTACTTAGTTGTAGTACGAGTGCCAGTCCTTTTCTACACCTTGAGTGAGTATGAATTCTATGTATAATGGTGACCTTGTTCGGGCCAGTGATGCTAATTAAATGTAACAGCAGACTCGAACCAGCGTTGGGAATATATGTCGACCTTTGTATTCCCTTATCCATCCATAATACGCGTTAAAGTTATCTCAGCCAATCCAAACGTTTCAGTAAAATCTTCGCAACTTTGTAGCCCCCTTGAAATCATCCCTCCCACAGTTCTCTACTTCCCAAATCCACCAAAAGATATACCTCAGAACTGCAAGATCGCAACTATTTATGCAGCCCAAATCCATCACTGAAACCCCCGCATCCGAGAAACTTTACTTTCCTCTCAACTGTCCTTCATAACTTTTCCACGGAGCGAAACCGTCTAGTTAGTCCATTCCAGAGTTGTACAATGTAAGGAACAACTAAACCAGCACTTTCCCCTGGTCTGTTGGATATTGTATCAACGTCTCGCTGACTTACTCGAAGCGTATCCGTCATGTTTTCGGAAAGTTTTAGGGACGCTCTTTCGAGAACTGGCTATGTGTTGTTATTACCATCATCTATTATATAAGAAGTGAGCGACCAATGTGACGGTACTTCATTCACTGCTCTTACGAAGTGCGTAGCAACGATTTCATGCAATCATTTGATTTACTTTCAATCTTGTTTCCAAACACTACCTATCTCCCACCTGGTCGAACCGCTCTCCTATACCTCCCTCGCGTGTCTGTCAGACTTTCACAGAGAAGTGGTCATCGTGTGTATGTACGTACATATATCCCACCGACACCATCTAACCCATTCACAACATCGAAACACAGACAGCCATTGCACTTATTGCTTCGTCATCATTCACATCACGTATTGCTCGACATCTCATAAACCCCATCTTGCTACATGTTCTCACAGGCAATTCTGTTAGCTGAGCTCTTTGGGAGGTAGTGATATCGTAAAGATCTATTGAAATGTATCGCTATGTATTGCCCTCGTTTCTTATAGACGAGTCTGATGGTGTACAGAGCGTTGGTATCGAGGCTTCTCGTCATGCTCGATCAATTCACATGCTATTCCTCTGCAGGTCGTTTAGTTTAATCATGGAATGCCATCATAATCACCGCTACCACTGCTGAGATCTGAAATTCACGCCGCTGTCTCCCCAGCAGAGTAGTTTATAATTCTTGGACGTTTCGCGTCTAGAAGGGGCCTGCTTGAAAAAATTGTGGATGTAGTTTACGTAGGAAATTTCTCCTGTGTGGTCTCTATTCTTGCGCGAATGAGGTACTATAGGATACCTGCTGCGCCTAAGATTTTGGTGTTTTGTGATAGTGAAGATGGGTGATCGGTACGTGGATTGGCGAGGTAGTTTTTGATGTGAGATACTGTTGGATTAGGGTTGGGATTGGAATGTGATGTTTTATTTATTTATTATTGAAACAGATGTTCTTGCGTTTAGTAGGTGTATAGATTTGATTGTACATGTGACGTCGATTTTTCAACTATTTTTTCAAGTATTTAAATGTGTGTTTATAGGCTCACGATAATTTTACGAAGTACATACAAATGGAGATGTTGTTAAAGTTACCAAACGGGCTACAGTCAACTTTCTTTTCGTCAATAATAATGACGAGATGTTGATGTAGATAGTATGAACCATGCATATCACGTTTGAAGCTGCAAAGGCTGATAATAATGACTTGTAACGGACCATTGAAGAACAGTGACGTTATTGTTTACTGGAAGCATACAAGTCTAAAAAACGATCTCGCGTGCCAAATGCGGACTCGGCTAAGGAAACCAGGGGTAGAATCGATAGACGGAGACAAGTTCTTGTACTGTACAGGACTAGACTACACAGTAGGTAGAAGGACTGTTGTAGAGAGGAATTGCGCTAGACGAATCGTGCGGGTATTGTAGCTGTAGCATGCAGGAGTAAGCCTAGGCGAGCCGTTGGGCGTATTGGATGGTCGTTGGTCTCATCGGGTCAGCCATAGATTGTTCTTTGCTGACGGGCTTGCATCTGGGTTCACAGTGCACACAAGGGCATGGAAGGATTTATTAGATTCTTTGGCGGACAGTCAGGCAAAACAAAGCAATGTAGATACCTAGATGGGCAAAAGCACCGCCGGGGTAAAGTACCGGGAGATGGTTGTTGAAACGGGTTCTTTGTCCGGGTTATGGCGCCATCGCCTGGCACGAGGAGCAATGTGACACAAGTCCTACCTATCGAGTTGGAGTTAAAAGTGCAGAATTCGAATGGAAAGAAAATTATTGGATTCGCCTTCACAGCGGTCCCGGCACACCTCGTAAGGGATGACCAATGCAGAGGCGAAAAGGGGGAATTTGCCATCTTGCGTGTCAGTAGCAACGGCGTAGAAGAAAAACCGGAAGACACTAGAGTTACTACTGCGTGGCAGAATTGATCAGTAGGAACGACATGGAAACATTTGCTCGTTCTTGTACGAAGATTGCTCGTGCCAGAATGGTGTCTCTGTAGTGTGTACTCTGTAGATGATGGTGTTGAAAGTGTAGGTTTGTTGTACGAGTAGGGATAAGTGTGTGTCATCGGCGATCGCGGCTCAACCGGCGAGGTCCAGAGATCGAACGAGTGGTCCTGCATCAGCCCAGCCAGCGGATGGTTCAGTCCCAGCATTTCTCCCCCCCTTCATCCTGGTTGCGGTAGTTACAAGTCATTGAGGGTTGCACCAGCACATGTCGCAGTCTCAAGTGCCCTCTTGATCTTGATAGAGAACAATGAAGATTGTAGATAGAAGGTCGTAATACATGGCTGGATGGTAACTACTAGTACTCCGTATTTGGAGAAGATTCGGACCTTGAGTACAGACCTGACAGAACTGACAGACCCGTGTGTGTTTGCCACGCGGGATTTTGGCGCTGTCTACGATGCAATGCAATGCAGTGCGATGTGGACTCGTTTCCAGAGTGTGTTGTACAGCACTGGACTAGGTTGTACTCGTAGTCTCGCACTGCGGTCACTGTATTTTAAATGACATCTAAATGATATCTAAATGACAACAATCATGGTCAAAGGAGACTTCCCAATGGAAATCGTGTGGGGAATATCCAATTGCTTGGAATAATGGATGGGTATGTTTTCTACCATCCCTCCTTTGCCGGGTAATCGAAAGCGCACGATAGCGACCACAATAGGTCGCGATGGCTTGCGATTCGGACGATGATTGCATGCCCGTCTCCAACAACCTTGTGGACACGAATAGGACACCAGAGGAATAGTCTCCTACCCGTCTGGGTAAAAGATCGGCAAGGCGGTCAGTGGAACTTACCAATCATCGCCCCCGTGTATTGCGCCAGGACGGCAACGACGGACGGACCGTCTAAGACTGAAGAGAGGATGAGACGATTGAAGACCGAGATCATCATCGGCGGTCGACTGATGGGAGAGGCTGAGACCTAGACTGACGACTGATGGATGAGGAGATGGATGGGTGGGTAGTTAAGACTTGAACGTTGTTGTAGTCGTAAATGAAGTATCAAGTGAGTATGTATTATTAGATGGTGGTGTAGTTCAGGTAGGTAGTTGTTCAGTAGGGTAAGATGTAGATGTGACTACGAGCAAACAATTGTATGATGGTGTAGTCAGTTAGATGGTGGGATAAAGGCGTAGTTAAGGTGGGTGTTGTTGTTATTATTAATTCAAGAGGAGGTGGATGGGATGAAAGTGGAATATTTAATGGGGAGAAAGGGAATGGGAATGGGGAGGGAATTGCCAAGAAGTTACGGGTGACATCACGTGAGGGTCTTGCGTCACTCCCCTTCTTTTCCCAGAATTTCTTCCTCCCTCGAACAACTTCGTCACCACTTTCGTCATTTCTGTCCGACTCCCTCCCTCACCCATCCACCCACTCAATTCACCACTCGCCATCATCATCATCGTCCCACGTCCCAAAGGGCTAAGCAGAGCCTCACATCTCATCTGTACAGTGGTACCACGATTCTATTCTACCGAAAGGTCATCGCCAAAGTACCGTCGACGTTCCACTACCCCGTCGATAATACTCTTTCCTCTCCTACCAACTGTCACTGTCGCGCGCGCGCGTGCTGTCTTTTGCCAGTTTCGCTCGCTTGCAGAGTCCGCAGACAGAGAGCGAGCGAGAGAGAGAGAAAGGGGGCCCAGGCAGTTTTTGAACCGACGTCATCAACCCAACAACCACCTTCCCCCCCCAATCGACACACCTACGTCGTTCCCTCCACACTTTCTTTTCCTCGTCTGCGCTGTCCTGTCTGATTCTGTCTGGCTGTGAAGCACATTCACCAAACAGTTCAATAATATTATTCTACCCGGATCGAGCTGAACCCCGCTCTGCCCGTGTCCTCCCTGCCGTCGAGTGCAAGGTACGTTCTATGCGCCGCCCCAATCTATCCTTTGATCTTCCTAGTCTTGTCGTCGTCGTTGTGGGTGCGGGTGTGGATGCGCGTTGCTGCTGTCGCTGTTGCTGCACACTCTGCCTCCCTCCCTCTCTGGACACACCCACAGTACTTCCCTTCCGCGGCGCGTACGAGCCTGCGACAACAACCTCAATACCCACAAACTGCCTGCAACCAGCCTCCCTCTCTCATTGTCGTGCGCATTCGTTTCTAACCGTCCAAGTTGTGTTTTAGGCCCCGTACCGTGCCGTCCACCCGTCTACAACAAGTTCGTGTGAGAGTTGAGGAGTTGAAAGGACCGAAGTTTTCAGGGCGATCTCTCTCAACCATCTAACTACGTCACCACCCATAATGGCCGCCGTCACCTCAAGACCAGCGAGCATTCCTCCACAATCCAACTCAAGGATGTCCTCTTCGCCCAAGGACAGCAAGAAGAAGATACCCGTTGTGACTAAGACAGAAGGTGTGTATACCCTCATGCGATGATCGCTACCTTTGTCATCGCCGCCCTGCGCTTCACTGCACCATGCTTTGCTAGATGCCTACGCTGCTGTGCAAGCATAGTATTGTCGTCGCATCGTCATTGCACCTCTGCAGCTATTGCCAGCCTTCGCTGCGATGAACTATAATGGTCGCTAACAATGTTGTCGCATAGAACCTACCAAAGTCGAACCTGCCTCGCAAGAAAAGCGTAAGTCAAGTCCACTTGCCCGTCCCTTTCGCTTAGAAATACAACCGTCTTGTCGTACCCATCCTCGCATGGACGTCATCGATGGACCTCCTCCACCCAACACTGTTTGTTGTCAATTGTCGTCGCCGTTGTCGTTCGATCGAAAGCTAACACTGCAGGATGGTAGCTTCCACTTCAGAGGCTGCAACTTCACAGGCTGAGAGCAAGACTGCCACCTCGAACGCACCCCTCGCACCTCCCCCTCGACCAACCACGTCTGCAGCGGAAGGTGGCGACTACTTCAGCGGCGTCCACCACAATCCCTTCAACCTCGAGCCGAATGTCTTCGAACAGTCCTTCGGCAACCCATCAGTAGAGACTCCAGGCCGTACCGTTCTTCCACCAGTCGCCAACATCACATCACCCTCGCCTCTCCCCGGCATCACACCTGGGTGGCAGTCATTGCGAGCCGGACCTCTGAGCCCTGCCATGCTAACTGGTCCGACCAGCCAGACTGACTACTTCAGCGAGTCCTTCCGCGGTTTCCCTACACCCAACGAATCTTCCTTGCGCACAGGTCTCACACCCGGTGGAGGCGGGTCTATGTTCCCTGCCCCATCACCCAATACACAAGCGCTATTCAACTTGCAAAGTGGAGGTGTCACCCCAAGTACTGCCGACTTTCAACAATCTGCTCTCCGCGCGGCTGCCCAAGCAAGCCAGAACAAACCCGCTGCTACCACAGCTCCCACGTCGCAACCTGAGGTCGTAACAGCAGCCATGGACCGACAGAGCAACTTCCAGACACAGCAACCTCCGGCACCACGCCAACCCACCGATCCTTATGCCAATCATGACGTTAGCAACGCCGCCAATGATCTTCTTTCATTTGCAACACAGAATGGAACAACTGGTGCACGCAATGGGGCATCGAATTATCCTATGACGACACAGGCGCCGTCGAGCACCAATGTGGGCCATATGCCTGTACTTCCAGTCGGCCAACCCTCACGGCGAGACACCAAGGGCTCCATCAACAGCATGGGTTCCGCTGAAACGGGTGACTTCTCTGAGAGCGGAAGTGAACATGCCAAGCCTAACAGCCGACCATCACGCAGCAAGAAGGGTGCCGCTAACACTAAGCAAGCTGCTGGCACGAAGCGGAAAGCAGACGAGGCACCAAAGGGCGCAAAGAAGGCCAAGTCGGCCAACGACGGCATGCCTGACATGGACGAGGATTCTGAAGATGATACCAGTCCAAAGCCAGAGGACGAGAACGGCAAGAAGATGACCGACGAGGAGAAGCGCAAGAACTTCCTGGAGCGGAACAGGGTTGCCGCTCTCAAGTGCCGACAGCGCAAGAAGCAGTGGTTGGCGAACCTTCAGACCAAGGTTGAGTTGTTCAGTACGGAGAACGACGCCCTTTCTGCCACCGTCACTCAACTCCGCGAGGAGATTGTCAACCTCAAAACTCTCCTTCTCGCACACAAAGACTGCCCAGTGTCTCACGCTCAGGGCCTCAGCGGTATGAACATGAACACATTCCTAGGCGGCGAGGCAGCTCACCAAAATCCCTATGGCATTGCCCAAATGCCGAATGGTGTACAAATGGGCATGCCCAATATGGGAGGCCAGATGCAAGCTCGGTAAGGATCTCTCATCAACTTTGCGTGATCTTGGGGACCAGTTACTAACTCGTTTCAACAGTTAGGAACGCTTCGATTTATGGAGCCCCTATTCAGACTTGGAGAGAGAAACATGACATCCGAGCTCTGCGAGTCGGATGATCTGAATGAAGATACGATCCGGACTATACCCTTGTAATTCAATGCCTTTTCACCCTTCACCTGTACAACCGGACATAGGCGTATCCGCACCTCCACCACGACATTCTTCTAGCACACCTTCACACCTGCGGCGCAAACATTTCTTTCAGTAATCTCTAGGTCGGGCTGTAGATAAACTGGCGGCTTGATTCATATTGGGGCGTTGATGGCGCTAAAAGAACTCTGGCACCGGTTCATTCATCTACCTGGTTGGTGCCTCTTTCATTTCCTCAGGTGCGCCTGCGTCCACGATACGTGGGGTTTCACCTATACGAGGAATGTTATGGCGGCGCACTAGGTACGATTTTATTGGCATCGGGCCTGGGAAGCTTCGGGCGCTGTTTGATATATTGCCCGTTCTCCCGTTTCTCTCCTTTTGCATGCTTACTTCTCGGAGTTAGCCTTTCCCTTCCCTTTCCTTCAACACCTGTCTTCCTTCTTATCTTGGTCTTCTTCTCAAAATATGCAATGATAGGGTTATTGGACGCTCGGCGTGTTAAAGGGATACATGGGTTTACCTACCGTTTTGGTTTGTCTTCTTTTTTTGTTTTGGTAAATCTATACCACGTAGCGGCACGATTGGCATGAGTTTAGATGTCGTCGGCTGTATCTTTTAGCGTGGGTTCGTGCTTCGCATGTATGTGTAGTCGCAAATGAGATGATTTTTATTACAGCTTGGATTCCCTTGAAGTGTTTGTGAAACTCGAATCAATGTCCCTACGACCTAGATTAACGTTGTTGCACCGTCGAATAACAAATGGAATATCTCCTTCCACCACATGCTATCTCTGGGTTGCCGTCATGGAAACCTTTCATTCGCCTGTCACGATGCAATCGCGAGGAGTGTACAAGTGGGGGGTCGTGAGAGGGATCGTTGGGCTTTATGGATTTCTGTAAGGTGTCGTGCCTTTGGGCGCTGTTGGGTTTAGGTGTCGAGTAGACAGGCAGAGAGAGATGTGTGAAGCCTCTCCTTAATGGAAGGAATAACAATTGAAGTCCGTCGAGGACTCCAGGAGTATGTTTTATCGATAGGAGAAGTGGTGCGTTGACTGTTGATGGGGTGGCCTTTTCCCTTCGTGATGAGCCTGAGGGGAGGGATCTCAGGATGTTAGGATGTGCAAGAAGACGAGCAGGCATGAGGACCTATGATAGCGACAGTGTTGAGGGGAATCTTTCGAATCCGGGAAGGAGATCGAGGATGGAGCTGGCGGTCACTGAACTTCATTATGTGAAGCATCCGCAGGCTAGTGGGTGGAGTGATAAAAGGGAAGTTGGGAGATATCTATCTGGAACGATAGCTCTCTTCTTGCTGTCGTTTGAATGGAAGTGTGCAGGCATGGTTTGTAAGATAAGTTCTCAAGGTCATCATCACTCAGCTTATGACTGGCTTCAATGATTTTAAGGCATGATTGTGTTTGAATGTGAAGTGTGCTCGACTGCAACATGGTTTGACAATCATCTCAACCCAGACTCCCTACTCCCTCCGTGTTGTAGATCAGCTAATTGTGTATGCAGGACATGGCTTATAGTGTCATTATCGTGTAGCCAGGGGCTCATTCACCAGCACCGATACAAGCTAATCCTATCCGGGTATTCCGCAAGATATAAACGGCAACCCCAAGGTTTCTGCGGTGATTTCTTCCTGAAGCCAGACTCGAGCATACGAGATCGAATGTCCCGGAAAGCGGAGAAGCGATTTCAGATGAATCTGGCTTCGGAAAATATATATGTCGAGAAGGATGTCTGTTGGAACGGATGTTGGGATTCCAGGCTTGTGGGTGACTGTAATCTGATGCTTGATATTGTTAAAGGTGATAGGAACAAATGAAATCAGTTTATCATGATTTTCCTGCGCCGGTTGAGATTACATTGGCGGGTCCGGGAAGAAAGTCTTCGGGTCTTTCGGGCGAGTCGGGGATTGTCACTGATGAGGCGCTATGTTTCCCGGCTTTCTGGAGAGCCGCTGGATTGTCCCAAGGTTCCCGGGGATTCTTCCTGTCTGGTTCCGAAAAGAAAACACGTTACTCAGGGTGATTGGCTTGACTATGCTGCTCAGAAATCGTGAGGAAGAATGTGTGGTTTGAACTTCTATAGAGAGGTGAGAATGGCATGGACATCGATAAGAGGGAATATGGAGACAATAGTTCGTCGAATGTCTTCATCACGCCTTAGTATTCTTACTGGGTCATGATGAGTCTATGTTGATCAATGCCAGGACGTCAACCCGAAACTCTGGAAACATGCAGGGACTCAATGAAGCTCACGTTGCTTCAAGCTGGGGATGTTAGAGTATGTAGATCGGTGAGATCGTGGGGATGTTGAACTCTGGAGAAAGACGCGATAGTGGACTAGATATGATATGGTACAGAGGGTTAGCACGTCGGGCTGACTACCTGCTAACTTCATGTATCTTCTATACCTAAAGTGTCTACTTAGGAATATACTGTAGCTAGTAGACAATCTTAACTGCTTGCAATAAACCTTGCTAAGGCACGGTTATAGGCATAACATATTAGCATAGGGCCAGCCTGACGTGCCAATCCTCTGTATAACTCGGGAAGAACGTAAGTAGTTAGGAAGGAGTAAAACTCCCACAAGGAAAACCTAGATCAGGTGAGCTTTAGACAAGAGTACTTTGATATCAAGGTTCACGAAAGCGTTAAGATGAGGCTGAGTCTGGCGAAGCAATTCTTGGCCATGTTCACGGATAGCCCGAGTAAAGTAAGGTCATCACCCGATAACGCCATACCCTTCTTGCAAAGTATTTCTCCTTAATCAGTTCTTCGAATGTAACGCAACCCAAACGGTAAACACTTTGACGTCATCTGGCATGTCTCGACGGAATCGGAAACAAACCTTGGGCCATTCTCTCCGTTGATTCTTTTGACGATATCAACATCATTGTTAAACCAGAATTGAATGGACTGTCGTTAGTAGCACGAAGCCAGAAGAGTGTGCTGTGGGGTACTTCAACTTCCGCTCCTCCATGGAAGACTCGGCATGACTCAAGCATCGCCTGATGGCTCTCAAGAAGGCAAAATTGTCTGTGACCGCGGCCAACTTTCGGTCGCATGCTATGACAACATTGTCAAATTTTCGAGATTGTCATGCATGGTTCACGTTGCGGTCTTTTCGGATGTCCGAAAAGGGTAATCCGCACACCATCTCTCACATTCTACCCCATCCCTCGCCAGCCTAAGCCTGCACCATTTCTCCACAAGCAATTGAGATGGGGAGTTTGATTGGGGAACTTTGCGGAGTTAACACGTGCTTTGCTTCTTGGTATTCATCAAGGTAACATGCTCTAGGACGCTAGAGCAGCCGATTTTATGGATCCAGGCACGCCTTGGAATACAGGATTCGATTGCGGCGAATAGGCCTGCGGGATGCTGTATCGGTACTTGGGTTGGGCATACATAATAAATATCGCAGATTCCGTTGCTTTTTTGTTGTCTGCAATTGCGAGTTTGTGTTGTGATTTATTCATTTTCTTGGCTGCTGCTGCTGGGCCGTTGCTTTTGTTGATACCCATTTGTTCACGAGTATCCTCAACAATTTGGACCAACATGTTTGGTAAAAGGTTCTTCGGCCTTACTGGGTCGAAGCTGAATATTGCCGTCAGTTTCATCGCCGGTCTCGACTTCTTGTGAGTATCATAGCCTCAGACATCATGACAATGAATGCTAACAACTTCTAGGCTGTAAGTACTTGCATAGGTGATGCAGAAACTTGTCCCGGATTAACGAATGTCAAGGTTCGGCTATGACCAAGGTGTTATGGGCGGATTGCTCACACTTCCATCTTTCGTCCATACTTTCCCTGAGATCGATGTCGAGAACTCTAGCAACCGTAGCCACGCATCGACTATTCAGGGTATCTCTGTCGCTTCCTACAACATTGGTATGTGTTTGCAAGTATCCGAGAGAGTGGCTGCCCACTGACAACGATAGGCTGCTTCTGCGGAGCTATTGCTTGTATCTGGATTGGTGATCTTCTCGGCCGTAGGAAAACCATCTTCCTAGGATCTGCCATCATGGTCGTTGGTGCTGCTCTACAAACATCTGCATACAGTCTTTCCCATTTTATTGTGGGTAGAATCATTACTGGTATTGGAAATGGCATAAACACTTCGACAGTTCCTACATGGCAATCTGAGGTTCGTCTCATCTCGTCTACAGGCGTATCATCACTCGTCTCGAATAATTGCTGACAAGCTACTAGACATGCAAAGCTCACCGGCGAGGCATGATGGTCATGATTGAAGGTGCCTTGATCACTGGTGGTATCTGTCTGTCTTATTGGCTTGATCTTGGATTCTCTTTCCTAGAGCCTTCCAGTATCTCTTGGAGGTTCCCTATCGCGTTCCAGATCATCTTCGCTCTCATTATTCTAGCCTTCATCCTCGAGCTCCCCGAGTCCCCACGTTGGCTGATCCTCAAGGGCAAGGAAGACGAGGCTCTTGAAGTGCTTGGCGCTCTTAGTAGCCTTCCCAAAGATGATCCTTATATCATCTCCGAATTCACCGCTATCAAGGATACCGTGCTTGAGTCCTCCGCAGCCAAATTTTCCGACCTATTCACCAACGACGAGAACAGGCATTTCCATCGCGTTGTACTTGCTTACGCGAATCAGGTATTTCAACAAATAAGCGGTATTAATTTAATTACCTACTACGCAGCACAAATTTACGAGAGGTACATTGGTCTGGATGGGTTTACATCCCGTCTCTTAGCAGCTGCAAACGGAACGGAGTACTTCCTCGCCTCGTGGATTGCAGTCTTCACAATCGAAAGATTCGGGAGACGTTCCCTTATGCTTTTTGGTGCAGCAGGAATGGCAATTTCTATGGCAGTTCTTGCAGGAACCACTTCGGTGCAAGGAACCGCACCCGGAATCGTTGCAGCGGCTTTCCTTTTCATCTTCAACACTTTCTTCGCCATTGGTTGGCTGGGAATGACTTGGCTTTACCCTGCTGAAATTGTGCCACTGAAAATTCGTGCTCCTGCCAATGCCCTTTCGACTTCGGCCAACTGGGCTTTCAATGTGAGTACTTCCCTCTTACTTTTCCATCAATTGATGGGAGGCTAATGAACTATAGTTCATGGTTGTCATGATAACTCCAGTCGCCTTCGAAACCATCGGCTACCAAACGTACATCATCTTCGCCGTCATCAACGCCTTCATTGTCCCCGTTGTGTACTTCTTTTACCCGGAGACAGCATACCGAAGCTTGGAAGAGATGGACACAATATTCCACAAGACTACTTCCGTCTGGAACTGTGTCAGTGTCGCCCGCAACGAGCCGCGTCGCTATGGCAAGAATGGCGAAGTCCTCATCGATTATCAAGAAACCGAAGAAGCTGCGATTCGCCGTGAGAGTGTCACTGGCCAGGGTGGTGTCAAGCGGGAGGCTGTCGGTACGGAGCAAGTAATGGAAAACGGCAATTCGAACAAGAATAAGAGTGAGGGAAGCTCATACGTAGAGCAGCAAGCTAAATAATTTAATCGCAAGGGAAACAGTATAGAAGATTCTCAGCGTTGGAAACTTGGGAGATATCATTGTAGGAGGAATAGTGACTCAACATCATATTAGTTCGTAATACCCCCTGCATCTTTGAAGGCATCCACCTTATACCATTGTTGACAATGCCCATGGTATGCTCAAATTTATCTTGTCTACTTATCATAGTCCTTACAGGTATGAATCTATTGTCCATGCCTGCGTGTCCTACAAAAGAGACCTCCTGCATAGCGGGCATTGCTCGGTGCCTCCCCAGCTCATGCCCCTCACCCAATGGTCGATACAGTTTCGACAGAAGATATGTGAGCACACGTTGAGCTTGACCGGGTTGTTAAGCTCTCCAGCACATATCGAGCATTCTTCGGCGCATGACTCCCCAAGAGGTCTAGAAATGGCGTCAATGCTTACAAGAGATACCACACATGCAATCTGTTCAGTTTCGTAATACCAACCGACCTGCTGAAATGTAGTCATCCAGCGTTCGGCGACTACGGGGTTTTGATGGTCCGATGCATCTAGGATGCCCAAAGCGTTATATCCGGTAACCATGACCGATGCGATGATTTTACGTCGAAAGTCTTCGACAGGCACGTCAGTTGGACGTAGATAGACCAGCGTTGATAGATCACCTAACAGACGAGACTCCGAGACTTGACTCAGAATTATCTGTGCCCGCAAAGCCTGTAGGAAACACACGTGTCGCCAGAATCGAAGAAAGTGCATGGCCAGTCGGTCCTCAGGGAGGACATCTACTGGCGTATTCAGAATGTGCAGGGCGAGAGCTGCGAAGTAGGCCATGACTGAGCCGGCGACACTAGGATCTTGTCGCACGCTTGCAGGGGCCAAGATGTTCTCCAGATGAATGAACCGGATCTCTGGAACGACGTAATTGTGTCTTCGAGGTACCGACATGATGTTGAGTGAATAGTACTTACTACTCAGGGTTGTGCCGAAGGGGTAGAAGGAAGATAGTTGTAGGCATTGTTTGGTACAGCTAGTACTCGTTGTAGAGAGTTGAACTTTTATACTGAAGTAAGCAGTAGGAGGGTGCTCAGCGATAATCAGTGAATGTCTATTATCGTAAATTCAGGTTTTCGGAACCTCACAATCATTCACCGCGGAAGCGTCCGATATCACGCGCGTAACTTTCCTTATGCACAACACTGCCTCGGTCAGTGATGCGGTGAATAAAAATGGCGATAAATGGCTACTCAGACTGCTTGTGATTCTAATATACTGTAAGAGTATCGAAGACTGCATCAACCCGACTACAGATACTAATGCCGCCGAACCAATGTCATTATTCAATAATGCGCTGGTGCCGACCAAAACAAAATCAATAAGCATAGAAATCTGACTCAGAAGACTCTACATCGTAGAGCTGAACATGAGAACTTTTGACATCTTCGACACCCTTGCTGTCTAAATCGATACGCATTCACAGCTAGTGACGGGACATTCTGCTACTCGTTAGGAATGGCTCGATGAATTAATCAGAACTGCAATTACCTCTACCTCCCGATCTCCAACACCATTTCGAAGCTCGTCTGCAGTCCGCTCTCTCTATTCCACAGTCTGCCCATGTCAGAAATGATCTCACGCTAAAGTGTAATTGAGTACATACCTGTATCTGAGCATGGCCCTACATATGTATTCTCGGGCACGCCCTCTTTGAACAACTGGGGGTCTTGTTTGAGACAACGAATCTTCTTCCCGCGAAATGGCTGCCATAACTGAGCATCGCCTGAACCACCACTGACCACAGTGGAGGCTAAAGCCGAGGCCGTAAGAGCGAGAGAGCATATAAGCACATGGAATAACATCTCGTCGTATTGGGCTACGTTGCTCCAAACATGCAATGGACATAGGTTCGTCTTTCCATCTTATAGATTCGCACCACGTCTACAATAAGAGCGCGAGATTAAGAGATGTCAAGCATGCACTCACTTGGCAAGCATTTAGAATTGGCATGGCAATCTCACCACATGATATACTAAGTTGCTACAAGAAATCTTGGTGGTGATCTTGCATAGCAGGACCCGGTAAATAGATACGGCCAAGTGCTAGGCATGGCGTAGAGTTTGGTTTGATGTGCTGACTTTTACTGGGCGGGTCTTCGACAGGGACACAGGGATTGGCGGACTGGATGGCTGGATAATGATGTTTAGAAAAGGAATGAAATGTTCTTGAAAAAGTCGATCTTCGCGATTGCTTCTTTTTGTAAAAAGTCGCTCTTCACCAGTCGTAAACATTGCGTTGAGGCTCTTTGGCTATCTCCAGAATTACTTACCGTAAATGGCAAGGCGATGAGCAGGGATAACGATGCCTGGTAATAGGCTGTTTTGCATTGAGTATACTCGGATCTAAGTTCCGAGAAAATGATTATGATAGATTCTCGGTACCACCGAATAGTTGGATTCGACAGGCTACAGTGCATAACAAAAGACAGATAGTTGTTATAGCAAAACTTAAGAGCTTGACACGAGTATGTATAAGCACACATTGAACATCATGGTGGCGCACATCAAGGGAGCCGTTATTGCGAAAGAACATGCTGTATTGATACCTCAACTTCATTGCGAGCAGCCTAGCTGAAGTAAGTTGCCAAATCCATAATCTTACTCCTTTACAGGTTGCCGGAAATGGTACGGCAATTTCCTTGCTTTATCATTCCCGATAATCGCAAGGACGGCAACAGCAGTGTCTAGGAGCAGCAAGCAATGCCAGATTGACCTCTACTAGAAGAACACCCTTGGTCCATACCATAGATTCATGAATTTGGTCAAGGTGACGAGTCCACGGATTTTGGGAAGCATGATTACTGAACGGAACAATCGTGGCGCTTCACGAGTGACAGTCTGATCCAGTATATCTCCTAGCTTCAAAAGCTTGTTCGTAGGCATCCACATTTACGTCGAGGGCATCCCAGACGGTGACCGCTTGCACAGATACAACCTGATCCTTCTTGTGCTCGACATATCCGATCACATTTAGCCATGTTCCTACATCTATCTCCGTCTGCTTGATGCTCTCGAGGACATGGGTGATGTCAACTTTCGCGATCTTTGTGGGACTGTCCGGAGGATAATCGTGCTTCAACGTCAAGGTTGCTGTGCTTGTTGTATACTCATGCACACTGGGGCATGTTAGCTTCGACGAGTCTGAATGCACATAACAGATGGAGAACGTGCAGGCCCAGAAACCGAACCTTCTGACCGGCGGTGCAGCGTCCAAGCTCTGAGAGTAATACCAGAGTCGAAGGTATGGGAGCAGCGGACATGTGTGGACAAGGAAGCGTGTTCGCACTACCATCAAGGTACGAGTAAGTTGGATACGGTCCGGACGCGGTGAAACCTGATGCCGATGTTGGGCAGGCCGCAGGCGTGATAAATGCCAAGCCCGCACGTGCCATGGGTCTTAGACTCTCTACATCATACCTGCTTCTCATTACTGAATGCACCCAGGCACCGATATATTCTTCTATCCTCGAGACCACTGCGACATCTTGCGACATTTCACTTTCTCGTACGGCTTCAAACCTCCCGCTACGCTTCCTATCACCCTTTTCACTACACCTCTTTTCCCTCTATTACGTCGTCAACATGTCTGGGTGGGGTTTGGGTTGGTTCGGCGGCGGCAACCAGAAGACGAAAGACGCGCCCAAGAAGGCTATTCTTCAACTGAGGGGGCAGTTGGAGATGTTAACAAAGCGAGAGAAACATTTGCAAAACCAAATGGACGAACAAGACAGCCTGGCACGGAAACATGTATCTACAAATAAAGCCGGTAATGATAGAGCCCCGCCCCGCACTCATTTCCTTATCATAACGTCCGCGCCTCTGGACGTATACTGCACACGACACTGACACGTCGAAACGTAGCGGCTAAGGCGGCTCTGCGACGGAAGAAGCAGTTCGAGCATTCACTAGAGCAAACGAGCTCGCAAATCATGACCCTCGAGCGTGAGATCTACAGCATTGAGACCGCAAACATCAACAAGGAGACTCTGGATGCTATGAAGAATGCCGGAAAGGCCATGCAACAAATTCACGCAGGCTTGTCGATCGACAAGGTCGACAATGTCATGTTCGTGTTTCCCCACCCTACCCGCGATATCAGTCCTAACCGTATCCCACAGGGAAGATCTCCGCGAACAGCATGCTATCGGCGAGGAGATCAGCGAGGCGATAACGCAAGGCGTCAGCACGACCGGAATCGACGACATGGAACTCGAAGACGAACTCGCAGAATTGCAACAAGAGCAACTCGACGAACAAATGCTCAACACCGGCAGCGTGCCAGTCGGCGACAAAGTGGGCCAACTGCCGAGCGCTCCGCAGACCGTCACGAAGAACAAGGCATCGGTTGAGGATGATGAAGAGGAGGAGCTGCGGAAGCTACAAGCAGAGATGGCCATGTGAGCGTCTCCCCATTTATGATGTTATGGCCGCGGTTCGAAGCAACCTTTTCGACATATAATATGAGATATCCGCTGCGTGACGACATCGTACTACGTCAACAGTGTCTTCTACAAATGCGCCAGAGGAGGATCTTTCTCAGTCGATGAGCGCACACGTTACAAAGTTGTTCATCTGCATGGCGCATGGACCGAAGATAACTGTTGACGGAGGTGGAACGAATCGTAGCGAGCTGCATAGAGAATCATTACGGCGTACTGGGCGTAATTTTGTTCATCAGAGGGTGCATCATCATCCTTTCGATCTCCTCCTCCTTTCCATCTACGTTCATCTATAGTTCCCTCCTCTTTGATACACTCCCTATCACACCCCCGGTCCTATGCATGGTAGAAATATGCTCCCGGATAATGTCTTCAAGAGGAGGCAGAACAACCTGTATATCTTGTTCTCGTTTGCGCTGTTTATTCAGGGGTTTCACTTTTCTCTTTCCAAGTTAGCGATGATTCACCAAAGGGACGAAATGCTCTTATCTTCTCTCTAATCCGGGAAGACTGGTCGTGTCGGTCCTGCTCAATCAATACACCTGTTAAACTCAGACATTTTCTTCTTGCTGAATTGAGTTGTGACGAAATGCTTTCAGTGCAGAGAGTGCCACGCGTGTTGGAAAGCATAGCAATCTCTCCTACTGCTGACACCTAGGTACGTAAGACACCACTATGTGTGACGAGCGAGACATCCACGAGGACTCACTTTTTCAATGCATATACAAGGTTGTCATTGTTGCCTTCGGCAGCATAATACTGGTGCCTGCGGAAACCAAACAATCACACGACAAAGTCTTTTAAGTGAGCTAAATTCATTTCATCTATCTACGTGTACAACTGGAAAGTCAAAACCAGTTCGTCATCTCCCTCTCAATGATCCATATGAGGGAAGTGTGCGTCTCATTCGTGCATAACAGCATCTCGTGAAATTTCCGCTTTCCCTCACCGCTAGTGTGCGTGAACGGTCGTAGAATTGGTATTGGTTGATCCCATAGCAAGCAAGGATCCTCCTCGAGGAAATATATGTACGTAAGATGAAAGAAGAAGGTTCCTCCCTAAACGCCTAATGGAATGCGCCTGATCCGGGTATCTGTGCACCCCCTTGACAAAGCGCTAAATTATAATACGGCAACCTGAAAACTTTTGTGATTATGAGCTGGTATTGAAATATTCGTGCAAGCCCTTTGCATCTTTGCAGCGTGCAAGATCTATTCTTGCTTCGGAGTGTCATCATGGCCTGCCTCTGCTATGCTATTCTCGGGTGCCCCCGCCTTGGTATCGTCGGTGGTAGGTTGGGGTGCGCTGACCTTATTATCTGTTTGCTCATTGAATTGAGTGAGGGCCTGTTTGACAAGAGAGCCACCAGGGACGGCAGGAGAGCCTGGGACAGGCGTGAGAGGCTCGACACTAGGCCTGGCCGTGTGCGTACTGACAGGAGATGGAACAGCAACATTGGTCCCATTAACAGTAGATCCTGTAGCAGGGGCCGCAGATGATGCGTTCGGCTGATTTTCAGCGGTGGAGTTGACAGAAGTTGCGGGCGGCCACGGCGACGATTGTGACTCAGATTTCGTAGTAGTATTAGCAACTGCCTCTTGGGGAGGCTGGCTAGATGTATGAGAAGAGGATTGCTGAGGCTGACCCGAAGCAGCGACTGCTGCATCGCTGGCGGCGATGGCGGCAGCGGTGCTGGCAGTTGTTGTTGCCGGCGGTGGTGGAGGTTGTGACTTGACTTCGTTGGTAGTGTTGGCCTGGATTTGAGGTTCACTCGGATGTCTCCCATTTGTCTCTTCTTGCTTTATGGCCACATCTTTCTTGGGTTCTTGAGTCTCGGCGCGAGGTAGTTGTTTTATACCAATTTGTGACAGGAAGTTCTGCAAGACGATCACTAGCCTCTGTTCTTCATCGGTCACACCTGTTGCTATGCCAGGGTTCACGACTGCTCGAATAGCGTTGTCCACTTTAACTTCTTCAAGGCGCCTGTCTAGTGTTGTCTTCTCTAGATAATGCGTACGGAAAGCTTCGAGTTGAGTTATCACGGCCAGATCCGTTGAGATTGGGTAGCGTCCCGATGGGTGCGGACCGACATGTGTGTTTGCTGGAGGAGGCTGCGGTATCGCACTATGTGCAGAGGCTGTGGAGTTTGGGTATTGTGACGGCGCCGAAGCTGCCTGTGGTGTTGCTGACGAAGATGCTGCAGCAGCATAGGGTGAATACGTCCGATTCGCTGCGTTGGCATAGGGACTGGCGCCGGTTGAGGCATACTGATTGCCATAGGGACTGGCCGAATATGGTCCATTGGTTGGCATGAGCACTCCGTACTGTCCCGATGCATTTGGTGCTGCCGGCGGGCCACCGCCTGGTGTTGCTTGGGCATTGGGGTGTTGTGGATATGGGCGCGGTGGAGCCTGGGCAGCTGGGCTGCCAGCAGGATTACCGCCAGCCCAAGGTGAGCTGTACGGAGAGGGATTTGGAGCAGCCTGAGAAGCGGGTGCTGTGGCCGATGCCGCATTACGAGCGAGACTGGGTGGTAGACGTGGTTGTACGGATTCGACACTAGGTGGTGGTCTTGGACCAGGATTGGGAATTCCTTGAGGGAGACCTGGATAATATGGGGGCGCGCCAGGCTGTCCGTAGGCGGGATAACCATTCGGAGGAGGGTAGTATCCTTGTCTTGGAACATGACTGGCCTGTGGACTGACTTGTCTTTTGCGGCGTTCCTTTTCAATGGAAACTTCAGGGTTGATCTTCCAGTTGTACCCTTTGCCCTCTTTATCACCTTTGACGAATGCGTCGTGTTGACCGAGGTTGTGACGGACACTAGATTGCCAGCCGCTCGTGGTGGTCTTGAATTTATACCAGGGATACTTCTTCTCAATGTAGTTATAAATTTGTTGCAGATTCATCTGACCGGTTGCAGACGAACTAATCGCTTCGTGAATGAGCACGACATAATTAGCAGACGGTCGTTGCAACTGTTCTTCAGTATAATCCTCCACCTTGAGTTCGGGGGATGGTGTCCTTGGTGGTTTACTCGGTTTGTTTGGCTTCTTGTCCGTGGAATTCGCTGCATTTTCGCCCCTTTCGGTACTCTCCCGAATGTCATCGTCGTCACCTTCGAGGGCATTCGAGGTTGAGTCTTTACGTGCACGAGCAATCTTTGGTTTGACAGCTGGTGCAGGAATTGTTGTAATGTCGATGCCAGCAGCTTTAGCTTTCTCCATCTCCTTATGATGTTTGATAAGCTGTGCTCGTTGACGTTTTGACATAACGCCATCTTTTGGTGGGCGTCCTGGGCCTTTACGTTTCTCCAATACTTGCCCTATGAGCGTGTCAGGGAGACCGTGCTGCCTAGCAATTTCAGCAGTAATGATGCCATCCTGCTCGGTATCGTCGGCTGTTGCAGCATTTTCAAGCACAGGCTTCTTAGCAAGCGTAGGGCTTTCGGACATCGGTGTTTCCTGAGGTTCTGGTTTTTCAGGGGAGCTGGCCTTGGGTGGTTCCTTGATTGGTATTTTGTTGGCTGTCTTTGCTGGAGCTTTTCCTTTCTCCTTTGGAGGTTCTTCCGAAACCTCTTTGGGTTTCTTTTTCGCGCGTTTGGCCAGAGGCTCCTCATCTGGCGACTCTGGCGAAGGCTCGCGGATAATCTTCCTCTTGTGGAAGCTCTTGCTCTCCTTTCTCGAGTGTTGTGGCGGCAGAGGCTTGTTCTTTAGGCTTATCTTGAGCTTCTGTTTGATTGCGGGTTTCTTGATGAATTTCTTCTTCTTGTGCCTTGGAACAGGCGAGAGAGGTTCGTCGTCTTCATCGTCCTCGTCGTCCTCTTCGTCATCCACCTCATCTTCGGCCATATCATCCATATCAGAATCTGATGGATGCAGGCTGTAGAAAATGTGCCTTGGATTCACGCTTGTACCCTCACTAGCTGACTCGTCGTACATATCGTCACTCTCGAGCTCACCCTGGCCATTCTCGAAGGAGAAACTCATTGGACGGGAGTCTGGACCTTGTCGTGCTCTGTCTTCGTCGGTAAGCGCGACCTCGGGAAGAGTGAAAGTCATATCAACAGCTCCAATCACGATCGTGTCACCATGATTGAGTCTGACCGCGTCGCCCGCTCGGTAGAAGCGATCCTCATGATACAGCCCGTTCCTACTGAGCACTTCCAGCTCAAAATATCGCTTGTCAAAATTGTAGGCTATCTTTGCGTGTTGGCGAGAAATGCCCTTAGGCCCTTGTACGGTGGACATTGAATTGATATCTGCAGGATGAATGGGCACAGTAGGACAGTCGTGCGGATTCTCTGGGACATGACCTTCTAGTTGTTGTGGCACGGGGGCAAAAGCCTCCATAAGGACATCCTGAGGCGCCTGCTCCACAGCATCGGCTTGATTTGGATCTGCTGCATGGTTGGAATTTGAGTCGTGAGAATTTTCGGTAACGCTTTGGCGGCGCTGTTGGTATTCAACAGGTAGAGCAGCCACGGCAGCATTCACGATGCCTCCAGTGTTGCTTATGACGCTACGTGGGCGGTGATGTCCTCGTTTTCGTTTCCTGCCGCTGGTGTCACCTCCGGAGTCACCGCGTTCTTTAGCTCGCTTGAGACGAAGCATATCCTTGCGTGCGAGTTGTACATTCCGGCCCAGGATGATCTGGTAAGTGTGCATATAATAGTTCCCATCGCTGAAGCGCAAACGCGCGAACGCGCTGAGGCGGTCCTCGGGAGTGACCGCGTAATCATTCATGGGGACGTCAGACATCTGCATTGCGGTCATGTCAGGGACATAGCTCGCTGCAAAGGCATCGCTCATGGGCTGATCAAGCGCGATCGGGGCATCGAGGGGTGGAAGATCGGCAGGAATCGTGGAAATGGGGAGACTTTGCGGTATCGCGTCTGGAAATTCGGTCGCGCCTTCGAACGGAGGGAGCGTATCGGCGGACATGACCGCGTCGGGTGCAGGCGCATTGGCTGCGGTAGCGACTTCCATGCCGGCGCGTGGGAATAAGTCTGAGGGATATCTTTCGTTGAGTCTGGTGGCAGTAGCGCTGGGGAGACCATTTTGGAGGGCTGAACCATTGCTGTCGGTCGTTGACAATGGCGCACGGCTTAAAACATTGGTGCCGCTGAGCATGCCATATTGGTTCAATTCGGAGGGTTCGTCGAGGTTTGCGGTGTTGAGGGTGTGGAGGTCGAAGTCTGCGCTGGCGATCAGTAACTCTCTAGTCTTCGTAGGAGGTCGGTGAGCTGGCCACGGCGCAGTCCAGAGACCGACGCTGAGGTGGTAGAGCCGTACCGGGTGAGAGTAATTCGTCGACGTATTCGCTCTGAAGTTCAGCGCTCGAGTCTTCGTCAAGGCTCAGGGTAAACAGTTCGAAGGAAAAGTTGTCGGCGTCTCCAGCGACAAAGTCCAACGAGTCCAGCAAATCCAGTTGGGTTTGGCTTTGCGGTCGCGGCAAATCCCGGCTGGACTCAAATTTAAGTGGTCCCAACTCATGTGCCTTGCCTTGGCGCCTCATCGATGCTCCATCACCAACGCCATCGTCAGCTGTGACGGTGAGGACATCCATCTGTCTTCACTAGCGCAACTTATTTTTGTACAACTGCCTGTGGCTGCCTTGTTTCTCCTGTTGTCGGTATCTGCCTCCGACTAATCAGGTGAGCTTCGTTCGGCGGTCAGCACTTCTCGCGGGGGAATTCCATCAGGAAGACGAAGTGAATTAGTAGCAGGTAACGGTGTTTGGACCAGACCGATAGGCAACTGGGGGAGTTTAGACTGTTCAAATCCCATGGAAACAGAGTGGGTGGGATAAGTGAAGTTGCTGTCTGTTGAGGCGTCCTTCACCCAGTAATTCTCAGAGTTGCCCTGCCGCACTGATCACTCGGACACACATTCAAGCCATAATTCGAACTTGGAATCACTTGTTATCACTGGAATACCAATTTACGCAGTCTGGTCACTGATATGCCTCCCAAAAGAAAGCCGAAAGAGGTAGTCTCGAAGCCTGCGGTTCAGCCGACACCTGACTGGCCTCCCTTCACACCGCTTATACCAACCATTGATCTTTACTTGCAGCATGCGCTACCTGGGCAGATCGTAACCATTCCGAACTTCTGGACGGCGACCTTGTGCAAGAATTATGTGTCTTTCCTTACATCGCTTCCATTAACTACCACACCCGGCAAGCCCAAGAAGGGCGACGCCGTTCGTGTCAATGATCGCTTTCAGATCGATGACCCTGCCTTCGCAGAACGTCTTTGGCGTGAAACTTCGTTGAAAGACCTTATCACAGGCAAAGCTGAGGGCACACTGGACTTAGATGATAGTCAACGGAAAGAGTTGTGGGGCGGCGAAGTGGTATGATCAGCTCTTCCGGTCTTTTCTAATCTTTACCAACCTCAAGTAACTTATTTTAGGTTGGGCTGAATCCCAATATCCGTATCTATAGATACTCCAAAGGCCAATTCTTTGACCAACACTGTACGTTCACCTAGTATTGGGTGTAATCTGTCACTGAGACATAGCAGACGATGATTCCAACAATGTTGAAATACCGGGATCATCTCCAGTTCAAGCACGAACTACTTGGACGTTGTTACTGTATCTGACTTCGCCCGCAACTGGATGCCTTGGGGGCGAAACAGTATTCTACCCAGATCCTCCCGTGGGTAAGAAGAACCGCAAGGAGCCACCACCAGAACCCTTCATCGTAGACTTGGAGGTTGGTATGGCATTGTTGCATCGACACGGTGCTGAGTGCATGCTTCACGAGGGCCGCGAGGTTCTGAAGGGCGAGAAATGGGTTATTCGGAGCGATCTATGTGTACAACGATAATCGCCATTTCCTCTCGACGATAGCATGACTATCACCCTAAATACTTTTTTCAGATATGTTCAAATTTTCGACCAATCCGATGTAAGATCAACCAACCTGGGATGCACATGGTCTATGAAAAACTTTGAGTCCTTAGCGGTCTGTTAGTGCACTAGCCATCTTCGAGCTCCCGTTCGCTACCTTTCGGGTGGTCAATGAGATCGCAAAGCTGGATCACGCGGGCGGCTAGCCCAACTATCCAAAAGATTTGTTCGTGACTGTAGCTAGTCGTGCGTTATTGATAGATACACTTTTCTTGGTCGAATCGTGTGATATATACGCTGGAACAGATACCAGTTCCCGATACTATATCAGGTCTCACCTCTGTTCAACATGATCTTCGATCTGTCATAATGGTACGGAGTAGTGTTGACTTCACAGGAATCTTTATAACAGACCGAAATGGATTGTGAACATGCCTCAGGTAGTGATATTTGCTCTGAAAGAATGCATCCTGGTATAGAATTGTTGTGAACCCTGTATGTTGTTCCTGTTGAGAATCATCGATTTGCCTGTCTACAATTAAAGTGCATGACTATTGAGCGATACGAACAGAATCCCTTTGTAGTCCTGTTTGAGTTTCAGATGTTCCTCGCTTGGGTCGCTCCACCGGGGTCGCCATCTCCGTCTTTGCGATTCACCACTGTTTCATCTTGGCGGTCTAACAAACATCAGAATAGCTCTTGGGAAGTTTGACACGAGCGCCACAGCCATCGGCCCTCTTATTGGCTCGCGCTCTCGCTGTCAAACTGCCTTATTGTTGTAACAATGCGCAATACCGTTTCCCGTGCCATGGTCGTCCGGGCGCGATTAATGCTCAAACGTGTCTGGTAGCAGAGCAGCAGGTTGGCCCTTGATGTCCAGTTCGAATACTATAGATCTGAGGCATCGCCCTCCTCCTTGGTTCTTTCGTTCTGTAGCTGTGCTCACCACTCTCTTCTTTGCTCTTACCAATTTTTCGATTCTCCTAGACCTGGCGTCATCTATTCAACATATCTAATTCTTTCGATCTTGATTATTATAAAATGATGGAGCCTTCACGTACCTACCAAGAGGTTTACGCCGACGACCGCCACGACGACTCATCGACAGAAGTGGAATCGTTGGTAGGAACCGATGAGAAGCAATGGGCATCGGAGAGATATATTTCCGGCAGGACAAGGCATTCGAAGAGGAATACATGCATAGCGATATTTCAAGCGTCACGATGGTTCGTCGTGATAGTATTGCAGCTCGTTATCGTCGGCCTTCTCGCAAAAGAACAAGGCCTATTAGCCGGATGGGGATCCAAGCAGCGGTCGAGTGCGAACGAGGTTGGCGGCGATATCACAGGATGGGGACCTCACAGTCCGTGGCCTATTACCCATTCAGTTGATTTGAACAAACACTGACCTATGACTGCAGTACCCACGAAACTCACCAAGTTTGAAATCAATCAGACCTATGCACCGAACAACACCGCCGACTTCTTCAGGCCAGAAGTCCTACAAGCTTGGAACGACCTTCTGCCTCATGGAATGGGATTTCAACAGATACCTGACCCGGAGTCATACCACGACTTGCCAACGCCCATCGTATGGGACGAAGGTACGACTGTGTTCACCACTTCTGTGACGCACCAGCTGCATTGTTTGTACGCCGTTGTGGAGGTGTACTCTGGTCTGACCTCGAACACACCGCTACCTGAAGGTGAGTGCTTCTCTATTACGAATGTTCAATATGTCGGTGAAGGCTAACTGGGAAATAGATCATCACTGGCATATGATCCACTGCTTCGATTACATGAGACAAGCAATCATGTGCAATGCAGACATAGCGCTGGAGGGCCTAGAAACTACATTTCCCGATCATAACGGCGGAAGTGACGGATGGGATAGCTTACATGGTAAGTCGGCTCTCCTAGATGACTATGAAGGTCTCACATAGAACTGTACTAATACCTGATGATAGTGTGCCGCGATTGGTCTTTGGTTAAGAAGCGTCTGGAGAGCGTGAGAGCATACGACGATCAGGAAATCTTCTAAGAAAGCGCACCCGATGTGCACAGCCTTAGCTAGGTTGTGCCTTGTACATGAAGAAAATTAAATTATATATTCAAAATTGCCTTTGTCCTATACTGGTCATTATCAGAGGATGTGATTGCGAGGCACGTCAGCAGGAACATTATTAAGTAGCATCAAACTGTCTTTCCTCAGCATTATTAGGCTGGCTATTCTGGTAATATCTCACGAATATCATGACCTGCCAATAGTCTTTGAACTCATCAAACCCATCAACTCGAGGCTACCTGTATGTACCCAGACCTCACCCCACTATGATAGTTCACCGGAACCTTCCGGGCATGAGGGCACTGCACAGCACAGCTGAAAGCCGAACCTCAGATCGAGGCTACCAACAACACTACTAAAGATAGCGCAAATAACAGCCATTTCAAGACCCCAATACGTTTGGGTCTCGGAATTATTAGTTGCAATGTCGTCCTGGCGCATATCGCTGTTGTCATTGGCGCCAGTCACTCACACATTGGAAAATGATATTATTTGCGATGGATGAAGGCCTGATATCTCGTATTCCGCTCAATACAATTCTCAATACGACTCTCGTGATATGTATGTGAGAAAGCATGTCTCGGCGCCCGAATGCGGCGTGACCTAATTAAGACATACGAGTACATACATTTTGAGGGGGCGGAGAAAAGCACATTGTCCTCTGGGCTTTCGTGGCACCACATGTCGAGGAGCTGTCTGTTCGCTTACCCTCGATCAGCACGCGTTAAGTCTCTCCTCGCTGGAGGCCTGGCGCCGAGTATACGGTTGGTTCTGCAATGTTTCTCGCTGTTACGAAATAATAATTATATCGAGGGCGAAGCAAATGGTGGAAAGTTGTAGACTGAAAACTGTCGCAGGATCCCGAAGAGCAAAATCCCAATCGGGACATGCCCTTCCGACACAATGCTCAGCTACTTGATTAACCATCAACAGCTAATTAGTCGAGGTATCTAAACCTGAATGGGTAGCATTAACAGGACATCCAGAGAAAGAGGATCGGATGTCACGGGTAGTCTCGTCTGGAATCCAGCTGTAGCCACGGTTTGGTGTGGCTCATCAACAGATCCCTCAAAATTCTGTGAGGAACCACCTAATTAGTGAATGAACTAAGTTCAGCCTTCAGCCTCCACCATTACTGACCGGCATGCACCCCGCACAGAGCTACCTCATACGAAAGACGAGTGCAACCCAATGATCACAGGACTCGATGTCTTACTTCGGCCAAGCTCGTAGAAGGCCTCCTGTTTTCAAAAATAGATCGACAGATACTTACAAACGTTTTAAGGTGCTGACAATGCCAAGCTGGACCACACCGTAAGCCGTTAGATATGGTTCAGCCCAGTGAATGTCGCGTAAGTTAAACTCATCCCGCTAATTCGGCTGGATTCCATGTGGATGGGTTCCTCCAGTGGCGCAGGCGCAGATTTCCCATTTGCATCTCATCCTCATCATCATCATAAGCTTATCCCTGCTCGGTACCGAGTCTCCTGCTATTAGCCGAATGCAGTTGAAGCGTGGGGAGCAGCAGCTGGAAAAGCCTCCAGCTTCCAATTACAGCTCCGCTAATTTTCGCTCAGGCCTATCCTACCAGACTTTTCACGATGGCAGTGGCGGAGTTACGTAGGTAGCATTTCGGATACGATTCCAATGTCTATTATCGAGACATGGCTTCAAGGCTACCATGAAGCTGAAAATAAGCAAGGCCTGGTAGCACCAAAATCATAGACTTTGAGCCTCAAGGTGTGAGTACTGTTCAAGTATAAAGATATCTGCTTTTCCCACCAAAGTTATCATTATCATCTCATCAACACAGCTTCAAACAACAGTACAATCTTCTCTTATCTCTTCTCTAATTCCATTTCCTTGGAACACTCGCTCTTCCAACTTCAAAATCTAATCTTCTACTCAACCAACCAACCAACCCCAAACCTCAACTTTCAAAATGAAGACCACCTCCGCTGTCGCTTTCGCTCTCTTCGGCGCTGCCCTCTCCGCCCCATCTCTCAGGGAGCGCCAGGTCCCCACCGTCACCCTCTCTCTCATCAACGACCAGAGCGGTGCCAACGCACCAGCGACCGTCAACGCCGACGGCACAGTCTACACTATTCCTTCTCTCTTCTCGGGATCCCGCGTCGACAACGCCGGTAACATCCTCGCCAGCAGCGCCCAGCTCGTCAAGTTCCCCACCGATGTCTACTGCAGCTTCAACGCTCCCGGCAAGACCGTCAACATCAACAGCCGCCAGACCTGGGTCGATCTCGACCTCACTCCTGGTGCTGTCCCAGTCAACCTCAATGGCTTCACCTTCACCTGCAAGACTGCTTAAACGATTCTTCACGATCGATTGCTGAAGGGGTGATGGGTGCTAGTATGGGTGGGAGATTGGACAGTCCTTACATTAATACGATCATTTCAGGACAATCACAGATATTTGCATAGCGCTTTGGGGCTTGGGTTTTTAAATTCTAATACTTGGGTTTTGCATTTACGACATAAACTTTACTTCTACATACACTCCTTGAGAATAATTAAAACCAATTTTTGGATCTACTTTCAATGCTTTGCAACATTCTACACATCACAAGGACTTGACAGTGACGTTTCCTTTCTGTGACATTATCGCAATGTGAAGTCAGCAATGAAACAAGAATTAGCAGGTATTTGAAGTGTATTAATGGAAATCTATATCAGGTCGTCTGACGCTTTACGAAGATGTGGGTTCCAACCTGCGGAGCCAAACCCGGAAACCCGGAAAAGGAGCCTAGTACCGTATACAACCATACCACTGGATCATGACCCATCGTGACTCGGAAGAAGCAATATATCGGACCTCAACAGATAAATGACAAAGTTAGCTAGTCTCATTTAGATCCAAAGTCTCACATTTGCCTTCCTCATCGTTCGCACCCACCCGAGGGCAGAGGACATCACCCCCATTCTCATCCTCACCCTTATCCTCCCGCTCAACAATTTGCGAGAGTGCCTGAGGCTCAGATGGATCTGGGACACCATTTCCTTGGTTTGCCTTTCCTTGGACCTCCGGGATTTCAGCCTGGATTTGAGCATCCTCGAAGATCTTGCCGGTCATCTCCAAGGTTGGACCTAGTAGAAGACTCATGGCATCGACGACGGGTGGGATCACTCCCGCTGCCAGGACCTCGAGGGTCCTATCCTCAGTCGTTGAGATTGTTGTTCGTCCCGCTTTTGTTGCCGTTGTTGTTGAGGCATCGGAGCGAGGCTCGAGCGCCTTGTTGGCTAGCCTTTGCTGATTGTCGCTGACCGGGCTGGTCGTTGAGTCGGAAGTGAACTCGTGTTTGAACTGGGAGAGGCCGAAGAGGCGGGCGGTCACCTTGGGGGTGGCGACGGCAGATTCCATAGGTATGATGCACGGAGAGCCGTCAATGACCGAGCGAGACGTAATGAATTGGTGACGCTCCTCAGCCATGTTTCGGGATGAAGTAGCCAGAGCAGCCATGCTGAGAAGAGTGGGGATGATGATGTTGTTGAACTTCATCTTGTTGGTAGGTTGAGGAGTGTTTTTGGCTTGTTTTAGGAGTTGGAGTGTGTTTGTTTGAGAGGTTGCTTCGTTGTGTTGGAGTCGTGACAGTGGGGTGTTACGTGGATATGTTAAGAGGAAGAGATGAGCGATCGTCTTTTTATATCTAGAGTAAGGTGGTGGGCGCTATTCAATAAAAATGTTGCATAGTGGCCGTTGGTACGTTTCGTCGAAGTAGCCACAGACTCCCGTGGTTGATATACCGACCCCATGGAAATGACTTTGCAATGACGGCTTATCGACATAATTTTGAACTTGGAATAGTCATTCGCCACGTATGGTGGACCTGAAGTAATGTTAATCCCTCTCCTGCCAGTATCTTGGGTTTGAATATCGGGTGCCGTGACTAGCATCGATTGTCATGATTCTTTTTAAGACTGCTCTGAACCGCCTGCCATAATACTTAAGATAGCAGATTTCAGGGGATCGTGTGATGGAATTGGCAGTTATTTTTACCAGAGCTTGAGTCTAAGCAGAGGGTCAAGTGTATGTTGTACCGTAGCATAGGAATAACCGGAAAAATGATACAACGTTCGCAACATAGAGCATTCTGGAGGACGACCGGGCACGTTGGCAAAAACGCCTGCTATACCCGCTCAATAGCTTGAAGGCGTGCTTGACGACTGATCGAGCGCTCCAGTGTCTGTGGTAATGATCAATAACAGTCTTCACACTCATCTGAACAGCCCATTTTTGGCGTAGCCTGTTGCTCACGGCTCTAGTGCTCGTCCCCAGATGCGCTTCGGCGACGAAGGGGAGGGCTGGTGAAGTCAGACTCTTGCACCTCCACGTGGGGCCGTCCGGGCAATGCAATTTTGTTGTAGCTGAGCATGAGACGCATTGGGAGCCCTGCTGATCTGATTGGTATGATTGTCCTCGCTTCTTACTTTGAACCTTACCTTGATGCTAACAGTGGGCAACTGTGTCTCACGCTGATATGTGCTTCAACAGAATCTACGTTCGCTGGCACTTCTGCTAGTGAAAGAAAAATGTTGAAACCAGAAATTCCCACTGAAGCTAAGCAAAGTTCTATCCAACAGAGAATAGCCCACCTCCTCGGCTACATTTTCAAGTCAACCATGGGAGAGGTAGGTAGGTAGGTTAGGTTGAGTGGCTGCCTGGAACGCAACCATTCACCCACTTTCACGTCCAGCGTGGTATAAATTGGCTACATTGACCTTTTCCCCTAGGCGCAGTCTCAATCGTTAGTTTGCGAAACACTTAAACGTAGCCACTCTCGCTCACAACCAAACAACCCCTACAGCAGCACTCAGAGTTACCTCGAACCTTCTCGACCGCAACCTTCCAAAGAATCCTGCAACAACCGCTACTAGAAGTCCTTCTATCTCGACTGGCCGACATGGAACCCATGGCTGATTCACCAAAGATCTTCCCAGCAGCCTTAACCTACCCTCAATCCGAAGATATACATGGTGTAATGAGGGAGGAATTCCTAAGAGCTCACTGTCCCTTGGATCTCAGGCGCACAAATTCACCACTGATACTGTCCAGCATAGGCAAGTTTGAAGAACTCCCGACCGAGATATTACTCGAGATTCTAGAACAACTTCCATTGCCTTCTTTGCTTCACTTCCGAGATGTGAATCGTCATGCTCGCCATATTATCGATTGGTTACCTATGTTTCGAGCCATTGTTGATCAAGCTCCACAGGCACTCCTGGGCATCTTATCGGTGCAAATCCGTATCAACATCACACTACCGGAGCTATTCCAGAGGCTTCGTCAACGCTTATGCGATCTCTGTGGAGAACCCGGGCAGTACTTATGGCTGCCAACAGTGTCGCGCCTATGCCGCAAATGCTCACGGAATCTCTCGCTAGTCCCAGTCCCTCTATTGGCCGAAGAGCTTCTCCGCCGCTATGAACTTGAACCTAAAGATTTAGAGGCAATTATGTCTTTTTATTCTCCACCAGCTACATTCCACAACAACGAAAATGTTTTCAGAATCGAAGAGCGGCACATCGTGTATGATACCCGTGCAGCTGCACAGCTGCTATTCGATCGAACTGGCAAGACGGTACGACCGAATCCACTAGAAGAATGTGCAGTGATGGACTTACTTTTCCAGAAGCCGCAGTGGGGAACCACCCTTAGGTTCTCCACCTTTCCGCGAGAGCAACGAAAGAATATGGCAATGGTGGTAGCGCCCTGGATATCTTACAACGGCTCGGAGATGGGCGTGTTCTGTACAATGTGTCTCTACACAGAGGACCAAGACTGTCTATACCTACCGTCTGAATTTCACAAACACCTAGACACTTGTCGCGTGCGTCCAATAAACTGGAGATCGAAAATGGAACGCGAGGAGTTTCCCCTAGGGCCTATACACCTGCACCTTTATCATGAAAGATCAATTCTTAAGACGCGATCATGATACAAAGAACAAAAGAGATGACTGAAACTCCTATAGTTAAGGCATGTGGACCTACAAGACAAATACATATCCTGTTCGACAACGGACTGCCTGCGCACTTGATGGATTAGGGAAAGCCGAGCCTGGGGAGAATCCCGCCAATCTACATCCCTCTTCTCTCTCTTAAAGATAACAGCGAGGTTCTGGTTCCATGGATAAAGTCGTGGACATGATATGAAATCCTAAGAATGAGCCTATAGCTTCACGACTCAATAAACAAATTACTGTATGATCGCCTCTGAACTTTCCTCCATTATCAGACGTAGACTCATTGCGCTTGAGATGGACGGATACGATGTGATTAGGTAGTTTTATTTCTTGCTTGTTCAACTTCAATTATCATGCCATCTGCTGCTATATCGTTCTATATTGTCTTCCTTAATGTTTTGCAGTCCCCCAACGCGGAGTACGATTCTGGTTTTCAGTTTGACGTATCTCTTGTAATGACTACTTAAATATACATCTGGACTGAAAGGTACAAGACGAAAGGATGCCGTGGGATTCTTCGGTACTTGCTGGAATTTGACTTTATGTGCTTTGTTACCTACGTTTCCTCAATGCAGCAATACGGAGACAACATTGGGTATAATGACGAGGAATGTTTCGCAGCCTCGGCGTTGCACTTGGGAATTCCAGTAAATCCAGTTACTTCAATGATTTCTTTTTATTTTTCAGTTATCCAATGGTGCGTCTATTCAACTTCTCCCATTGCCGCAGCCTGCCATCAACAGTCCCCTCGCACGATGTCCTAATCCCAGCGATCCGATCAAACGTCGTACATAACAACAATTCGCCATCAAAGCTGAAAAGAGGAAGTAATCAGTGCCTATACAAGTTTAATTGCCTTGCATAATATCGGTCAAGATTTTATCAAAACTCCTCATTTATTTCCATTAATAGGTTTCCTAGCGAGGAATACTTTTATTTGAGAATTCTGTTAAAGTGACAAAGTGATCAAAAGCAAAGGATTTTTCAATGTACCTAGAGCACTTTATCAACTAACACCGACGATTCACAGTTCCATCTCATAGCAGCTTCTCGCCCTCAACCTTGCTCCCCATTTCCAGAACACCAAAGGTATTGGGGCCATAGCCAAAGTACAAAATCCTAACAAGCTCGCCGTCCAATTCGTCCCGAGGCTCTTATACATATGCAGTGTGAACAACGGAAAGCAAGCTGTTAAAACATATCTGGCGAGACTGCTTGCACCAGCCGCCGAAGCACCGTAAAGTGGGCCATAAGTGTCAAGCATGTACATGTTAACGCTAACGTATGCAAGAATCGAACCAAGCATAGTGACGCACTGAGCGAGGAGCGAGACTACCCATGTCACATCGGACCGTGCAGTCCAAGCGAAGAAGAATAGTCCGATTGGAAGCAGGCAGGACCCGAGCATAGCGGGGTAGAGTCGATGTTCTGGCGGGAAGAATCCATTTGGAGTGGCGACGCGGAACCTTCGGTGAATGGATTGGTAAACGTAGTAATCCATGATGACGAGTGTGATGCCGGCGAGGATAGCCCCGATCGTGAGACCGAGGAACGAGAGACTCTGCTGCATGGCAGAGAAGCCGTAGGTATGAGAGAATACATAAGGCATGCCGACAATAAAAGTGTATAGGAGCGCAAATTGGAACGAGCAGTACAGACATACGAATCCCACGATGGGCTCAGTGAAAAGCATGTGTACAGGCCGGGAGACTGTCTTGGTAAAGAAGGCTCTCAAAGAATTAGATAATTTCTTTGAATGCTCGGAACTCCCTATTCCCTCTCTCTTTGCAATGCGCTGGAGCAGTACCCCACGATACGATTCATGGACGAATCCAAGCAGCGGGAAGGCTGTGGCTGCGAAGAAGAGTGTCGTCCATTGAGTCCATCGCCAACCTTTCCACTCCGACACAAGTCCCCCTATCACGGGTCCCAAGAGTGATCCAACGAAAGGCATGGTGAAGTATATTGCTAGAGGCACCCCTCTGCCATCTGGTGCTACAGTGTCTGCGATGGTCGCCGTTGCGATGCTGACCCCAGGTGCTGCAAAGAAGCCTGCGAAGAATCTGCACACGCAGAGACTTGCTATGCTTTTGGACAATCCCGACCCCAAGATGAACATTGCAAAAGCAGGTATCGTAGAAAGGTAAACGATCTTGCGACCAAATGTTTCGCTCATGGGGGATCCCAGCATGGGCCCGAAGGCCAGGCCCAAGGCGTAGAATGACAAAGGTAGCATCGCCATTGTTTCAGACACACCAAACTCGCGTGCGACGTCCTGGTGCCCGGGAGAGTACATGGATGTAGCAATGGTAGAAACGAAGCCGATGACCGAAACTATCGCAATAGTGTAAACTTTCCGGAAGGTACTCCAATTGCGCGCATTTCCTGGATGGCGGTCCCACTCCAACAGCAAATTCGGGAAGGAAACAGTCGGAGAGCTGTGCTCATGATGAGTGGTAATAGCTATTTGTAAAACCATTACGAGCCAACAAAGAAAAAGCACGAACTTCTATTCGAATTCGAGTCAATGTCGTGGTCTTCACAACTTGGAATTTATATTTGCTGACGTATGATGAGCTTAGAGAGGCGCTACGGAAAAGTTGGAATGCCGGAAAAGTGTCCGAGAATCCCTAACCAAGAACCACTATTGTAGGTAAACTATTATAAACGCCGGGTACTATTGAACATCGAGATTAAACTTGTCCTCCTGACATTAATTTTAGTCAGACAGCCTGAAAATGGTAGACAACTTTCAGTTTCATGTAACTGTCCGCGTTGGTTGATTGTGGGCTGCAGCCGCGTGTAACAATTCCTCGCTCTAGTTCACTTTACAACCAAAGGTGTTCCATATTTTTTGGAAAACTACAGACCAAGTACTTAATGAACAGAGCATAGATTTTGAAAGTTTCTTACAATGTCACCCGAGCTGATTCCATTCCTAGAGAGGCACTGATGAGATCTAGAATAAGTCCTACTACAAGTCGCCCGTCCTCTTGCGTGAATGTCACCTGTCAACCTCAGTCACACAATCAAGTTCATCGTGGTGAAGGTGGGCTATTTAGGTTCGTTCATTTCGTCGCCACTCGTGCTTTTAGACGTCGGCAGCCACATCTAGATCCAAATCTCCATCAAGTCCCTCATCCCTGCGGCTTCTTCATCTCGTCGACCGCATCCTCGTCGTCACCCTGATCATTGTTCTTGTCGTCACCCTTGTCGTCATCATCATCGCCGTCGTCTTGATTTTCTTTTTCTTCCCCTTCTTCTCCTTTTTAGCAGCTGCAGCTTCTTCTTTCGTTAGGGTACGCGGGCTCGCGTATATCAATCGTAAATTTAGGTCATGCGAGGATAGTGAACCAAATGATGCCTAGAGATCGTGTCTACGTAGCTCGAAAATCTTGGGGGAGAACGAGAGGAATGATGATTGACTTACTGTGTATATATCATGAAGGGCAAGGCGCACAAAGCTCGGTGGAGAGGGTGAGAAGTGATACGGGGCACAAGTGTGCCACCGAGCAGTGGAATTAGCATCAGGAACTGTTGGTCAGAAACAAAGACGAAGATGAAGAAAAGGAAAAAATATTGGGCGGTTGACTGGTTTCAAGATGGGTTTAAATGAGAAGGAAGTCGTGCGTTGGGCAGCCGGCAGTTACACTGTTCTTTCCCAACACATACCCTCCCCCTCCTAAGCTTACTACCACCACTTCTAATTATTAGATAGATTCTTATGTTGTAGCCAATAGGCGGGCGTTTAAAGCACTTAGATAGCAGCGAATTCTGAAATGGCGGCCTCAAAGACGTCTTGGTGATGGAAAAGGTATTCCGAAACATAGCAATAGAGCTCGTAGGAAAAGCTCAATACTTGATAGACGAGCTCAGAATAAATCCTATTTTAGACAGATATCAGAAGGTAGTGTTCATAAAGATATTGATTTCAATTGATTTTGAAGACATTGATTTGCTTGATGATCACGATACATGCCGCAATCTTACTTGGTCATTCCATACTACTTGACGCACCGCAATGCCCGCCACGAAATTATCAGCATAAAAGCCACGCCCTTTCCCTGTTGATGAGTCGGGAAATGCTTCCTGAGTCTAAAGCGTGTTTCTAGCGCTAGAACGGGAGCCGGGCCTGCCTCTAGCTCCATGCCTTGCTCTCTTGGAAGGGGTAACTGAGTCCGATGAGGAATCAGACAACTCGTTCGTCCTCTTTTTCACCATTAGCGAGTCGGAAGATTGCCTTCTCCATACTACGGTACCCCCGTTTGCGTCTATAATCTCGGCTGCTTTCTTTTTGTCTTCCGACTTCTTGTTTCTGAGAGCCTCTTTCAGAGATAGTTTACTGAGCTTGTCCCTCTCGGTTCTGCAATTCTTGCCCTCCTCTTTAGTGCCATGGGAATGGAAGTCCCAATGCAATTCATCATGTTCGAATTCGCACCAGGAGCTTAGGACCTTTGCGTCAGAGCCGTCAGTGTAGCTACATCTTACCCGACAGATGTGCCACAGGAAGTTGATCACCGCATCAGGATCTAAAAGAGCCAACTCCGATGTGAATTCTCTGAAATCGTGTACTCCCGTCTCCCAAAGATATGCAAAGGTCATTATGATCCATCGACACAGCCTCGAGTCTTTAGGCAGATATTGAATCGCCTTAACTGCAGAATGAACACTTGGAAATTTACCCATCTTTCGGTACATCGTGTTCTGCCATCTGCGAAGAATTGCGTCCTGTATATTTATGTCATTGATGCTGTGACCGACGATACAGATGTCAACCAGATTCTCGTAGTATTGTTGCAGCGTTGAAAATTTTGGTCCAAACTGTCGGATAGTGGCACTCGATCGCCACTGATTGAACATTGATGCAACAGTGTCCTTATCGGCCATCTTTAGACCTGACTTCTCTACAATTTCATCGAAAGAAACTTGCTGGAAGGCATTGGAAAAGTGCTGATGCAGGGCTGAATCTGCATCGTTGTTGCCGCCATGGCTACTACTATCTGACGAAGAAACGACCAGGCATTGTGCCATTTGGTGGACAGTGAGTGGAAACTTCATGGGAAGGCGCACTATCTTCGTACAGCAGCTTTGCTCCGCTGTTGTAATTTGGAGTGGATCTAATAAAGCATTCGACTCCACTTCCTCGGACAACGCAGGGCTAGTTGGGCTAGTTGTCAATGGATCATGTAAATTAGGGCTTCGTAAAGATAGACTTTCAATATCGCCGGGATCTCGAAGAGATCCGACTGCCATGGAAGTTTCTGTTTGACAGGCAAACTCCACGGTTGTTACCGACTCCGATGTGTCCCCTGGAGAGGTTTCATTAGGACGCTCGAGTGAAGTTTGGGTGACAGAATCGTTGTATGGATGCAGCTCCGTCTGGACGCTTCTGTGATCGTAGTCGTCCCGATAAGCTGTGTCCTGAAGCGTTGCTTTTCCGTGATTGAAAAATTCTGGGTAATCGTCGCATATTTTCATGCGCAAGGATGGGTCTTTGCGAATTTCTTCTTCGTCAAGAACAAATATGACTTCCTTGATACCCTTGGGACAAGGTGGCGCACCAATCCGTTCCGCATTTCTGAAAGGCGAGCCGTAATCAAGGTCCGGATAGCCTAGCACAGAATCTTCGTCGTCGATATCGGAGGCAGCGCGCTCAGTCCTGTCAGCGGACGGCGCTCGAGAGATTAAGCCACTATTATGTCAATAAAAATCGAGAGGAGGGCGAAAATGAGATCATACTGTGCTGGCTTGGGCGACTGCATTCCGACGAGTGAAGCATCTAGGTCGGCAAAGAATGTGATGGTTCGCGATATCTCACCCAGAGAGCGATAGAGACTTATCGTGTTTGTTGTGATTCCAATAAGATGGGCCTTTGCTTGTTTTCCATCAAATATTAGACGTGATCTTGGGACGTGGCAGAGTGGGAAGTGAAAGCGATGGTGATTGTGAAGTGAAGGATAGATCCTGCCTAATCAGGAACGCGTGCGATCTAATGTAGGTTACACACACAGACGCCACTAATGAGAGCGAAATACAACCATGTATATTTATCAACAGGATTAATTAGAACTAAACAAACAACAGCATTTGTTACACAAGCTTTCGGGTATCGGGAAATTATAGGAAATGTAAATAGAAATACGATCCGCGGATAGTTCAACAGCCGCATGATGACATAAAGAATGTGGGCGTCGTCGGGGTATTTTCCTCGCTGCTGCGTTTGGTAGAAATGTAGTATTTTCCCCAAAACCCTTTCTCATCCGACCCAGGATGGAAATCAACATGAAAGACCGAGGATGGAAAAGTGAGCCGTCGGACGCTATCCTCGCTCTCATTCCATGACTGGAATCTATCATTAGTAGTTTTAGTGACATCGGCAACCTCAAGGTCCTCATTCGCGCCGGAGCTGGACCTTTGCGTGATTGTATCTCTAACGTGCGTAAAGAAGCTTGGCAAAACGGCCAGAAACAGTACGAACATTCCTCCGACGATCTCGCCAAAGCAAGCAAGCTCCATGTACGATGCGTGGTAAATAAAGTCGACTTTTGTGGTCGCGAGGTACATGTAGTAGAAGCATATGCCGGAGAAGACGGCTGGGCTATCCTCGTATGTGAGCCGTTGTATAATTTCACAGGAAGCATAGATACATACATAAGTCCGGCGCCGAAGAGTAAGCTGATTTTTATGCGGTCTGGCCCTCGGTTACCCATTGTCTTCCAGATCACTCTTTGGGAGATGTATAGAATAAAGAGGTCAGTGACTACGTTAACCACCGTAGTTGTTAACAGCATGACTTCCTTGTTCACACATGTACCCTCCACCCACGGGTGCCATATCTTATGGATCGGGTTGCAGGTAAAGATATGAAGAAATGCCGTGATGGTGTAGTACAGTGTCGATGTCCACAGTACTGCATGTATAGCGTAGTAGGTGAAAGACGAGGTACCACGCGGGACAAAGATTCGTAACACCTGAATTAGCATGGCGTTCTTGATTAGAAGAATACTAATATTGTAGAAAGTCCAGCTCAAGCGAGATAGCTAATACTCCGAAGTTAGCTGTCGTGAATTGCGTGGATGGCATTGAGCCTGGATATAATTTACCAGAAGGAATTTGGAGAATGCATGCATTTGCATATCCCAGCTGTGTATTATAGGTGCAAAGTCGTAAATCAACAAGCTAGTTGTGAAGTTGGCTATTCCAAAAATCTACACACAGGTGAGCCATCATCGCCATACTCAGGGCTCTCGAAGCATACCCAAGCGAAAGGAAGTATGTCTAAACTGTTTAGCTTCTGCTATTCTCTGGACGAGTTGTGCAGAGGTAAACCTACAATCTTCACAATGTAATGAACCCACCAGCCAAAGCTTCACGCTTAATCGGAACCAGGTGAACAGAGTGACGAGAACGATGGATGAAATGACTGCGCCATATGCCAACGCCGCTTCGTTTTCTGGATTGATGAAGTTGGATTGTATTCCAGCCGCAGGAGGCAGTACTGGCTGTGAAAGATCGATAGATACCATCTTGCAGACTTTACCTAACATAGCACGCCAGGCTATGTGGATTGTTGATCTGCAGCTGTGTAAGAGATGAGGAGCTCCATGTGTCTAGATGGGCAGTAATTATCGACCGAGTATTGATTAACGCTGGTCCTTTTGTGGCACTTTTCAGATCTTTAATATCTGAAAACACTGGGTTGAGGCGCTGGACCCAAATGAATGGAGCATCTTGGTAAGCTTAAGTCAATGCTGCGAAGTATCCCAGACATGCTCAAAGTGTAACCTAAATCATGAGTGTGGGATGCGGCACTGCACGTACGGTGTCCGAGTGTTGGCGCTAAAACCAGCCCTTGATGGAAGACGAATCAAACTGCGCTGTATTACCACGGTATGGGTCCTCTAAGTGAAAGAGCATGTCTGCATGGCAAAGTGAGTTCGAAAGAGTGCCATATGTGAAATGGCCAATCGTAGGTTTCCCATTCTACGTTGAAGTAGGCATATGGTGTGGGCTATGACTAGGTTACCTATTTAGCGAAATGTCGATCGCACCTATGTTGGGAACTGCTGGTAGAATGCGCAAGGCTGTCCAATGTCAATTTGCATCCGAGTACGATGAACGTTGGATGTGCCGCGATAGTCCTGGTAATAGTTGATCGGTGGCCACCACTTTTCGGTCGGGAGCCACCAGTCTCTGCTCAGTAGTAGTCGACAACAAAAACGAACCTTGTTAAAAACAGTTCCGTGAAAGTCCTTTTCAACATAACTTTGATACATCCTACCCTGTCCAGCCAGCAAAGCAAGACATAGTAGACTGGACGGGCCACCGATCAATTACCGGTACACCTTGTGTAGGAAGACGAAAGGGGCAAAGCAGAACCAACACTAGCGATCAACCTCTACAAGTTACAGTGCTCATCAATCGAAAACACACACAATTGTTCGTGGGCACGGGAAAGACGTGCCGTTGACGTGCCGTTCCTTTCCCGTCCCGCGTACCTAATGGAAAGTAGCTGGATGCACATCTGCACTGCAGCAGATGCCGGACCTACAATCCCCATGTCGCCGAGTGGTTTACACATAAGCACCAATCGAGATGTTAGCTAGAGGTAATTTTACGCCTTTGCTAGATCGACCCTGGAATTACTTTGTCTTGTCCAAGTCTGAGGAAAGCGTTGGCCCCTTGCTCTGCGCATACCTCCAAGTCTCAGATCCAATGCCTTGACGGGAGAACTAGGCTAAAGCGCGAGGGCGCATATACATGTGCAGGGAGTTCCAATCTCCACTACGTACGGTGCCCGAAGAACGGATAGGCTACTGCAGCCAGATGCCAAGCAGGTCCCCAATTCCCCACCAGAAGACGATCAGCGTGGTATTCGAGCTCCTTTTTGATATCATGGCCGTGTAACGAGAGCTTTTCTAGAAGCATGCCTGCTATTCCGATCCTGGCCCCATTGCGACAGAAAGCATCTCGTAGAACGAATTCTTCAAGGTCAAGAGATGTGGCAATGCAACGCAAGAGGTCCGACCAGGATACCGTTTCATCTCGGAGAACCATGTTGCTCAGCGTAAGACTACGTAGATGACCCTTCGCTGGGTTGAGAAAGTTGAAAAGATCGTCCATGGAGACCAGGCGAATGAGTCCAAGGTCACAACGTTCTAGGTACGGGAATTTACAGTGCGTCGCCATTTCCGAGAAGATATTGTCCTCGAGACTACTATAGCATGAGAACTCGAAAGATCGAAGATTCTTAAAGCAGGAAAGAAATCTGACAACGAAAGGCGTTCTTCTTACTGGAGGATCGAAGCCCTCCTCGGGAGAACGCCAGTCCCGCAAATTAAGTCGCAGAGTTTGAATGTGGCCGAGAGCATCCTGGAGTGTTGACAACCTTGGTGCGAGAGATTCGAGTCGTCCTATACCAACTGCCCCATATTTCTTTTCCTCATGCATAGTCATCGTTCGCACATGAAAGTGAGATTCTGCGATTGCGGCCATGGTAACGATAAAGGGTCGGCTCATCTCGTTTGTGCTCCGCTCGCAATAGAATCGCCCAAATTTGCTCCACGTTTTATCCATGCCGTCATATGCAAAAACAATGGAGTCAATGGATCTGAGTCTCTCAAAGGTAGCAGTAAGGCTAGTATAGTCGTGCCGCGATTCATTCCAGAACTTTGCAGCCTTATTAGTTTCGTCTGTGAGCCGTATCTCTTCTTCACTGGGCTCCGTCTGAGGCCCAGGATATAAACTTGCAACCGCTCGTCTTGACGCCATCCATAACCGCATCTGTTGCAGTGGCGTGGAAACGATGACGATGGATTGCAAAGAAGACCTGAACTGGTCGTCGTTGACAATATTAGAGAGAGTTTGAAAGCCAGCAACGGTCCAATCGAGGGTGTGCTGTTGGAAGAATCGATGCTTGAACTGGTGATGAACCTGCTGAGTTAAGGAAGAACAGAGGAGGCGGAGACGGCGGAAATCTGTTAATGGTAAATAGCTTGCTATCGCCTCCACGAGCTCCGTTGGAAGAGAAGTCAACATTTTATCACGAGATGAATTTCGGTCGCATTCGATCTTGCGTAGCCTTTTGCCTGTTCAAAGGAGGTACCCTTTGCTTACCTTACGAGTAGGTTGTCAGACTCATCGAAAGAATTCGGCTCTTGAGTTGAGCCGCGCACGAGCCACTCTGTCAGCCCCTCAGCCAATCAGTGGCCATGCAGGACAATATCTGATGGATGTCTGAGCGAAGAATTTCCTGAGCATTGGAATTGAAGTTGATAGAGATCGCAGGTTGGTCTGCAGTTGATATCGACCTCAGGATCGCGTCTTCTTCGAAGTTAGCATCAACTTCGATACCGATATTGATGACTGAGTTCACATTGCCTTTGAGGTTTGTAGTAATTTATTCCAACATTGACTCCATATCAATTCACTCATAATCAACTATTATGGCTGACATCAGGACATCGCACAGGGTAATTGTATGAAGCTAATGGATGGCAATGCCACCAGCACAGCCAGTTCAAAGTTGCAAAGAGGTCAATATAACACGAATGAGAGGACTAGAAAGATCTCAGTATTTAGGTATTGATGCTGCTATTGTACATTGAGGAGCCCAGGGCTTACTGGCAATCTAGAGTTATATACAGAGCTGGTAAACAGGAAGTCGAAGATGCGCCGGCGCCTTTCAGTCGCTATCATCCTCACTCTCTGAATCAGTGGACTCTGCGTCTTCCTTGTCGCTAGCGTTCTTATCCGAGCTAGAATCGCCGTCCGAAGAAGCGCTGGCCGGACCGTCTGCATCACTTGACGCTTCTGAATCTGACTCGTCAGAATCTTCTTCCGAGCTTGATTCGTCGGAGCTGGGATCCTCAGAGCTGGACTCGTCAGAACTTGAATCCTCACTGCTGCTATCACTACTGGACTCGTCGCTGGAGATGTCGGTCCTTGATTTGCGCTTTTGTGAGTTTCGTACAAGAGGCATCGGGGTGTCATCCCCGAACTTGAGGTGGGCAACTGGCTGCTTCAACGGCTCCTTGGGCGCAAATGGAGAAGACATATTCAGAGCTTCGAGGAGTGCTGCGGCGCGTCGACGTTCTAATCGCCCGACAAAAGCTTCGGGGAATGGATGGCCGGCGATTTGTTCCAGATCGGCATTCGTCTGTCGCCTTCGCTTTTCCCGCGATAATTGGTCGTCAAGCGCTTCGAGCCGTGCGAAATCGCGTGCTTCCTCGTCCGTAAGAGCCGTTTTGGGACTCATTCCATCAAGCTCCTTAATCTTAGTCTCGCACCTCTCTATTAGGCGATCAACGAGCGAGGCCCCCTTAAGGCCTTGCACGTAGGCTACGAGTGCATCCATATGTTCGTTCGGAATGCGGAATATATTGAGAGCGTTATCCAATAGCGAGTTTTGCTTGGCCTTGTTGAACTTCCAATTATCACGGTCCTCGTGATACTGTGTCAGGTAGGAGGTATATAGCGAGAAATCCTTCTTTCCTTTTGATACATTCGTGTCCCTGGGTTGAGAATCAGTTCCAGATTTGGCTGTCTGGCTGTCTGTGGGCGTCTTGTTGTCGGCTTTGCCGTTGTTCTTCTTCTGCTTCTTCTTTTTGGAAGCTTCCTCAGTACGGACAGGCTGACTCGTTGGCATATCGTTTGCAGGGTGAGATTTGGGAGGGGGTGCAAATTGGTTCACCTCAGCTGATGAGAAGCCCCCTTCTTCGCTTTTTTGCTCTGAAACCCACTTCTTGAAGAGATTCTGGGCGCTGTTGCCGTCACTGGTTTTCGTGTCTGGAGTGAATGTTACGGATTTGCGACGATCCGCACGAGAGGGTGAAGAGTGAAGTGTGGCATTGGATGCCTCATGGCTCGAGGATGGGTTGAATCTCGCTTGCTCGGGTGTGGCGAGTCGAAGTGAAGCTGAGTATCCATTTTCCGTAGAGGGAAGTAGAGTAGAACCATCATCAAGTCGGCGACTCTCACCTGACGAACCACCAGTAGGGCGTTTGGTCTTCTTCTTTCGGTAATTTGGATCTCCTTTGGAATTGCCTGCCTGGGGCGTTGACTTTGCGGCCGCGACTGGATCTACGGCGGGTGCGATAGGAGCGCTCTCTGGTGAGGATTGCTTCGTTTTACTTTTCTTGGGCGTTTGGTGCTGCTCTTCAGCCGAGTTGTCTACATGTTTTCTCTTGCCAAGCTTGGACGGTGTTCCAATCTCAGTGGGCACAACATGCGGGACGGAATCCTCATTTCCGCTTTTTGGTCCATTGCGTTGTTCTATGGATCGTCGAGCGGTGTTCTGTGGTTCATTCACGTCAGGCGCGGTGTCTCCGGATTGGCCGTCACTCCTGAGCTTTAGTCCCAGTCTCTTCCATGCTGGAACGAAATTGCTGTCTTGGGCCATGTTCAAAGTAGGCAATGGCAATCCTTTTTACTCTATGCCTCGGTCTTTTCTCTCATCGCTCAAGCCGAATCAGCTCGCAGTGCAGCGTTTGTCAGTATGCAAAGGTCGAATGGGAGGCAGCAGCAGAGATTTTGGACAGCTGTGGCTGATGACGGTCCGTGCGTCCGTCGATCCCGAACGAACGTCAAGCTCTAGGCCGCCGAAGCAACGCGTACAAACAACCAACGACAACGAAATACCACCCTCGCCATCATCAAAACACCAAGACGGAGCTTACGACTAATTTCCCAAAGCTACAAGCAAAGCTGAAGAGCCGAAAAACACATATACATCCGCCGCCGTCATGTCTGGTGCGTCCATGATGCTATCCAGAGCTTCCCATTGAGAGGGGCAATAGGCTAATGGGAACGTTACAACACAGGAAGCGCGGGTTATGATAGACACATTACCATCTTCTCCGATCAGGGTCGATTATACCAAGTCGGTACGTCGTGCTTGCTCCCCATCGAACGATCTGCGGGTGGGGTAGACTGACATGCGGGCACAGAATATGCATTCAAGGCCATCACCGCGGCAAACATCACATCAGTGGGCGTCCGAGGAAAGGACTGCGCTGTAGTCATTTCGCAAAAGAAGGTCCCGGTACGATTTAAAGGCCTACGTGGCTATATCTTTCTCTAACAAGCTGTGTATAGGATAAACTCATCGAGCCCTCCTCTGTCTCGTACATCTTCAAGCTCTCTCCGTCCGTTGGTTGCGTCATGACAGGATCTATTGCAGATGCACGAGCGTCCGTGAACCGAGCCCGTGGCGAGGCTGCTGAGTTCCGTTATAAGTTTGGATACGAAATGCCCTGCGATGTCCTGGCGAAGAGGATAGCCAACATCAGCCAAGTCTACACTCAGCGAGTAAGCGATACCACCACTGGGCGCTCTGTTGCAAGCGGCGAGGACTGTTGCTAACCAATCCTTCAGGCTTATATGCGTCCACTGGGCGTGGCAACGACCATCATCTCGCTTGATTCTGAGTTCGGCCCCCAGCTGTATAAGTGCGACCCTGCAGGATACTACACCGGCTACAAAGCAACCGCCTCTGGTCCGAAGACACAGGAAGCTCTTAACTTCTTGGAGAAGAAGCTGAAGAACAAGGATCATGCTGAAGGCAGCTGGGAGGACGTTGTCGAGCTGGGGATCACGACTTTAAGCACGGTTCTCTCTGTCGATTTCAAGAAGGGAGAGTTGGAGGTTGGCATCGTAGGAGGACCCAGGACGGACGGCTCAGAGGGCACGGACCCGCAGTTCCGCGCGTTGACGGAGGAGGAAATCGACGAACGACTACAATCGATCGCAGACAAGGACTGAGCATGAAAAGAAGAGCTCCAGGGGAACGGCCGGTGGGCCAAACGCTAAAGCATGATCGGAGTAGTGCATGGTGAGAGCCTCGTGGGCGAGGACAGCAATAGACCTCTCATACGTCAGACATGCTTCCACATCACGATGTGCCTGGGAATTGAAGTGTTTACTCCTGCATAAGCGCACATTGAAGCGGTTGATGGGAATGGCATTTGTGTCTTTAGGGTGTTCAGCCAGGCTCCACATGGTCTGTAGGTACTACAATATCCGCTCATGAATGACAGCCAGTGCCTTAGATACCAGCTGCGATCACACTTGACCGTTGACACAAACAGGCGCTCGACGTCATCTGACTGGCTGAGGAGGACAGCACAGCCGTACTGTGGCTGACTACGGGAGGAGAATAAACGTTGCTGGATCGGAGTGTTAAGACTATTTGGACGATTGGAGAGATATCTAGTACTCAGGTTCCATCTGAGGCGCAAGAAACGACGGTCACCTTCAGCAGAGAACACGCGAAAGCCGCACCGCTAATTATAACAGACGGACCAATCAGAGCGCCAATTGCGCCTGCTGCATGCCCTCCCTGCCATGCCCTTACCCGATCTGGACATGGACTTGGCATGTGGCGTCCTAACCTTTAGCTGAGGGCATCTGGCAGGTCCAGCAAAAATCACCATCGCACACTCAAGTCAGCTGTAATGGTATCCATGGGAGAAGCAGGTTGGAAAATAGGTCAACCTGCTTTTGTGCTTGTGCGTTGATTGTGTCGGTGTCCTAATGTCTGCTGCATCGCTGCATCCTGTGTAGTCTCTACTCTAACTAACCTCACGACATGTCTTGACACAGTCCAACATCTTACTTACACCCTAACTGCAATCCCCCCTTTCTATTTTCTGCCCTTGCGATGCTGAATGGTGTAAGTCGCCAGCTGGACGAGCAGCTCACGGCCCAAATGTGGGACTCGGCAAGCACTGGCGGCGGGAACAGCCCTGTCGAACGAATCTCTATGCTTCCCGAACATCGTTCATGAGAACGCCCGTTGCCATTATATAACGGTCGCCACGCTGCCATCACCACCACCATCACCACTACAGCAGCCGTCAAGCCTCACTACCAGACAACGCACAGGACTAATAATTCTGATCTATCAATTCGCCATCTTCTTCCACCGCCAACTTCCCGATCACATTCTATCTAATCCTCACAATGGACGGTCGTAAGGCTACCCCTCCTGCAAAGACTCTTTCAGCATTTTATCACGCCTCAAGAAGAGAATCCATCTCTGCTTAGACATCGGCCTTTCACAGTCGTTGATATGCTTCTTGCTAATGCGGTTCTCTTCACAGTTAACGACGCTCGCGCTATCCGCATCACGGAGATCATGGCCGACTTTCGCTCTCTTCAACACTACCTCAATCAACTTCGTACTAATCCGACGGCGGAGGAATACTATCTCGAAGGTTACTCGTTACTTCGACAATGCTCGGATGAAGCGCAGACAATTCTTCAAACTCCATTCGCTGGCAGTTCAGGAGCGCCTGGCGGTGACTTGGAGGCCGAGAAAGCACAACTGCAAATGTAAGCCATCTTTTTCTGTTCTTGTATCATTTCTCCACCCTCGAGAGATGCACGTCCATTTGATTCAATGGAAGTCTTGGATGCAGAGAGCCAGTAAAACACAGGGAGATGGCAAGCTGACGTCAGGAACCAGGATCATTGTCGATGCTGCTGTCCGGCGATTCCAATGCCAGAGGGCGTACCTAAGGGCGCACGCGGGTCTACGGTGGATGAACTCCAGGAACTCCATCCTGCGTGGCCAGAAGCCTCATGCAGGTCACTTCGAGGCGTTGCAGGCAGCTGACAACACACTGCGGTCGGTACGTCATATCATTGTTTACTACCCACTTCCCCCAGTCTCCCCCTTACCCATAGGGCACAGAGATGCTAATATATATTCTATCAGGAGCTCCTCGCCATTTCTGATCTTCATGTTGAAAACACTCTCAGGAACCAGGACGCTGCCCAAGGGAAGTGGCTCGCGGAAGACCCGTCGCTGGCTCACATCCAGCAAAATTTGATGCGCCGATAAGGAGAGAACCGTCTCTCCGCGCCGTGATTTAGTTCCTTTCGCCGTTTCCTGCTATCCTTCTTCTCTTCGACGATACCCCAACATTTTCGCACGCGTCATCGACTAGCCTTCCAGCGATACGGTACTGCTGCCGACTACGATCACCCATCTTCATATTTTTCGGCATTGCACTCGGCATACTCTTACAATCTTCTCTTCGTTTCCACGAGGCGCAAGCAATTTTTCGAAGTCGACCTAGCTTCGGTCCTTCTGCCCATACTGGCCTTTTGATTCTACACCCACGACGGCTCTGCAGGCCATGAGACAACTCGATTTCTTAGACAAAAGCATACACACACTTTTAGGTTATTGTTAGCGTTGGTGTTGGCGTTGGTGTTCGGCGCTGTTGTTCTAGTTGAGCAACCCAGGGTTTTGTTCTTCGCTGTATTAGGCATGGTGTCACACCAGCTGGAAGGTCTTAGCAATGGATCTGGATCTGGTACAAAGTGACCTTTTGGCCTGGAAGGCGGTCAACAAGAGCCTGGACTGCTTTTCACTCTTCAATGCCTGGTCTGGGGTCTTCGCATTTACAAATTGTTTGCACATGTTTATTTTTTCTCTCGTGTTTGGGGTTCTGGTCTTTTGAGGTACTTGTCACCTCTCCGCTCAACTCAGTGCTTAGTTCTGCATTATTCATCATCTACTTCGTCTTTTCCGATATCAATTCTACATTTGGCATATTGTTTTTGATTTATTTTCCAACTAAGCATGTAGCTCATGATAGGTCATCAAATTCCGCAGCAATGACAAGCAACAAATCAAAGACCAAAACCGGCAGGTTGCCTTACTTGCCTCAAGACTTCTTACTGCCTTTGGTATTCGACAAGGAAAAAAAACCCATTTAAGCGACTATCCCCGTATCAGAATCCTTTCCTATCTCGTAGGTAATCGCACCACCAGACCCTCTTCCCCACTCAGCCCTAGCGTGAGATCTAGAATCTCAGCTGGGCTAGGATCACGTCCCTAAACCGTCAGCTGCCGTCCGAAGCAGGAGAGTAGCAAGGACAACAACAGCAAGGCTGAAAGACGATCAGTCCACATTCTGCCATTGCACGTACACATTACATCCTCGTCTCATCTCCCCCACGAACCACGGCCTCGATTCCGTTGCAATGGTTCTGACACGTGCGTCATGTGAGCTCAGGTCCCTGCGGCAGAAGCCCCGATAGGATCCCATCAATACCAAGCTTTGCGATCATGGCTGGCCTGCCGAGCATAATTCGATAGCAAAGAAGAGGGGAATTGCGATGAAATCATGTGGAAGTTGGTTAATTAATCCTGTTTTCCTCGATTCGAAGGCTTCCGGCTCCGCGGACACATTACGTCCTTCTGACTACCCTGACTTCCCAAAAGCCCCCTTACGAATAACGCTCAATCGCAATAAAATTTCCTTCAATACCCACTTACTCGCCATACCTAACATCGACGATTCAACGCCGCAACCACTGTTGTCAACCTCCATCGTACCACCTGTGCATGCGCGCGGCCTAGGGCTAGGGACCATCCATCCACCTCCCACCCGCCTACCTGGCTCAGCCCTTTTCCTCCCCATGCACGCTCGCACACCCCGAAGAAAGGCCCCCCCTTCCCTCCCCAACGAACCTCGCTAAAGCAGGACTGCCCCTGCGACATCCACGTGGCGCCCCGGCTCTCTAACCCCGCGATAGGCTTAGTGCAGATCCGGAGATCCCGATGAGGCAGGCGTAGTGCATATCTGTACGAAGCACCGACCTTTGACCTCTTTCTGCCCGTGATGAGGGGAAACGGGCTACCTTGACTCGTTCGAAACAGGACGGCACGAGGTGAGCAAGGCCTGGATTTGGGCTCTCCGTCCAATTGGGAAATACGAGCGATGAAGAAGGGAAGAATCGTCATGTGTGTCGTATTTGGAATGTCCTTATCGCTTCTTTGCGCAGCTTGCTGTGGAGTCTGGGTGAAGCTCGGGAATGCTTATACAATCAAATAATTATACTTCTTTTGTATGATATAGAAATTCACTCGAGATGATTTGGAAGAGTTTGGATGAATGATCAAGTAGACAACCACCAATCATTGAGCCTTCAGCGACTTGGGAGTTGGGACGAATCGATGGATCGAAATAGTGTGAACTTTAAGAGTAGACGGCGCGAGACCTTCGTGATGCCAAGATATATGCTTCCGTACTTCCAGAGGTCCAATTAAGATTCAAAACTCGTTTCCGCTACATAGAACGGTAGACAGTGGCTAGGGTTAGTGATAGTTGGAAGATAGAAGTATATAGAGACTATCGGTAAGTCACGTGATGTCGACCTGATCGTAACGACAATCGAAAGCCTGCCATATCAACCTGTTGGTACCATAAAGAATATGTGAATGCAGAGGAAACAATGTTAATTTTTAAATCCATGCTTTGGGAGGTATTCTTGGATGTTCACTATCCAAATGGGTGAAGACACCTTCTGTGGACATCATTCACTCCATAAGGCAAATAGCACCCATAATTAAACGCAATGGAAATGGGCAGCGATATGGCAAGCATCGTCGAAAATCAGTACCATCAGTATACACCAGGCATAATTAGGTAGGCCGGTCCACAATGATGTGAATGATTGATAACTTAGCTGAATGGCCGCCACTATTCAATAAATGAAACAAACTACCTCGCATGTTGACTTGATTGATGATGATTATTTTGCTATGGTGCTACTGGACTTCCCAAATCCAAAATCGTTTCAAATGCTCTCCCCCAGAACCCAAAATGCCTTCGTGAACCAAGAAATTTCATGCTGAGTATAACGAAGCAACGCATGCTTCTAATGGAATGTTGGACGAAGGAGGCGAGTTGATGATATCGTCAGTTACGCACTTCTGACCCATAAATACTCTCGTGAATCAAAGCATACAATGCTGACCAGATTAAAAGCGAAATAATTGATGAACCAGACGAATTTTTTGATGAACCTGTTATCGCCAGAAATGTCGATCCCAACCAAACAATGCTTCCATGAACCAAGAAATCCCATGCTGAGCAAATTGGGGCAACGTATGCACCCAACAGAATGAAGTAGTCAAGCGTCCTTTTCCCGAATATGGCGATATGATTATTGTCGCTGACGACTCATAAATGATCCGAAGACTCGCGTCCAGAAAGTGTCCTTCCCAACCACGGCTGGCTGGAACGGCGGAGCCGTTGAAGAAGATTGCTGCAACTCAACATTTTTGATCCAGGTCGCGCCGCAGCACGGGCAGCTCTTCGACTTTCCAGGGTTACTGAGGACCGCTCGGTTGATGCATCCGCTGCAGAGGGTGTGTCCGCACCCAAAGGCCTGGCGAATTCTGAAGATGACACGGGGCATCTCGCCACAGCTTTTGCAGCGGATTGCGCCGTTTGTCTCGATGGGGAAGGAGCACTTGTCTTGGAAACTGCCCTTTAGGAAATTTTCTTCGGGAATTGTTGGGCGAGATATCGGGAGTTTGATGGGATGAGGCAGGATACTTGATAGGCTCGGGGGCGATTTGTAGCTGTTGAGGTTCGCTTCCATCGATTCAGTCGGCGATACAGCCGTCGAGGAGGTGCTCAGGTTGATCGAACTCGGGGGCGACCTGTAGTTGTTGAGGCTTGATGGAGGTGATGCAGCCCTTGAAGAAGAGTTCATCTTGAGTAGATTGGGGCGCAACTCGAAATCACTGACGCTCGATGTCGCGGATGCAGTTGGCACTTCACTTGCGGGCGAAGAGCTTGTATTGATTAGGCTTGGGAGAGACTCGCAGCTATAGATGCTCGACGCAATCGAAATAGCTGGTGCTGTAATGGTAAAGGAAGATTCCATGTTGATCAGATTTCCAGATGAGATGTTTGTCTGAGTCTGGGATTTTCGGGGGATGAGGTTTTGGGTGAAGCTTGATGGAGAGGCAGACTTGTGCTTTTCCAGCTGAGCAGGGTGTGAGGAGTGTGTGATGAGAAGGAACAAGAGAGCGAGCAGAGTATACGCTTTAAATATACGGTGAATCGGCCATTCCGATTGTTCTCAAAATCTGATCTCAACAATTTTGAACTATTGGTACCAGACGGCCTCACCGTCCGATGGAAGGCAATACTATTGAATCATGGTACCGCACACATTGTCCTAATCAAGATCTCACACTTTTCCCAACCACGGAAGAACATGCGAAGTCTCATTCCGAGCCTCACGATCGCTGCTAATGATCGATATGTCCTTGCTCTCACTCATTGAGACATACCCCCAACCACCCACAAGACTAAACCGCCCCCCTCCATATGACTTGAAGCCATGAATCGTTGAAGAGTACTTAGAAGGACCCAGAAACTTGGAAGCCTTTGACTGGTACTCTAGGTCGGCCAATGTGGAACGACCTCACGGTAAAGCGATTCGCCATGTCTAATCCGAATACTTCAAAATCGTAAAGACCTAATGCATCTGAGGTTCATCAAAGCCCCTATCTTGTTCCCTTGTATGAGAATCGTGGCGTGACCAACTGATGATACAACTCGAGATTCAGCTCCAAAGGCAGTGTTACCCAACATTTCGAGGTCGTGGACCGATCCAACTGCGCAAGGAATTATCAACGTCTGTGGAATTCGTTACGTTGTTTCGGACGTGCTTTGGTCGTGCCGCTATTTTCTCGCCTACTCGCTGTAGGAAGATCTGGTTGTCCTTTCACAGGCATCTTGGCGCACTGGGTCGCACTTGACCTTCACGTCCAAGGGGTTTATCTTCTACACGATAGCATGGAACAGCTGGCATCGAACGAGTCCGAGTCCAACTACGTGGCGGATAAATGGTATTATACATTTCGTAGCTTTCAGTTGACCAGCAAGATGGTCATTGTTCTTCGAAGGTAGAACCGTTTGGTAGGATGGGCGAGGGTAATCGGTGAGCTCATTGGGTTACATCTCGATGTGGTCTGGGAGGGATGTAAACCCAATGTCAGTATCTGTATCTCATATTGTTAGCTACTGATACCGTGTTATCAATAAGAAGGGCACCTGTTCACAACTTCGATTCGCAGATGACCTTTTCGGACAGATTTCATCGGATTCAAGACGTTGCTTGACAGAATTGCCATCATCAAAGAACGGCTCGCGATCGCAGACGTATTTTCGATACTATGGATGTTTTCGAACCCAGACACAGTACGAGGAGTCTGCTCTTATCACATCCCGGATATTGGGGTCAATACTATCTATCAGAATGAGAGAGGCTTCAAAGACTGCTGATTACTTGAGTATATCCGATGGCGAGTTCAAATTGCTTTGCATAATACAAGTCGTCACGGTAAACCGACACAAGTTAACGAGAAACTCCCGTCTCCCATGGCAATCTCCAGTATCCTTCTAATGAATTATGATACTACTCTGTCCCCTGAGATTGTTATGTCATTTTCTGTTTAGGAGCATAGGAAATTGGTCACTGGCCTGTCATATCATTCCTTGAAATCTAGGCGTCAGAGGGAAAAAGCAAATCGGTTTAGGGACCACTCAGCTTACTCGTCGGCATCATCTGATGAGCGCAAAAGCACGAAATGTCTGAGTCCACTTGCACTGTCCAAGATATCACTGTTCTGCTGATTGGTCGCCTTAACATTGGTGGTGTACCTTTGCCGTCCTTGACTTTGAGATGATCACTTGGAGTCCACCCGAGCAGCTGACGCTAATTGGTACACAACGATAGTCACGTTTGGTCGAGATTGGAGGAACGGACTCTGAGGACGACCCTAACGCCTCACATTTTTGTAAACCGAACTGAGGGATGATACATGGATTAGGCGTTCGGTAGTTAAATGCCCGTGACTGCTTATGGAAATGATCTGAAGTGTCTGTTGCCCCGTGCGGCGTGGTACTTGCGATGGTCCTCATCTCACGAACCACCAGTTCGTCAGCAACTGTGATAAAGAAAAATAATTCGTCCGCAGCATCTCGGAATATAAAATATGTAATACTGAATCTTGTAAGATGTTGATCATTTCCGTTATATTCTATTCGTCGCCTTGTCTGGAAGCATTGGTCTTGTGACTTGGGTGGAGGACCATTCTGAGCTGTGTGATAGGAATAAGCAATATCGGTAATAGTTTTCCACTAAAGACTCCATACGGAGGGTCCCGCAGTGATGCCCGCTATACCTGGTGTCTGGAATTTTGTGGTGTTTGAGAAATAGGAGAAATCGGCCCGAGGGGAAAATAATTACTCTCCTGAGTACATGAGTGCCTGTACTGTATCGATAGGAGACCGACATCTGTCAACCCTTACTTGTTGTGATTGTTGATATCATAATCATTGTCTGCAGTACTTCAAGTCCTGGTAAATCGGGAGTGGGAACAAATAGTTCATTACTGTCCATGTAAACAATTAAACAAGGCTATAATTTGCGAAGTTCTTGTTCAACACCTCATAGAACATGGTGTGAGACAACACATTGCCGTGCAATGAATTGGAGGGATCATCGGATATTTTGCGGTCATGCAGCAACGTAGCTTCCTTGACATCGTACAGTGAGTTTGGTAATCACCTTGATGAGGTGTTTGATGATATTTGCGGCGGCCACTTGATTCAACCGAAGGGTGGGTGCGGTGAGACCAATCGTTCGGGTCTGCAGGTTCGGGGCTATGCGCATACACGGGAGTTCAGTTACTGATAAGATCCATATTCATCCAGCATCCGGTCACCAAGGCACTGAGGTGTGCAACTTACTAGGGTGCGAACAGTAGTAAGTTGGTGTTGAAATCCTCTGGATGCATACTGGTAGAACCTTCGTTACGGACTCGGTGATGGCTCCTGGAATATCTCAGCATGATGATATCGGTGTTGCATATTTGCCACACTGCCACGTAAGATTCGACGTCCAAATGCTTTTGATCCTGCATGGTGATCCTCGGTCGACCTCTCACAACTTCTCGAAGCCAAGCGATAACGAGCTGTCAAAACCCGGTAGCTAAGGAGACTCCCGTCAAAGGTACCGAGTTCTTACCAGGACGAACGAACCCAGTCTGTGCTTTTGTCTAAGGCATCCTTGCTTGCGCGCCCTGTCTTTCCCCACAATAATGCCGTTGGCTGCGATGCCCAAGTCCGTCATTACTAGATATCCAGATACGTGTAGCTTGGGAGCAGCCATATGGAGTAGAAGCGAGCGGGGTAAGTGCAGCAAGGCCTCTCCAGACTGGTCCCAATTCGTGCTCAGTCCGTAATGATTGGTCGCCTATGGTTCGATGGATTCGGAGAACCGGATTCCTGGAGTCTTAACAGTTCATACAAAGTGTAGAAGACGTTAGAAGCGGCACTCAGCATTTGCTTCCCTTGCATAGTTTTTGGAGAAATGGCCTGACGCAGTGGCGTTGCCCGAGGAAGGATATTGCGGTTGCGTTGTCAGACTTGCTACCTAGGAATGGGCAGAGAACAACCTCAACTTTCTGGCGTGATGCCGATCTCTGTAGCGTACGCGGCAAGAACTCTGGATCGTGTGCTATCCATGGATCAATTACGGGGAATCCTCGTATTTTGTCGCGCGTGGCAGTTCATGGCCAAGGGATCCTGTACCTACGACTATCCACAGATTTGCCTTCATTTAGGCGGTTCGACGCTGAGTAGGTTGAACTGAGTAGAAACAGTAGAAGCAGTGATAACAAAGACCTTTCGAATATCCAGAAGTCTATGGAAATCCTGACCACGAAATATCATCAAATACATGCTGGAGCCACAATGCAGCATTGAAGATTGATGGAACCGAGCTATCCGTTCAGAACCAGGAATTGTCGTATCTTGAAGTTAGAAATCATTGTAAATGCCGCGGATGAAACTTGCTTCTTTGCGTACAGAAAAGAGAAGTAACTTGATGTTGTCGTTGTGACATGGTTCGAAAGGGATGTTCCTTGTGGCCTACTGGGTCCGTCCCAGCTGGCGTATGAGGTGACGATGGCGGTGAAGGGTGCCCAACGCAAGACACCGTGAATTTTCCCAGAGTTCCGGTTAGAGACACCGTATCTCTAAGCGTCTCCGTTCCGATATTTACGTCCGTCAGTTTGACGTTCATATCGAGGTAGGATCTTCCTGGCGTCAGGTGCCGCCAAGGCCCATTTTTCGTTGGCTGTTGTACACTACATTCGCCGCGTGCACCTTAAATTGTGATCACCTTGAAGTCTTGCAGTAAGCCTTCAGGTTTTTGAAAGAAAAAGACATAATTGCCAAAATAATCATTAAGGGTCATTAATTGAATGGAGCTAGGTGTTCCAGATATTGATTCATGGGCCAGGGGTGGGTGGCGAAAGCGCAAACCTCAAAAACAATTGCAAGTCAGAAAGGCCGGAGCATATAGTGCTAGTAATAATGGCCCGGCTCAAAAGAAATGAAGGCGGAACATGAGGCGACCCGAAGATCTATTCAGAATGGATGCCGGATGAGGTGCAGATGGGAGACATTATTGTTGTTCGACTGGGTGGGTATCTCTTCGTTGGGCATCGTTGGGTCTCTGGGGTGAGGCGAGCCGACGCCGCCTCATTCTCTTAACTAGGACAAGGAGTGCAGCGCTTGAGGGCGTCAATGCACACAAATAAGACGTTACAGCCCGATGGGTGTCCTTTGAAAAGTATAGCCTACCGGTGAACTTCGAATTCAGATAACAATCGTCCTGCTTCATCGTCCTTGAAATTATATAAACACTGATGGTCCTCCAAAGCTCGGATATCAGACAACACATATACTAAGGATTCCTTGCGTCAAGATCGGCTGTTTGTGTCTATCATTTACCTTTCTTTTCTTGCATTCACCATACGTTTCAACCATACGTTCTTACTATACGTTTTATTTTATTTTTCCATTATGTCCGCGACAAATCAGTACTTTCTTCCAGGGTTCGGCATCTCGAGAGCGGTAATCCAGTCTGAGATACGATACCACTGCGGGCCAGATGCAATCGTAAGACCTTATACTCTCCAGGTATGAGATGTTGATCGCCAAGTCTAAGTTACCACACCATGACTGATCGATTGCTTAGGGCCGCGACGGATTCCTTGTAACAGCTTCAGGGCCTCAGTTGACTAAGGTAAGTACCAAATTGTTATGGGGGACTTATTGGCTGATCAACATGAAAGCATCAAATCGAAGACATCAAAGCTGCTTCTCGACACTATGAAGAGAAACAATCTCGCCGAGCGGACGAAGTCGACGTTTTCGTTAATCAACCAATACAAGTCCACCAAAGAATGCGAAGATACTAAACATACGTCAATCATGATCCCAACTGTTGCAAGCGAAATACGTGGAATAATTACGACGCTGGCGTTCGGCAGGAGAAATTGCTATTTAATCGGTCTTCTGCTTTGTGATTCTCGTTTTGATAAAATCGGAAACTTCGCGAATCACGTTGATTTTGTCCCCCATCCCAGCACTCAGAACATACGTCCTTGTTTTCCTTGCGATTCGGGGGGAGTTAGACGGCGAAGATCGGGGCCATCCGGAGCCTCTGGGATAACGGCCTGTGTCGGATTTCTGTATGGTGTTTTGTTGTTGATATATCCTTTCATATCTCGGTTCTATGTTTGTTGTATGCTATATCGTAATGCCAAAGCTCGCTATTCGTAGGGCAATGATGCCTACGCTCGAATCATGCATAATTGGCTCTTTGTACGACTGTCCTCTCATTCACCTATGATGAATTTTAGGTAAGAGATTGGCTGCCTACAAGTTAGTAAGATATGTCTTACTCTGTCACTTGTGATCATTTCTATGCTTTGTCTTCGTGGGGGCCTTCTTGTTATGTCCGACTGTGGCTAATCTTTTTAGGGCTGCGAGAACGTCGAACATCCGACGCACTGAATGAGGCTGAACTCAAAGCGACCATTCAGAGAGCGGGCCGAAACAGGTAGCTGAATCTCTATTTTTCAAGACGGGGTATCATACCTGAAGCACCTATCAAACCAGCTAGTGTCTGAATATTCCAATCTGAATACAATCTCGACTAACAATATGAACAGAGAACCATGCGAGCCGCAAACCTATTGCGCTGGTACTGAAATGCGAATGGATTTACGTGGCTTTTCTCAACCAGCCTACAAATCTTACACGCAGTCTTATCTGCTTATTCACTAGTCGCTTCGTCGTACATGCATTACAGCTCAGCTCCCTCTCCTACATGACTTCACAATAGAGGTGAGATCGAATGGTAGGCTTGGAGATGAAGCTTAGCCGCCTTCTCTACACGATACCAAAGGAGAAGCGGGGAGCAAATAGTAGATTTGCGCGTTCCTTCACAATGCGTCCATGCGGCGAAGACACAGCTGAATGCATAATAATGTTATTGGACTATGTCCCAACCAGGCAGACGTCGCCCTGTATTCATTCTACCTCACCGGTTTTTCGTACTTCCTTCAGAGTCCAGATGTGTGCATTGCAAGATACTTCTCGGTATGGAGTAATATCGGGGTATCCATGGTCCACACATTTGCGTTGATACGATGCCTCAACATTGGCGGTAAGTCCAACAGAAACAATGTAATGTAACATTTAACAGCGAGCAGCTATTGTTGACTGAGAATGTTCATGGTCTTGCTACTCTTGTGGCTCGCATGCCACGCTATGATTGATACATAGGGCTCATTAACTCTATTTCTAATCACCCATATCTTACAATTCTCTCGGCCGAGTATCATGATCCTTCTACAGTAGGACTTACCCAACCCTCCTCCTTCCAAGTCCCACTTCTCCCACCTTCCTTAAGCACGACCCTCACGTCAGTAAACCGCATGCCCTTGTCCACCGCCTTACACATATCTACCACCGTAAGCCCTGCGCCCATAACTGCAGTCAATGCTTCCATTTCAACGCCCGTGGGACCCGTGCAAGCCACTTTCGCCTCGACATGTACGCCGCCGAATTGACGGGAGGCATCAGCATCTAGTAGCCTCAACTCGACGCTGACGTGCGTCAGGGCAATGGGGTGGCATAGTGGGATGAGAGTTGGGGTGGCTTTTGCTGCCATGATTCCTGCGATCCGAGAGACGGATAGTACGTCTCCTTTCTTGAGGGCGTTCATTTTGACCAGAGAGAGTGGTTGGGAGTTGGAGAAGTGTACTATGCCTACGGCAATGGCGGTGCGGACAGTATCTGGTTTGGAGGAGACGGAGACCATGTGCGCAGACCCTGAAGGTGTGAGATGAGGTAGCGCGTTTGGCTCTGGTGGTGTTGTGGTTGATTTGACCTTATCTGAGTCGATAGTGGGTCCACTTGGATATTTCGACTCCTTGGAAACAGGCGGTGGGCGTGCGGATGTGGAGTATTGTCGAGACGGAAGTTGGGCGCGTCTGAATGATTGTCGTTGGCGTATTGGAAAACCCCTTTCCGGCTGCGCATGCAGAAGCTTTTCTTCTCGTTGGAAATCTAGACGTTGTTCGCTCTGGGTATCTTTCAGCCAGCTTCCGATGGAGGCATCTATCTCGTCCCATTTCAACTCTCCTTCTGCATGTCCATCTACCCGCATCTTACGACGGAAAACGGCGTCAAACCTCATCGCCATTCGCTCTGCTGCTTCTTTGCTGAGTTTGTGGTCTCTTAGGAATTCAGCTAGAACGTTTTCTAAGAGCGGGTCTACTTCAATATCCATATGGTCGAAGCGTGTTTGGTATTTGTTCCAAAGAATCTTGGTCCACAATCGCAGTGTTCTCACATTCTGCGACTCCCATACATTGTAAGGGAGATAGTCGATTTGCGGGTATGGATGTTTAAGCCGCTGATGTAATTCGAATAATTGAGACTGAAGTTGTGGAACAGGAGCTTCGAGGTCAATCGCCAGGTATGAATCTACTAGAAGCAAGGGAGACTTGACATCCCCGTAAAGCTTTTCATGAGTGATATGATTCGATTTCGAAGGCTGGACAATTTCACCAATAGGCGAAGTGACCGGAGGCCCAGGTGTGAGTTGTGATGAAGGCTGCATCAGGTCTGATGCTTCTGGATCCTTGCCGTCCTCCCAACCCTGAATATTTCCTAGTTTCGCGTCCTTCAACTCTTCCAAAGCCTCGCCTCGTTGTTTCAAGTCCTCCAGTCTGGCCTGCTTCTCTTTTTCGTTTTCTTGCACGCGGATCAACTGCGTTCTAAACCCAGTCAATATGTCCTGCAGCTCGAGGACGTTTTGCTCATGTATGTCTTGAGTGCGCTTCTCAATGGCGCGTTCGACAACTTCTCGTGGGAATTTCTCATGATCTTGAGTGATCGTTGGGTTCTCCTCCAGTGTCTTGACGGCCAAGTATGCCCGCTTTCGCAACCGCCACAAGGCCCGATCCGTCAAATGATCAAGATTTGCTTTGAGAGACGCTCTGTTTAAGAAGTCTTCCCATGGCGGAAAGGATATAGATGGAATGTGCGTCTTCTCGAGTACAAGGCGTGCGTCCAGAAGATCTATTTTGGATTCGAGGGCGGCAATGACATCTTTCAACTCTGATGACACAGGACCGACGGAATGTTCTCTGCCAATCATATCGCTCATCAACGTTCCCACGGCATCTGTTCTTCGTTTTTTTATGCCTCTTTGCTCGTTGACGTTCTCTATAGGCTCTGGGAAGCCTTTCCCGCCATTTGGGAAGTCGTTTCCTCTGTGCCCATGAAGAAAGAAGGCGTGAGTGGGTGATCCAGTCGGGGCTCGTTCTACAGTTGCATTCAACAAGTCATTTGCAGTCCGTGACGTAGAAAAGTAACGAGTATTTGAGGTAGGAAATGATCCCATTGATGAGTGCAAAATTGGCAGGTTCGGGTTCATGGCCGACCATGGTCGCACTATCGTAGGGGTAGGAGCAAACGCATGATGTGGAACTCGATGTTGAGCTTTCGTAGGTGGCCCTACATAACCATCAGCATGGGACATCACGTAAGGGTTGTTCTAGTAGACAAGTCGTAATCAACTCAATTTTGAATACGCCAATATATCCAATACGACCAATGAATCCCATCTGATTCAAACGCCACCAATGCTGTAATGACCGCCGTGGTATCGCATCCGTCCCTCAAGATCCCAAATAATGAAAACGTCAAGATCACCCACCAATTAATATCATCGGCCTGTTCTCCATATTTTCGAGATCACCGATATCTGCGTGTTTCTCTGCTTTCCGCTTGACAGCGGCTCCAATGACGTTGAGAAGCTCCCTTTCTCGCTCGCCCCACCCCAGGATCGTTTCATCGCTGAGACGCCCGTCTCGACGATCCATTTCAATTTGCTTTATTCGTTCAAAAGCTTCCTGATCTATGGGCTCACCACCATTATCTTTGCGAAGCAGGTCGCGCAGGGAGACTTCTGCGTTGCCGTGGAGGCAAACCTTAAGATTACCATCGCTAGTGATGCGCAGACGATTGCAAGATCCACAAAAGTCGTTGGTCATACTTGTGATAAAGCCCACTCTGCCGACAAATCCAGGAACGTGGTATGTCTTGCTTGTGTCGTTCTTGTGCCCGGCGACTGATCTCAAGCCTGGATACTTTGTTCTGATAATGTCTACCATCTCTTGAAAACTGATCATCTTTCCTGGACTCCACTTGTTTCCACCAAATGGCATATACTCGATAAAGCGCACTTCGATATCCTTTTCGCGGCCAAGTTCGACAAATGGTATGATATCTCGTTCGTTGAGTCCACGCATAACCACGCAGTTGACCTTGAGCTTGAGGTTGGCACCCAACCTTTTCATCTCTAGGACACGGTCGATACACTTCATGACAGCATCAAAGCCGTTCCTCCTCGTCATTATCTGGAACTGGAAGGGATCCAGTGTATCCAAACTGAGATTTATACCCGTCAATCCGGCCTCAACCATGGTGTCCAATTTACGGTACAGAGAAATTCCATTTGTAGTTATGGCCAGCTCCTTCAGGCCTTTCGGGCGAAGTGAACCAATCGATTGCATCAAGGGAACGATATCGCGGCGTACAGTCGGCTCGCCTCCGGTTAAACGTATTTTCGTGACGCCTTGCGAGACGAATAATGAGGAGAGATAAAAGATTTCGGGTGTGGTGAGCAAATGCGCTGGGGGAGAAAGAGGTACACCCTCTGTTGATGTTAGCTTGTAGAACTTTGGATAGACGATGAGACAGCCATACCTTCTGGCATACAGTACAAACATCGTAAATTACAGCGCTCCGTTATACTGATCCGTAGATAATCATGCTGCCTGTTGAAGGTATCCGTTAGGAATTCAGAGAAAGGTTTCGCTTTTCGTATCGCCTCTTTGCGTTTCTCTATATTTTGGATCGGCGGCGGAGGTGCTCGAGGTCTGAATGGGCCAGGGTAGTCTCTAACAGTGTCTCCAGGAGGATTACTCGTCGCCGCCGTCGTTATGTTCCTGCTCCGTATGGAGCTTGTGCAAGTTGTGACTCTGCGAAGGCTATCGCCACATTTCGCAGCGCGACGTAATGTCGTCGTTCCGGGCCGGATCGAGACCATAGGCGCCATTGTGAGAAGACGAAGACTGATCGTCTAACATCTAGAAAGTAAGAACATGGAACAGTGCGGAATATGTACAGAGCTCTCCCAACCGTTTTGTCAACGACACCGCATCGCAATCCGCCGGATTTTGGTTGGTAGAATGCAGAGGTAACGCACGGACTTCTCCGGGAGTCCCGCAACACGAATGAGGGGTCAGGCTGAGGCCCCCATTCAACGTCACATTGGATACTATGTACCGTCATAAAATGCACACATCTTTATTGCTCAGTAACTATTGGCCCGATATCGATACCTAGACCATACGAGATAGGTATCATGTTACATATCGATCAAGCCACTCATTCATTCTGCTATGTCAGATTCCCAACGAGTAGCAGTGACAGTACCTCGTAACATCTGGCGGCAGATTCCCGTCAAACTTTGCAAGCCGATTACATACATATCATTATTCAATTCCTCCCATATGCCCAAATTCCGGATCCCACCTGATACTGGCCGAAGATAAGGGACTAATCATAATTTTTATGAAGTACATCTTGATAAAGACACGAATACTACGCATAGGCTTTGGAGTGACCAATGATTCTAGTGACGCTATTTGCGCATCATATCGTTACTAGAGGAATCGAACTTGTGAAGACTCGCTGTACGGTACTCGTAAGAAGATCACCGGCTTAAGAGGTTCCATTAACGAATGCCATAGTCTTCATTCAGCGCGACCATTCCAATATCACTGCATCTATTCGCATCTGTCGAAGGAACGTCCTTGGCGCGTGCAACTCCTCCATGCAAGGAATGGGATGAATAAGCAGTGGAGGGGGCCGGCTGATATTAAGTTTCCGTCGCGAACCTGGCGAATCTCGCACATATGTCGGTCATCTTCGTATTTGTCGTTAGCCCTACCGGGTTTACCGCCGGTGCTGTGCTCAATAAGGGACAAAGTCCACTTTGAACCCATTATGAGTCTATGGGGTAGTATGGTTGAGGTTATTTCCGCTCCTTGACATAGCTAAATATAGGATTAATCCGTAGCCTTGTGTACCGGAACAGACGTTCAATATTGCATCATACGTTATGTTGGAGCGAGGTCGCAGCAATTCAAGGCAGTGGATCTGAGGATGGTCACACAAGCTCAGTACCGTGTTTGAGTAATGTAGGACAATCGGCCTTCATTCCGTCGTTTTATTAAAATAGACCTATGTACATCAAGCTGTCTAAACTCGAAGTTGTGGCTTTGATGGCGGAAGCTAAATCAGTAGTTATATTGACAGCTACGATGTCTTCTGATTTCCTTTGATAATCTAAGAACCTCAAGTTTCAGCCTGGCCAGCAATCAAATCTGCACACAGTTCTGCCAACGCGTAGATAGTCTGCATCGGCATTGCCCCGAGAGGTTCCGGAAAGACACTCGCATCACAAACCCTCAAACCCTTTACACCTTTCACACGAAACTCAGTGTCCAGCACCTTCCCCAATGCACATGTCCCCATCGGATGCGAAATGGTACTCACATACCGACGAACCCTTGCATCGATCTCCCCATCCGTGCTTTTACTTGTCAGCGCTGGGTGTCCATGATCAAGCGGCGGTGCTTCGCCGTCCAGTTCTGAAGCGAGTGGTTCGGTCTCAACAAGCCGTAGAACGTCTCGTATTGCCCGGCGTATTATGTAGCGATCTGTGTTCGTAGACATGAACTTTGGATCTATGATAGGTTCGTCTTTTGGATTGGCGGATTTGAGCGCGATGGTCCCGCGTGAGACTGGCAGGAGATGTAAAGCAACAAATGAGACATGTGTTCCGGCCATAATACCAATGTCAGGGTTGGCTAGGGGATTTGCTTGGATGGGGAAGTAAATCGGCATGGTCATTGTATGGCATCTTTTGTTTCCCAACAAAGAATGTGTTTCGTCAGCTACCCCAGGAAGGCCATCGGAGGTAAGAATTGGCGAAAGTTCAGAGGCAGGTATATGTGAAAATATGTTAAACTCCCAAGGAGTGCCGTGCCCAAACTCAGGTTTCATTGTACCATTGAATGGTAAAGCTTGCCCCTTTTTAGGATCTCTGAGCTTGAAGAATAAGGTAAGCTGAGAGTGGTCGTGTAGATTTTGCCCGACAGCTGGCGAGTTTAGTATTTGTGGGATTCTATGCTTCTCCAATTCTTCTCTAGGACCAATTCCAGATAGAAGAAGAATTTGAGGTGTTTTATGGGCTCCACAGCTGATGATGACCTCTCTTCTGGAGTGGAATTTCTGCCCAGAAACCAATTCGAGTCCCTTTGCAGTACCCGTTGTATCGACGATGATCCGAGCAACTGGACTATCGCACTCGACGTGCACTCTCGTAAGATCATAGACCTTCGCACTCTGTTGCCGTTCGGACTTCGAGGGCGAAATAATACGAAAATTTTGAGTCAAGTCGCTGACTCCAGTTGGGTCGCCATTGGCAGAGTCAGGATTGTATGGAATCCCAAGTCTTTCCGCACTCTGCAATATTGGCTGCCTCAGAGGGTATTCTCGCCCACCAACCGTACGAAAGGGACCACTAAAGCCGTGATACTTCGAACCAGCATTCACGTCCCAGTGATTTTCAAGTCTCTTGAAGTAAGGTAGCAACTTTTCGAACGTGAATCTGGAATGTCCGGCCGCTTTGGCGATGACATCATAGTCTGTCCTCGAGGCTCTCATCCATACACCCACATTAGTACCACTAGATCCAGAAAGCAGACGGCCTGCTAGATTAGCTGGGACGACTCGGTCGTCAAGGTGGACTTGAGGCGTTGTTTGATAATCAACGAGAAGACCTTCTTGAATGAGAGAGGGCCAAAGGTTGGGATCATTGACTTTAGGGTGATGAGTGGCATCTGGACCGGACTCGAACAATGCAATCTTGCAATTAGGAAGATACTTGCTCAGACGGGATGCAATAGCCACTCCTGCGGTGCCTCCTCCAACGACGATGTAATCAAATACTGAGCCTTGGTCAGGCATGCTGTACACTGCTCCGTAGTAGTCCAAGAGATCTCACAGATAGGGGGAAGAATTATTGTTACCTGAAATCAGTACGTTCGGACTACATTTATACTCCCTGCGAAAGTACAAATGAATCGTGCATACAAGCTCATTGCTTCATGCCCCGCATCGGCAAATGAGGTGGACATATCGAGGTAGATGACCTCTCTTTTTCAACGCCCACGTTAACACAGACATTCAGGCACTCACGTATCATCTCAGTGGACAAGAACTTCATAGAACTATCAAATTCTTCTTTCCTTACATTTGCAAGCAGGAGCTGGACGGTTCAATCTCAAAGTGACAATCCAGAATGGTGGGGCCGCTAGACCTTTTTAAGACTAGACCCAGAGCAACTGCAAGTTCTCCTTGATGCCAGCAGCATACACCGTCGCCTCCTACTAACCCAAAGACAAGGATTTCCTTTATAAAATGGCGAAAAATCCAGAAAACGTAAACAATGAAGATACACCCGAAGTTAAGCCAGCCGAACTTCAGACCAAGCTTTGCGAAATCTGTGACAAAGTCGGCTCAACTCGTTGTGGCGCCTGCAAGGTCTCACGATACTGCTCGGGATCCTGCCAGAAGGAAGGCTGGAGCAAACATAAGCTAGTATGTAAAAGCTTCCAAGAATACTCGGATTTTGGTCGTCCGCCATCAAAAGGTCCTGGCTCGATCTTTCGTCGCGCTGTCCTCTTCCATCCTGACGAGGAGAAGCCTCGCTTCGTTTGGGTGGAGTTTAAGAGAGAAGATATATTTGGCGATGGACTGCTATACGACAACCCTCAATTGAAAGGATTCGGGATTGATGCGGGCGGTATTCATTACATTCTAGAGAATGCACGGCTCGGACGCGAGTTACCACATTGCCTCTTGGTTCGATATCGAGATAATTTCATGAACGATGGATCGAAGGTTAACAAGGCTATCTGGAAAACGTTGAGAAGCGATGTCAAAAATAAAACAAGAGATTGGAGAGGTCCAGTTCTGGTGTATGGTCTAGAAGGGGTAGATCATGAGCCAGTACCGAGCATCGACCTTGACACCAGTGACTTCAGAGACATTGTGGATTGGTTGAACACTCGCGAATGAAGACACGTATAACATCTTCAACGCTGTAAGCAAACGATATCCCTGTTTTATAATGTGTCTAATTGCCCAAAAGTAGTCTTGCAGCTCTGTACAACTTTCCATCCTTCATAGACTGCAGTTGTCCTTCAGGATGCCCCAATCGCTCACGATCGCGATCGGACATCGCGCCAAGCTCCCCACCCGATAATCATCAAGGAACACTACAATATTTGAGCTCTTTGACATGTCATACTGTGCTCAATATAAGTTCCGATGAAGTTGAACCCTTCCTTGCATGTTCATGTGTACAAAGGCTGTATCTTGAACGCTGAAAGAATGCCTTAGATGAAGATTTTCTACTGGTTGTAAGACCAGCTATCAAATTAGTCCTAGGGACAAAACAAAGAGCCACGATATTGAAACTTTCCAGCCTGGCGCAGCTCCCTCGCTTGATGTTGGTACCGTTGAATTTAAGCTCGCAGTCTGGCTTGCATTCGACGACAAAGATGTGGTAGTAAAAGCCACCGGCGGGGCGCCAGTGATGAAACTTCCATCAGTCACCGTAACGAAGACGGTCTCAGGACTGGGCCATAATGTCGGTGGCGAGGACATTGTATTTGTTATAGTTTGCTGCTCCGGTGGTGGTATCTCTCCATTCTCAGGGATGAACATGAAGTTCGGGCTGTAGCTGAGAACTGGATCTTTGTTCCCGATATCCGGCTTGATGTAGTCGTCCACATACATTTTGATCCAGTACACGCGCTCACCCCGCGGGAAATCGCTACCTGGCTTCGGTATCTGCCATTCGAAGGAGCCGTTGTTCGGTGCGTGGGATGCAATAGTGCCACAGAAAGGATTCACCCAGTGATAGCACAGGGATCCAAAGTCTCGAGAATATCCCCATGATGTTTTATCCCATAGTTCTAGAGTCACGTTCTCGAAGTGTTTGTCTGGTGTCCATTCGATCTTAAACGTGCCGCCTGGAATCAAGACGTCTTCACGGGTTGGACGGAAGATCGGTTGTTCGATGATTGATGGCTGTGTTGAAGATGGTGTAGGCGCTTGTGATGTTACTAGAGGAATGTTTGACAACAAAGCGGCTCCTTTGAGGAGATGCATGTACTTCCGACAAGGAAGCATTGCGCAATTGCAGCGACTTGTTGTCACACTTCGCCAATTGAAGCAATTGCTGAATTAAGCGAAGTGCAAGTCGTTGATTACCCGCAACATTCAAAGACACCAAATTCTTGAATATTGTCGCAGGTTGGTACTGAAGGACAGAAGACTGAATTTCGTCAGAGCAAAAGGACGTCAATCATCGTAACTTGGAAGCGACGATCGAGTCGACCATGCTCCCCGCACATCGCAGCGTAGCATCTTCTTATATTATTTTATTTCCCCAAGCAGGCTGTGACGGCACTTCGTACATTACCCCAACAACAGCCCTGGGTCGCATCGTGACCCAGTAATATGCACTCTCAATAACGAAGCCAGGCCACGACCCCAGACCGCTCGATGATTGGCGAATGGATCACGGACATAGATCTCATTACTAGGCTTATTGAGCTTGGCGTATTACGGATAGATCTCGAGAAAAGCTTCTTTGAAGATTTTTCTCAAGCTTTTTGGAAAACCTGCGTTCTAGATTTTGTCATCTTCTCGTAATACAAGGAGGATTGTCTGTGGGCGTTGGCAAGGTTGATGGCACGAGGCATTGATTGTGGTCAGGCTCATCCCCGCATACTTGGGCTAAATACCATGCGGTGTTTCCACACGGTCGGGATTAACACCTGGAAGAATCCTCATCCGATCGCCATTTAGACGCTCGTTTTATAGTGATCAGGATTCGCTTCAGATATTAATGGTGTCAGTTTTTCATCGGACAATCTGCACGCCCACCAAAACATATGTACACCATCGGCTTCTCACTCTCAGCACTTGTGTCAGCTTGGTTTTGATAAAATTTGACCTTCCTCGACACTAACCCAAAGTCTCTCATGAACAAGGAGGTCGTAGAATCTTCTTCTAAAGGAGTGAGCAGTTACTGTTTGTTAAGAATTCACTGGCTCTCGAGCACTGGCCGATCGAGTCACGATAGTTCAAGATGGAATGTAGCTTCTCGTAAACATGACTGACTCCCAATTCAGCATTGCCCTTTGATCAGAGAGCTCTTTCTTTCTCAGTCACCCAGATTATCACCCGACGGCCTCCAGACTCGGTGCATTCACCAGTAGTTCCCACTCGGAACAAAACACCCGAAAATTGTCGAGCCCCGAGGTAGGATCATGACGCCCATCAAAGCAGACAGCACCCAATCGCAACAGCCACAAAAAGTGCAAACATAACATTAGGGATGTTTGTGAACTTCATATCAGGAATGCGAGCCGCCACACTATTCTCAGCACCCTTCGACCTAAAGCACCCTTCATCAGCTCCAATACGTTTCCAAGTCGACAATACAAAGGGAAAAGGCTTCGTACACAAGTGAGAAAGATCACCACTCACCCACTCTTTCCTCCACCAGTAGTCTGTCCTCCAGCCGGTTTCCCAATCTTGATGTACCCATTCGACCCCGCGATCTTGACCTCAAAGTCCTCGACTTTGTAACCTTCGTTCTCCGCATTCTTCACTCCGACCTTCCCGCCCCAAAGCACGCACTTGATCATCGTCGTGCTGTCAGGATCCTTGCACGCGTCGCCGACATGCTGCAGGGGCGCCCGCTCGAAGAAGATGTTGAACGACGCACATCCGGAACGGATGTCGCACTGAGAGGAGCACTCGCTAGTGTTGTACGTGTCCAGCGGCACGAAACCAAGGTAGTCGGACGCGGTGCTCGAGGCGTGGAGGTTGGCGTAGGCTTGAGTGTAGCCAGAGGGCGTTGAAGCGGCTTTGGCGATCGTGAAGAGTTCGCGGGAGGCGAGGAAGGCGTCCGCTGTGTCGGGTGATGGGACGGGGCCGGCGCCATAGGGTAGAGGGTTGCAGTATTGGATCTCCGAGGATCGGGGCTGATGGTGAGGTGGTGAGGTCGACATTGCGAGAGCAGATGCGAGGGCGTAGCTCACTGCGACGGGATTGTACATCGTGGGATTATGTGTATCTGCGTACTGACGGGACTGAATAATAATGAAGGGACGGGGGAGAGGTGAAGTGAAGGCCACTTTGGCTTTTTCATTGAAATGTGAAAATTTTCAACTTATCAGAGACAACGCTGTCCCGAAGTTGAGTCCCGACTCTTCCATCCCAACAGTATGATTTTTCCAGACGTTGAGTTCTGACTGTTCCTTCCCAACAGTGTTAGCCAGATCAACGGTATATCAATATACTGGTAACCATACATCACATGTCCGTGTGCTGACAGCAATACAATATGACTGTCGTTACGATTCATTCATTCTTTATCGAATTACTTTCTCAACTGTTCCCTTCCATCTAACGTGGTACTCCCAATTCACGGGAGCCACATACCAGGAAACAAGAACCGCAAATGGCTAATGACGCACACATCTCTCCCTCGACCATGCTTCTCCCTTCCCACTTCTCCCAAAGAAGCCTCTACATCTGCGGCTCCAGCGTCCTCTTTGAGATCCATATTTCAATCGTCATCTCTATTAAACTCTCTTGCAGCCGATCTAAGGTCCATTCGACACTTATTTTCATACTCAAGTTGCTTCTTGGCAGAAGCCTCCGTTCTTTTAATCTCAGAAAAAGGATATTGGAGATCTTTTGCGCTCTTCTCCATCCAGAAGCATTTCCCGCTCTCGCATTCGAAGCTGCCGTCCAAGCACAGATGCTCGCACCGGAGATCAATCGTGACTAAATCCCAAGGTACAATGAGTGTTACGATGTCGTAATTGGTGGTGATGGTAGTGTCGCGCTCATCAGATGATGGATCTGCTGGGTATGGATCTGAAGATGCGATAGCGACGTCGAGAAAGCGCGGAGGTTCAATTTTGTATCTCACGCGATTGTATCGCTCCCACTCAGCCCTTTTGGCCTTGATTGCTTGCCATGTCGTCATGTTTAGAAGTATATGAGAATATTGTGGAACTATTGGAAAAAGTCGAGTTGGAAAATCCCAGGGAGGTCCTGGGCAAGGAAGGGAAGTCCTCTTTTTATAGCAGATATTTCAAATCCAACGGCATTATTACTAACTTGTCCCCTCCCCTTTTGTAGACTATAAATATCTCTCTTTGTTTATAACGTAAAGTTGTCTCTCTTGATCATAAAGTTAAATTATCTCTCTTTATCCACAAAGCAAACGATCTATTCTTGTTTACAAAGCAAACTCATTTATTCTTGATCACAAAGGGAACCCATCTCTCCCTCAACCGCCTCAGCCATCCCCATTCTCCCTCCCACAGAACCTCTTCTACCTCCCCCCTTCCCCTAAAGAAGCCTCTCCATCTGCGGCCCAAATAACACACACATCTCTCCCTTAACTATTCTTCTCCCTTCCCCTCTCCCCTAACGGAGCCTCTCTATCTGCGCCCTGACGCGAGAGAGTTCCATCCATACCTGAATCGCCATCTTTCCGACTCGTGAGAAGCTTTTCCTTAGCCGCGTACCACTTTTTAAAAAGCTCCCTTTCATAGTCACGTTCCTTATTTAATGAAGATTCCGTCCTTTTGACCTTCCAAATACGTTCTGGATCATCTATATGGCTCGCCTGCATCCAGAAGCATGTCCCGCTATCGCAATAATCGCTGCCATCCGGTAATATGTGCTCGTACCGGAGAGAAGTCGGGATTCTGTCCCACCGTTCACTGATTTGGAAGGAAGTGTGCTCGCCGCGCTTATGAGATGATGGACCCGCTGGGTATGGATCTGAATTTGCGATGCAGATGAAGAGAGATCGCCAATGCTGCTCATCATATCTCAAGCGTTGGTATCGTTCCCACTCAGCAACATCGGCCAAGAGTTCTTGTCGTTCTTGTAGTTCTGTCATATTGAGTCTTGGAGGAGAATGTTGCGTAAGTGTTGGAGAAACTGTTGAGTTTCTGAATCTCTGCGTCGACCTGGGGAAGGAAGGGAATATCTTGAAAGTATTGGAGAAACTGTTGAGTTTGTGAATCTCTGTGTTGACCTGGGCAAGGAAGGGATTACTCCTTTTTGTAGCAGATATCTAAATCTACAACGACACTATTGCCACCTTGTTCCCTCCCTTCTCAAAGATTAAAAATATCTCTCTCTTTGTTTATGAAGTCATGCTATTTCTCTTGTTCACAAAACGGGCTCATCTATTCTTGATCACAAAACAAACTCATCTATTCTTGACAACAAAGCGAGCTCATCCATTCTTTCATCACAAATCGAAATCATTAGCCTTGATCACAAAGCGAACCCATCTTCCAAGCTTCCAAAGTTAGCTCATCTCTCCCTCAACCGTCTCAGCCACCCCCATTCTCCCTCCCACGGAACCTCCCTCTCAACCTTCTTTCAACCCTCTCATTAACCTCTTGACCGTCCATCCGAACTCCTCCTCTACCCCTACCCCCCTCTACTTCCTCCTTGCCTCCTCAATCTTTCTCCTAGCCTCCTCCCCATAGTAACGCCAGTAATCGTCCTCAAATGTAATCGCATAGTACTGCTTGAACCAATTCTCCGTGGCGATTCTCGCCCAACCTGTCATTTTAACGCCCTTCGCAGTTCTGTCATGGGAAAGATTCAACTTGATCTGTTCCCACGACTCCGGGGAAAGCTTTCTCTTGATCTTATCCAACAGCCCCGTGAAAATCCAGAAACATTGCCCTCCTGAGCAACCATCGCTTTCTTTTTCGCAGATGTGGGTGCACCAGAGTTTGGTGGGGAGGTCCTTCCTGAGGAGTTTGCGTTCGAACGTGAGGAGGGGTTTGGAGGAGGTGGTGGAGGAGGAGGAGGAGGGGTAGGGGTCCGAGATGGCGATGGCGATGGTGAGGGTGATTTCTTGGCCTGGATCGTGGTCGCTGTCGAGGGGGTAGGGGTTGCTGGGTGTGTTGCCGCGGAAGACGGGTCCGATGCGCAGTGCCATGTTTTGTGAGGTTTTGTTGCTGAGAAGAAATGGAGAGATGTAGAAATGGAAGCGGGGGTTGGGTTGTTCGTTTGGGTGAATGTAGTCTCGTTCGGTGGGGGCCAGCGTGAATGCTTTATAGAATATAAGAGTTGAAGTCTCTATTTCTGTCGTAGTGAAGGGAGTGGAGTTGCGTCCTTTGTACAGTTCACAATGTCGCAGTCATATTAAAGCTAAGACATGATTGTGAACCTGTCTCGCCCGTGCACAGAATATTTCCAGTCATACACTTTTTGACAAGACAATCGAACAGCAGTTCTCAGGATTGTCAAATTGCACTGTGAATTTGAAGTGATTGTGTGGATGGCATGGAAGGTGAATAGAGACAAAGAGGGTCGGTTTTCTTTCAACATGGCATGGAGAGATTTTACTCGGTGCGTGTTCTTGGAAGCGATCACAGTTTTTAATGACAATCCAAAGCATCACATATTGACACAAAGACATGGTCTTGAAACAAAACGAAGACAAGAAAGTCAAGCATAGACAGACAGTATTGAATGCGTTTGAACATGATGATAATATTTGGTCCATCAGACTGACTACATACACACAATCTCCTTTCAAGGTTTTGATTCCAAAAAGAAGAAGAATGAGAACTTTTTCTCCTTCACTAGATGATCCTAGTGAGGAGTGAAAATAGCCTTTTTTTGTTCGGTCTCGATTCTGTATAGGAAACGAAACACATATCCTCATTGGAGTGAAAAACAACGCCGTCATTCTCCCTATGTGAAATGCGAAACAATATGCAAAAAAGGCACACCCATGATATAGGATTCCAAATCAGTTGTTCGCGTCTCTGACTTTTGAAAAAGGGAATATAACGAAAGTACAGATTTTTAGGTATGGGACTGCTCGGTTTTCTCTCTTTTTCTTCATCTTTTTGTTGTTAGCATTGCTTGCGTTGTTGCAATCTATTGCGTTCCGTTGACGCTGGCCTCAAGACGCTGCACGAGAGGGCTTCCGTTGGCAGGTTTGTGATCCTTTGGGCTCAAGTCACCGTTGGGAATATCCAGGGTATCGCTTCTCTTAGGGCGAAATGGAATTGGGGTTGTTGGTCTTGAGGAGAGGAACTGTGATGGGGTATTAGTAGGGTTGTGATAAGTCGGAGGCGGGGATGGAATTACCGAAGAGGCAGCACTGAGAAGAGCAATGAGGGAGGCTTGGACAACATCCTCATGGATGCCGACACCCCACACCTTTTGGGTGGAGCCGGCGGCCGTGCACTCAATGTATGTGGCGGCTTTCACGTTCTTGTGGCCACCAATGGCGTGCTCCTTGTAGTCTGCGACGTCGAGATCGATACCTAGACGCTTAAGGGCGTCTGCGAGGGAGGAAATCGCACCGTTGCCGACGCCCTCGATGGTGTGCTCCTGGCCGTCGATTTCGATGACACCCCTGAATCTTCGCTGTAGATTGCGGTTGCTCTGCGTCTTTCCAGCCTCTGGCGGGGCGGGAGATTTGGAGCGGTCGGTGGTAATATCGTAATCGACGAGGGAGAATCGATTGTTCCTCTTGAGGTGGTAGGCGTCCTCGAACAGTTTTGTGATTTCCGTAGGAAGGAGCTCGCGACCCAAGTTGTCGGTCTCGCGCTGGACGATCTTGGAGAAGGCGACTTGCAGACCACGGGGAAGGTCAAGCTCAAGCTGTCGGAGGATGATCCAGGCAACGCCTCCCTTGCCACTCTGGGAGTTGACACGAATGACGGCTTCATATGTACGGCCGATATCTTGGGGATCGAGAGGTAAATATGGGACCTGCCAATGATTGTCGTCTGTGTCGCCCTCCACCTTTCGCAAGTGGAATCCCTTCTTGATGGCATCTTGGTGAGAACCACTGAAGGCGCATACAACAAGCTGACCACCGTATGGGGCGCGAGGATGCACGGGGATCTTGTTACTAGATTCGACCACGTCGATAACGGACTTGAGGTCGGAGAAGTCGATACCGGGGTGGATGCCTTGTGTGTAGAGGTTGAGGGCCAGTGTCACGAGATCAACGTTTCCGGTTCTTTCGCCATTTCCGAAGAGAGTTCCCTCCACCCGGTCGGCACCGGCCATTTGGGCCAATTCCGCGGCAGCCACGGCGCATCCACGATCGTTATGGGGGTGGAGAGAAACGCAGACCTTGTTGCGCTCGGAGATATTCCTGCAGAAGTACTCAATCTGATCAGCGTAAACGTTTGGCGTGGACATCTCGACTGTTGCGGGAAGGTTGAAGATGATGGGATTCTCCTCGGTGGGTCCCCATGCCTCCTTCACAGCCTCGCAGACCTCGAGCGCAAAGTCCGGATCAGTATCTGAGAATGTCTCGGGCGAGAATTCGTAGGCCCATTCTGTTCCTGCCTGGCTCGGGTCATCCTTTGTAATCGATCGCGCATACTTTGTACATTCCACCGCGAGGGCCTTGCTCTCTGCATTGTTCATGTTGAAAACGATCTTCTGGAAGCATGGGCTCGTGGCGAGGTAGAGATGGAGGAGAGCTTTCTTTGCACCCTTGAGGGATTCGACGGTTCGGGTAATGAGTTCCTTTCGGCATGGTGAGAGGACTTGCACCCAGACGTCGTCTGGAACTGCGCCGGGAGTCTCGATTAAACGTCTTGTGAAGTCGAAGTCGGTTTGTGAGGCAGAGGGAAAGGAGACTTCGATTTCCTTGTAGCCGAGCTGTACGAGCATTTGGAAGTACTTCCACTTCTGCTCTCCATCCTGTAATGCACTTGATCAGTCCACGATGCTTATGCTCAATTGCTCGGGGTGACGTACCATGGGATCGACCAAGGATTGGTTACCGTCACGGAGGTCCGTCGACAGCCATCGCGGCGGCTTGTCGATTGTCTTGGATGGCCACGACCTGTCCGGGAGGTTCAGTGGCGCAAACTTCTTGTACTTTTTCGAGGGGTCTTTGAGCATCGGCATTGTGAGGTTGAAATTTGGTGGCGGCGGTGGGGTATCTGCAAAGGGGAATGTAGAAAAAGGAAAAAAGAGAACAGGCCACGAGGGAGGTATCGGATTAAAAATAATTCAAGGGAGGAAGGCTTTGGATTGAAGTGAATGTAAGAGTCAAAGGGTGCGTAGAGGAGTCACAATTCACAAATTTCTGGCTGGGTAGTGCAAAAACCGGCGCCTTCGGTTTATGACGGCAGAGGTAGGAACGTGAGAGGGACAAAGTGGAGTGGAGAGAAGAAGAAGGAAAAGCGTCCCACAAGAACTGCCAATCGATGTGAATCAATTAGCCAGTCAGCTACGACTATGAGGAAGATGTGACTCTTTCCTTTACGAGCAGCAAATGATGATGATAACTACTCGTAATAGTAATAGTTAAAGTGAAGCGTGCGTGTTACGCCCTACAGGCGCGACATTCAAATTTGTTCCTATTCATAACGGGGGCGGGGCTAAAAGGATCCTTTCCCCATTCGGCCCGACTAGTCACTAGTTGGTCAGTAACACTGCGGGGCAACCTCTCCAATTCCGACATCACGAGCACGTGATATCGAATAACTCTCGCCGAAGTCGGATGACGCACTAAACTTGCAATGAAGCCCTTGCAATTTGCTGGTTACCTCGTTTACTCGTGCCCAATTGTTGGTATTGTAGACAATGTTTGTACTCGTAGTTGGTCGCTTCAATCAAAATATCATGTCAGATTATCGCACTTGTATGGTCGTCTCCCAATAGCTTTTGCTTGTCAAGATCAGAACACAGGTACCCGCACTCCACAACACTCCAAATTCGCACCATGAACCTCTGCTCGCCGGCCAAAATACATCAATAAGAACTCCTGCACAAATGCCTTGTCACCTTCGCTCCAGGTATCCAATCCAATCCGGCTGATGTCGTCTTTGCCCAGCACCAACGAATCTTGGTCCTCATCTTCATCGTCCACCAGCTCGATCACCTCCGCTAGCCTGGTTATCAACGACGACGTCGAACGGTGGAAGTACGCAATGATTGCTGTATGCAAACCGTCTTGGAAGTCCGAGAGGTCACCTAACAGCTCCCTGTCCCGCTCCCGTTCCCTCGTTGTATATGCATCGCTCTCGCCTGCCGATGCCCACCACATGAACCCCAGGTAGGCAAATCGAGACCAGCCCATGGGTTCGACTACCGTCTCGTCATATGCCTCGTTGTAATCTTCTTCAGAGGCCTCGGTGACCTTATTTCCGAGCAGCGCCGCTTGGTCATCGTCCGAAGCTGCATCCCCATTGGCTTGTCCAGAACCATTTCGGTATTTCCACAATTCGTGATGTAGTAGTTTATATCTCCAAACGTCGCGTTGACTGGCTTTGATTTGCGTTCCATCTGATGTCCGCACAACCGGCCATCGTCTTCTCTGTGGGGCAGCCTCATACGTTGGCGGTATCTCAACAACAATGTCGTATAATTGATTCTTGTGCACCATGATCTCGTCTGTCGTGCACGCCACCCAACCGTGAGCCGCAAGACCATCCTCACTCAACTCCTCGCTATCCGACGCCGAACGTAGCTTTTCTAACAGGGGTATATCGTGTATGCCAACGGAAAAAAGGGAGCGAAGACGAAGAAGGCTTTCTGTGCCGGGAGAAAGCAGTTCGGCAGCAGAATTGGGTATACTCGCTAAAACGGAAAGATTGTAGACTATACTCCTGTCAGTGACCAATGTTTTCAATAAGTCGTCTTAATACATACCAAATTCGCAAGTATTCCTAACCGGAGGCGCGCCAACAAACAATATCCTCTTCCTCAAAAGCGCCGCCTGCTGTAACCGGAAAACCAACGGTCCAAAAATATCGATGTATTCTACAATTGATAAAGCAGGATGGAATGGGGGTAGCGATTGCTCGGAAGGTATTACCGCGGTGATCCTAGATAGCGCTCGCGTCCGGCTATGTCCCTTGAATTGTTCGGGTTTGAGCGTCGAGCTCTCGGATCGCGGTTTCGATTGTTCTTCCCAGAACGCCTCGAGCGGCGCTGTGGCTTTGGGATCTTCTGCCAGTGCACTATCTCAGTATTAGCCTCATCATACAGCGGGCATCGAGCGCGTGACCTGCCTGGCAATCTTCATCAACCTCCGCGCATGCAGCCAACTCCTTCCTAACCTCCCATAACTCAATGGCACTAAGATGCCTACAGCCACGAACTGTGCGTTTCTGTCTTCCTCCCCCGCTTCCCCATTCGCGAATGCGCTCAGTCCCGCGTATCCCTCATGCACAAAGTACACGAGGTCAGACTTGACACCGTGGAGCCCCGAGGGGAGCGACTTGAACTCGACTTCGCCGTCCAGCGGGATGTCGCTCGCGGTTCGTTTCCATGCGATTGTGTAGCTATAAAACGAGCATGTCCATCAGTAGTGCGATCATTTGATGTGGGAAGGTGTCGGACACGGATGAGAGGTAGAGGAGAAGGGTCTAGGGAAAGTAGGCACGTACCCGACTTTCTTGTCGAACCGTATCAGGAAGAGAGCGGAGAGCTGCGGCGCTAGGTTTTCGCTGTTGTTGTTGTTGTTGTTGTTGTTGTTATCCACATCTGTGGCGCTGGAACGAGAGGATGAAGACATGGTCAACAGAGACGGAGGATTCCAAGGTACGGTCAATAGGCCGTGGGAGGCATGTGGATGATGATGGTTGGGATAAGGGAACTGTGGCCTGGTGTTAGGTGAGAGGCTGTTGTATAAGTCGGAGGAATCGTTTGTTGATTGGTGTAGCGGCGCAGCTTGTCAGCGCATGTTTCGCGGGAAGATGGGAGGCGGAGAATGGGGAAGCTTGGAGTTGCGGACAGCCAGGCAACCAACCAAACCAAGACCAAGCAGGCGTTCTTCGGCTGCTATTGCCGCGCCCCCGTCCACTCGCGCTGTAACGATCCTCCGCCCCAAGGGGTGTTTTCGAGGTACTCGTCTCGTATGTTCAGTCAGTGCTACGAGTGGAGAGCAATCATCGTATTCTTGTTAAATATTTGAGTTAGTTACGGGTAGCATTCCCTTCGTTTCCAATGGTCTTTCGTATTACATGCGATGCAATGTCTTGTCACAAGATCGAGATCATCATACTGAATGTTGAAAGCGAAAAAGACGTTGCGACATGGGTATTCTTTCACCATCTACCATATACTCTTTACAATTATCTACTGCAACATAGCCTCTAAATCCTCTCCCAAAATTTCTTCAACCATGTTGATCCACCTCTGTGTCTCCCTTTCGACCTCCTCATCATCGTCCTCACGTAGCTCGCTGATGAATGGCAGCATCTCAGGCAACAACGCTAGCCACTCTTCGCCCAACCGCTTCGTCAAACTTTGCTCGCACTTCACTGTGGCAAGGCGCGTAGACGCGGACTCGGAGCGCATATATTTCAAGAGAATAGCGTTCATCTCGCGATGGTTGTCAACTGAAGAAGCAGAGGCAGTGGCGAGTTCAGTTATGGTAGGAATAACAGGCGTGGCGGATTCCTGGGGAGGGAGAGTGAGTTGAGTAAGGAGAGGGACGAGTATTTGCGAATAGTGTGACGGCGATTGCCAGAATCCTATGAATGACATGTTAATATGTACAATAGGCGCACTTCGAAGTAGAACAATGACACTTACCATCCTGATCGTGCTGGAAGCTCTTCTGTAAAGCTTTCAACACAGCGGTTTGAAGATCCGATTCTTCTGGATTTTGCGCAATGTAGTTCAGCAACGACACAGTATGCTCAATGATATAGCTTGAGTAGCTCGTGACGATAGACTGTAGATGTTAGTAGGCGAAATTGATCACATCATGAATTTTCGTACCTTGAATCGATCAAAAAATGCCGCAAGGAACTTGCAGAGCGTGATAGAGTGACTCTTGACCTGCTTGGACGACGAGTTCGCTGCATCCACAAGCTGCACGAAGAACGGCCGGAATAGACTATCGTTCAGCTTGAGGGTCATTGCAATTATGGATTCGATAAGAGCAGTCTCAAGCAGCTCCAACTCGTCCTCTTCAAGAGTCGCCTTAGTAGCCTCGGCAGTGATAGCTCTTCGAATGTCAAATGTTTCCAACAGAACATTGAAAAGTGTGGAGCTAGCCTTGACCATCTTCGACTTGGTTTGATTCTCAATTGTTGCGAGGATGAGGTCCAGCATTTCCCGTGACGATTCATACCCATTACTGAGAGCCGCTGACCATGTGGACTTGATAGCGACAAAGATTTCCTGTGCCTCGAGACCGGCGGACAAGCTCTGGTAGAATCCGCGTCGGGACTCATCGCAGCTATCTCCAAGATCACCGACAGCGGAACGGTGAGAAAGCTTCAGGGCCGGAATCAAATATTCGCGGGAGAACATGAACGCCAAACGGTCCACAATGTTTGTAAGCAGGGCAAAGACCGCGTTGTGTAAGCCTCGTTTTTCCTCCGTAATGCTCTCTTCCAAGTATTTGAAGGCGATGGGCAGTACCGTTGGCAATAGAGATATAGCCTCCTCTTCCAACACATCAACAATGGAGGTGATGCACAGCAGCGATAGAATGCGTACTCGATCCTCCTTGCTTGCCAAAGACTGTGCGCCAGCAATAGTACGGGCAACACTCTCAACAGCGGTAACATCTTTCTTTCCAAATCGTTCGATGACGCGGTCGATGCAACTGACTGTGACGGCCTTCACGTCAATATCCTCAGACTTCTGCAGAAGTGCATCGGCCTGCGGTAGGAAAGACAGGAGCGAATCGACCGACTGCTGGTCATGTTGTACCACGGACCCCGCCCTGAGTTCAACGGACCTAACAGCAGCAACTTGCACCTTCGGATCCGGATTCGAAAGGAGAAGCTCAGCAGAGCTGATGAGATCGATAGTCGGGAGGAGGTCGAGACATTTGGTCAGCACGCGACGGCAGCTTTCATTAAGCTTCGGTCTACCTGCAACTTGCTTTGACAATTGAATGATCGACTCGATGATGTCTGCAAAAACGGCCCGAGGTAGGGACCGATCCCTATTCTTGCGGAATGCCTTGGCGATATGGGTGTGAATTGTCTGGTTTGCCGCCAATTCCGCAAGTGCACCCAACAGCTGATTGAGGGCATTCTCGACTTGGGTCGGCTGTTTCTCGTTCAAACTGAAGAGAACATCGGAGATCTTCCGTTTCTCGCTACACCCATCGCTGACCAAGGCCAAGTAGCCCTTGAATGCTTTGAGTGTCGTGACTGGGTCGAATTGGAGCAGAAGTCCAGGAACGAATTTCCTAGGTTCGGTGCTGTTCGGATATCGATCGACTAGAAGAGCAATGATTGCCGAGAGAGAGTCGTCGGGTCCAAGCGTGCGAGCGAGCTCCGAAAACAACCTGAGTCTTCTATGCAGAGGCACGTGTTCGAAAGCGGCGGTAAAGCTCAAAAGAAGATCTGCAACTCCTGTAATGAGGTTTTTGTCTCTCTTCCTTAACGACTCCGCTAGTTGCGGTACGACCCGCGATATTGTCTGGTCAACGACATGTGCAGAGTAGTCGTCAGTTTGCCTCAGAAGAGTGGATCCAATGAATGTGAAAATAGGCATGAGATTATGGAGAACAACCTCAGGCACCCAGGAGGCCAGGCTTGCAATCAGAAGCAAAGCAGCGCTTTGCACTTGGGGATTGGTCGAGTGGCGAATGCAATCGACGAGTAGATCTGCTCTGACAGAGGCTTGATATTCTGCAGCATTGCGATCGTCTTTCAATCGATCAACGATAGGAGTGAGGGAACCCAGGACTAAACTTTGTAGGTAGACCAGATCAGATCCAGACTGATGTCGTAATTGCTGTAGATCACCAAGGATTCCAAATAAGTTCTTCAATAGCACTGGGTGGTCGCCGGGGCTAGAAGCCTCGATCAACTCAAGTACAATAGTCGTTCGTCGAAGCAATTTGGATACGTCCTCGGGAGACTGAATTTCGGCCCTGACCATCTCATTGCGGCTGCTCCTTCTCCTCTTCTTTGTTGGAGGACCCTCCGGCATCTGCAGGGCGTTCGGGATACTCTCAATGAAGTCGGAAAGAATAGCGGTGTCCAGCCGGAGAACGCGCAGTGCCTCAAGGGATCGATTGCATCGCAATTTCTCACTTTCAGATATGTGCTTTTCTTGCAAGGCCAAGTCTAACAGGATTTGTCCAATGGATAGGCGCGTTTCTGACTTGATGGAAGTCCAAACGGCTATTAAGCGGTCGAAAGCAGCAGAAACAACATCTAGATTGTCCGTGCGAAGATCTCCCGAAATCAAGTCTTGTAGTATCTTTACAGACTCATGCTCTCTTGCGACAATTCCACCTAAATGGACAGCATTGGCGGTTGAGAGGTTGATATTCGCAGCTGCACATCTTGAACTGGCCTCCTCGTTTGAAAGAGAACACCATGTACGAATGGTAGGAATGATATGTGTTGTCCGCACCCCAATGGCGTGCTTTCCTGTGAAATTGAAAATCGGGAGGAGACGAAGACGAGCCTGCAGCAATGGGGTTACGGCAATGTGTGAAGCAAAGAACGTTAAGGCGGATCCTCGTACGGACGATTTCAAGGAAGGACCTGCCTGGGTTTTGATAGACTTTGAGCCTTCCAAACTCTCTCTGACGAGTCTTATGGCGGATGTAGAATCCATCACACACTCTTCAAGCATAGGCACGAACAGCGAAGACAGCAACTGCGCACATTCTCCGGACTTCAAGTGTGATATACTTGAAGATTTCTGTCCGTAAAATGTTGACGAAGCCCAAATTTCAGTTTTTGCACCGTTACCCATGCTCTTCTCGGTGAGTGTTGCAATGCATGTAGCAGCTGCACGTCGTACGGCAGGTGCTGGGTCGGAAAGAGCCAAAAGTAGGTACGGAATCAGTATTTGCAGATCAATGGCGGTTTCGGTCTTCTTGATGAATTTGGTAGTGGAAACAATCGCCTCAATGCGGGTCGGCACGCTCGAGGAGGTGGACCAAGTTCGGACCAGGAAACTTAAGAAAAGGGGTTTGGAGTGCCCATTTTGGGTTTCGAGCTCTTTCGAGGCCAAAAGTTGAGCGGCTTGTTTAGAGACCACCGCGCGCTCAAAGGTCGCAAGTGCACCGGAGAATGATGAAACATTCTCGCAGAAAAACGTAGAGTCGTCGATCTTTGGAAGAGTAATGCTGGGCTGCTCTTCCTGTTGAGACGTTTCACCCACGTCCAACATTTCCTCATCGGAGTTCTCATTACCCTGATCCTCCACCTGGAGAGATACTTGTACGGTTACCCCCATAGCGTCCATGTCTATGCCATTCGCTTGAGCAATCGTTTGGAGAAGTGGCGCAAGGTGCATCGACTCGGACAGTTGGCTAAGAAGCTCCAGTAACTGACCATGAGCCTCAGATCCTGGAGTGCTCTCTTCAAATACACGAAAGAAGGATGATACTGCAGCCGATTTGTACGACGGACCTAGGATACTCGATTCAAGAATACGTTGAAATATTTCGCGGCTTTCCTCGGGGTGTTTGCCGTGCGAGAGCCGATCCAGAGATGCAAGTGCGCTACCGAGAGCAAGGCGCTCAGCACGGCATTTGGTGGCAAGCACTTCAAGAGCTTGCGGCAGATCTGGAATTCTGAAGAGTCTCTTTTCTACTGGGATGGGGAGAGTTATGCTTGATCGCTCTTCCGCGATGATTGCTAAACATGTTAGGCATCCATCAGCAGTCTCCAATCCATAGCTTCGTATGACAGCTTCGAGCAAGGAGTCCAAGACCTTGTCCTCAAAGGACGCTTTGGTCACAAGTATGATCAAGATCATGTAGCATCCAAGATTGGCATCTGGGATGTCGGAGAGCTTCAGGCACTCGTTGAGTGCAGGGAGAATCCTGAGAAGGACTTGTTCCGTTCGCTGATCTTGTATCTCCCTCCGGCCTGATCTTGAGGCATCTAATATAGCATCCAACGCCTGGGCGGTTACGCTGGCCCAAAATGATAACAGGCTAGCACCATGATGCTTCGCCTGAAGAGATTTGACGACGTAACTCTGTAACGCTGCGAAGAGAGCGGGAGTATTGACAGCGGTATACACGATGGCCTCACGAGGAGGATTCGTGGGCGGCGCCAGATATGGTTGGAGGAATCGCAGGGTTGGCGGTGGTGTAGATGGGAGGATAGAGAGGAGTGCTAGAAACTGCGGTGTACTGTGGTAAGGAAGATATGAGAGCACTAGAGTTTCTGTGTTGTACTCGTGGACTCTGTCCTGGTGTTAGCACATTTTCCGACTCGTCCATCTAAATTCATGTCCAACATACCGAAATCTTCGGACCAACCACTCTAGGGCTTTCTCGGCTGGTTTCAAAAGTATTCGAGATCCAACTAAGGTTATGAAAGACTCCAAAACTCGATCCAATTCGTCGTTTTCCTTCTTGGTCATCTGGGTGCGGTCTTCTGACTTGCTCTGTTCGCTGAAGAGCGTCCGCGCAAAAGAGAGGAACCTTTGATCAAGCGCGCACAAATCGCGAAACCCTTCGTAACATATCGAGAATATCAGATCGAAAGATTGTGAAGCGGCAACGCGTGATTCGAAGAGTAAAGATTTTCCATGTGCAGTTTTCTGCGCCTTGAGGTCGAGCTGATGGGTGCTAGTCGCGGCAATGGCAGCTAATTGCTGCTGTAGGGAAGACATATTTGATGTTGATTAAAGGCACCTAGGCATGAAAGTCGATCCTGTGGCTAGTTCTCGGTATTCCATTGGGTTTGCGAACCTTACTGTAACAGCGGCTGTAAGAAGGTTGCAGAAGTCTTTCGTTCAAGTTTGCGAAAGATGAACTTTGAACAAAAATTCCAATCTGCCAAGATTTCTTGCATTAGCGCGCATCGGGGGAGGAGGCACGGGCCACTCCGCAATGACCGACTGGCCGGCGCATCTTGCCTTGCACATCAACAACAGTCGACAGCGAGAGACAAGACAAGCATCTCGTCTACAAATCGACACATACATGAGATCACACATCAGCCTCTTGGGAGTGACTAATTATCAGATAATTCATACCACACATAAGATGAACCAACTCGTTATCTGCAGCGCATACTTTGTTGAAGCAGCTATATAACCACTTACCAAACGCCTGCCCCGTCTGCCAGGCACGGGGTTTTGGCTACGGATGACCGACACGACTGCCATCTTGAGTTACCTATCGTAATCCTGGTTAGATTTCACGCTATCTCTTATCATGGCTTCCAACGTGCCCAAATTCTCAAGCTTCCGGCCGAAATCCAGAACTGAGCCCAGGCAACCTCCAACCCAAGAAAGATCTCCGAAAGATGACAGTCATGGCAAGCCCGCTGACAGGGACAATCAAGAAAGGCGAAGAAAAAGTCATAGATCTAGCAGGGACCGAGAGGATGATTTACGTGCAAGATCTGAAAGACGCCACAGAGCGGACCGCCAGAACGAACATGTCAAAGAGGATTTAACCATTCGACAGGGAAAAGGTCATCACTCAATACGAACTGCTTCTTTAGAGTCGGATGTTCCTAGAATGGGGCAGACACGTAAAACAGCTGCCGATTTACCGTACTTCATTGATCGCAGAGGTGATCCAGACATATTGAACTACGGAACACTCAATACCTATGATACCCCGCCATATCGGCGTTACGGTTATGGCGCACTTCTAGGATTGCCTACTTATGTGAAGATTGACAGGATCAATAGCTCTGACAAAGCTCTCTATGTTGTCGATGCCACATACCGCCGCCAAGAACGGCGCTTGCTCTCCAAACGTCAAAAGGAGCCCAATCGGCTCCTGCGAGTGGTAAAAGCAGGTCCAGATGGAGATCAACATACCGCGGACTATATCCCACTTTCAAAGACGGATAAAAGGAAGAGGGACCACAGCTCAGACTCAGATGGAGCAGACTATAGGGCGATTGACTCCGAGAGACATCGTTCACCGAGCGCCGATCTTGATTACGAACCAGGAGGCAATGAGGATGCACATGTCGCCGAACTCAAAGCGACGAATTCAGAGTTGATTCGCCGGACTCGAGATCATCCAGAAGATGTTAAAGCATGGGTTTCCTTGGTGGAACACCAGGACGCGATGATGGCCTTAGATCGCTCGACTGCCAACTTGACCACCTCCGACCGAGTTCACTTGGCAGATGTAAGAATACACATGTACGAGCAAGCGATCCGAAAAAGTGGTTCCAATGAGGAAAATATGATTCAATTATACCTTGGACTCATGACCGAGGCATTGAGATCTTGGGACAGCACCCGATTATCGAAGAAATGGGATGACATTTTGACAAAATTTCCGCACTCGTTGGACTTGTGGATTAAGTATCTCGACTTCAAGCAAAATGATTTCGGCAGTTTCAAATACGAGAATTGTAAAGTAGCATTCGGCCGGTGCTTAAGAACTCTCATCACAACAAACAAGTCCACCCCGCCGGAGTCTTTGGTACATGTTATGCTCCGGCTGACATCAATGATTCGAGATTCTGGTTATCGGGAGATAGCTCTATCTATATGGCAAGCTCTTCTTGAGTTTCACATCTACCGTCCTGTTGATTTGAGTGGAAAATCAATCGCCGAATGCCTCGAAAGTTTTGAGGAATTCTGGGACAGCGAAGTGCCACGCATTGGCGAACCAAACGCGAAAGGCTGGTGTAACTGTGTCCTCAACGGTTCAATGCCAGTTCTTGCCGAACCACAAACCCTCCGACGCCCCGCGGGTTCTCCCTCTTTGAATACATTCGGCGAGGATGAAACCGAACATATCACCAACTTGTATTTCGCAGGACGGACAACCCATGAAGTTGGCGAAGACGATCCCTTCCATACGATCTTCTTCGCTGATGTAGCAGAGTATCTGCAACTGATGCCCCAGAATATCCCAGGCACTCTTTTACTTGATGCATTTCTTTATTTTCTCGGCTTACCACCGCTCTGCCCGTCTCAGCTATATCATGCTGTTTGGCTCAGAGACCCTTATCTACACTTCCGCAACCCCAATAGCCAACTAGATACTTTTCAGTCCGGGAACCTCGCGCAGGCGATGAGGACTTTTATGCAAGGATCGATGTCCGTGCAGATGACCACGGAACTCCTATTCGACTGCGGCTTTCGGTCCATTCATCAGACCAGCACAGCCCTTGTAGCACAACGTACACTGAAACTCATGGCATCAGATACTACCCAGGTTGATGCCATTGGGGAATATCTCTTGGCATTGGAACTTCATATCTTTCCCTCTGAGGTCTTCAAAACGGCCAAGGAACTTCTGAAAGCGAACCCCTCAAGTCTTCGACTCTATAATGCTTATGGTCTTGTCGAGTCCGGTCGTGGCAAAACGGAGAAGTCTCAACAGGTATTCGAAGCAGCTCTGTCCATGCAGAGCGAGTCTCGGCCACTTGCGACTCTCGATAGTCTCCATCTATTTAGCAACTGGGTTTGGGAGGGGGCACGAAGCGGTTCAGCTGCCGATACCCTGTGGCGACTTGTATCTCCCCGTGGGCAAGTACCACAACAGTCAGCTGAAGAGCCAGACCAAGCAGCAATTTTGCGAGCACGAGCTCTATTCCAGGAGGGGAATGACCGGGCTTCGCTAGCTAATGACTATCAGTCTGCCACCCTGTTCACGTCACTTCTCGCTCTTCTTGCTTATATACTAGAAGACAAGAAAGCGGAGGCAGGGCTCACACACTTCGAAAGATTGTCAGATTGGCTACTTGCGCATAGAATGTCACACGGTCCAGCGGCAGAGCTTCTTGCACAGGCCGTTGCACACTTTCTCATGCATCATGTGTCACACGCCCCCATTGTCAAGCCTGCGCTGTTGCGGATGACGCTCGACCCTCTTATTATTCGTTTCCCTACCAATACCCTGCTGTTGAGCTTATACGCAGCGAACGAAATTCGCTTTTCGATCGAAGGCCGTGTAAGAGACACGCTACAGCAGAGAGTCCTGGGGAACGGAAGGGAAAATAGTATTTTCGGTTGGTTTTTTGCCATCCGATACGAGATGCTGAGAGGTGAGATTGCGGGTTCCACTAGTCATTCTATTCGCGCCTTATTCAAAAAAGCCGAAGATGACATTGGAGCTCACTGTCCCGCGTTATGGATCAGTCATGTGCTGTTCGAGCTGGACGAGGCTACGAAGGAGCGGGCAAGAAGACCATCGAAGAAGCAAAGACACGAGGGCAAAGGTCCTAAGAACGAGACTAGACTTGAAGAGCACTACCGGAGGGTCAAGGAAACCTTCTTTCAGGGATTGACGTCCCTCCCGTGGTGCAAAGACTACATGATGCTAGCCTTTACTCATCTGTATGACCAGATATTGACCACGGAGGAGCTGAGGAGGGTTTACAACGTTATGGTCGAGAAGGAATTGAGATTATTCGTTGAGTTGGATGCAAACTAAAATCAGGTGCAACATGCTACGAGCTCCATACCAAAAGTTTCGCATTCTGCAAGGCAGCGGCTAATAGTTTTCACATAAGTCAAGGTCCTACATTTAGCTAAAATCGTTACATATTTTGCTCACCAGCATTTCCTTGTCAGTAAAGTTTCACGTTGTTTGGCGACTACGTAATTGTGTGCGATCCCTCGGAGGAATGCATGCTGACCAGCATAGCCACTGACCACTGACTCTACTCAAGCTTTTGGCTTTTGATAGCACCACCTCTAATCCATTTTCGATTTGTACGTCTACCTTCAACCAAAATGATTCAGATTGGATAAGGAACACTGACAGTAAATTTACGAATAGAAACTGATCGGAAGAACAGGATCAGCTGTCATTAACACTTTCCCTCTACGTTACAATCGTCACATTTCGAAGGCTACCACTCTGAACGCGAAATTAACGTGTATGCATGGAATTCCCCCCCCAATCTGTTCCGAGTAATCGAACCACGAGGAACGCCTGAACGGGCGTTCAAAACTGGCCCCCTCCAGAAACGGCAGATACCACCAGACCTACCGTGTACCCTGCACGTGCGAAATCCTTCGCGCGTTCGCTCGAAGCTGACATAAGATCGTTATAGAGCACATATAGGAGCCGCGTATATGCAGAGTCATTCTTGCCAGAGTTTCAACGTCAATCGAGATTGATGAAACTGCCGGGACACACCAATATGTGATTGAATTATTCAACTTCACCTATCAAAAGCGAGATAGAAGGAAATTGACATAATAGAAGGGTGAATAAAGGATCAGGGCGGACATATAATCGTGAGATATTGGGTGAGTTCACCAATGAAATAGATGTTTTGTGGATTGTTTCCTTGAGAGGTTAGCATAGCTCGTTGAAGCTGTGGTGGCAGTGGAATAGATTTGTCAATGCAATAGAAGACGTCAAGCTTGTCAAGAATTGAAATGCTCTGTAGAAAAGCTTTGCAAAAAATATATAAAAGGCAGCTGCTTCCACGACCGTGAACTACCTCACCATCACCAACTCTGATCTGCTCTCATCTGAAGACTTCAACCCACAGATATTGCTTTCATCTAATCTCGTTCAAAATGAAGACTACCTCTTCCACCGCTGCCATCCTTGCCACCCTCCTCGCCACTACCATGGCATCTCCCGTCCAGAAACGCGAGGTCTCAGGTTCGGTCACTCTCTTTCCAGAGACCAACTTCGGTGGCACAGGCTACACTATTTCCTTCACCATCGACGGCCAAGGAGCTTGTGTTGAGCCTTCTCTTCCAGCCTCCATCGATAACCAGGCCTCTTCTGTTCAGTTGAGCGGCGAGAACGCTGGGTTTTACTGCAGGCTTTATGAGTGAGTTTCTCCTCTTTCCTCCAACCACCCTGTTTGTAGTGCGTAGGTCGCACATTTTGCTAATATAAATTGCAGCGGACCGAACTGCGATCCAGATTCGCAACAAACGTTCTTCTTTTCGACGAACATTGTGGATTTGGCGGATTTAGATCAACCATTGGATAATGCGGCGACCTCGATGTGGTGTGCTCAGCAGAGCGGTTAGACCGTATGCGTGTGGTGTGACACAGGCGACTGTGGACGTACCTGTTTTGGGAGAGGGGGTGTTGAACCAGACTGCTCATGGTTGGCAAATTGTACTTGTGTATCTAGCCTTGATTCTTGCTGCTATACAGCCAAATTAAATGGACTTTGCTGGGTTCCACTTGGAGATGTTGACTCAACACATTTGTGAGGTTTGCTGCCATTGAAATGGTATCAATGTAGTTCTATCAATATTGTAAGTTCAGACCGGTGTGCATCTGCAGTCAAACTTGGTTTCGCAATACTTCCTTACTTTCTACACAGTATATTACAGTGTATATATTCACCAAGAACAAGATTGGCTAGTAATAACTTGGGTCTATGTACACACGCTGAAACCCGCCATCGAACGAGAGTATGCGCGCCTTCATATTCCTTTTCGCCTTTACGCTGAAAACCTGGCTAGTGAAGTTATTTACTTATACACTGGTTTGCATTCATATCTGGTGGATTTTGAACTGGTTTTGATGATATTACATTTAATCCATTCTTGATTCATGATTCATACTTCTTAAAACGTTTCGTCGACACAGGTGTTCTCTAGGCATTACGCTGACAAACACGTTGATGACATGATTGTCATCCATCCTAGGTCCTTTAGGTCTACCCCTACGGTTATTCCTTGATCTTAACACTATCGCTCGGTATCCCTGGATTTCTCATCCAAAATTTGCGTAGTGACCATGGGTCTAGCCTCTACTCTCGGTTCACCCGCTTCAGCGTCCCTGACCTCTGCGACAGAGGTTTCAATGCCGAGTGAAGGAACTTGTAGAGACTGCACACTCTTCTCTGTATTCTTGACCAAACGGTTCAACACGATGAACTCAACCTCCAATTTGATTGCGCAGATAAGTGGAAAACACATGTATCTCGCAATGTAAATCTTCCGGCATAAAAGAAAGTTCTGAACCACATCAAGCAGCAGAACGATGCTGTTAGCAGTTATCAGCAATTTGAACGTTTTTGCATCCCGTCTTTTCGACCGCTCGGAAGCAAATGCCTCGGATTCCTTCATACGTTTCCAGTACAGGTAGACGTATGCCACTGAAAGGATCAGGTCTTGGCCGGTAAAGACGCAGTCTATCCACGAAATATGGTTCATTATGCGTCTTGAAAGGAGTGTTTTCTGGAGTGAGATGATAGCTGTCTGAACAACAGACATCGTGTGTCCGAGAAAGGCGCAAACGACAATCATGCTTAGCATGCATCGTATTATCCAAGGATCGTCCGTTATTAGATGTAGCCGGGAATAGAGAACTAGCCCGAATCCAGTTAAGATGAATATCTGAGCAAAAAGGTATGGCAAGGAGAAAGCGAGGCTAGTCACAGGAAGGATAAAGATTCGGAACAGAAGCGCCATGATATACATCAAGATGCCCGTCGATACTATGATGAGAGACCTTCAAGTGATTAATGTTGACGCCACGACTTGATGTAGTTCAGCTCTTACCAGAAATACAAAGTATCTCTGCGCTTAAAGCGAATTATTGTACGACCAATGAGCTGCAAGACCAGCTGTGTAGCGACTGCAGTGATCGCTGCATAAATGCAGAAGACGGAAGGATTCCATGGTATGTGATAGCCGTAATCGTTGAAGTTGCACGAAATATCGTGCCAGTCATAAGTCGCGAAGGGCATGATCCCGCATGGGTCATTGGTGTTTGGGATACTCATTCTGGTGTTCGCAGAGAGGCCACTGCTCAGTTCACAAAGTTGAGAATGGAGATGCGTTGGCGAACGGACGAGGATCCAGTGTATGCTTATAACTACAGAATTGATTCCGATGCTACGCTCGGCTATCGGCCATAGTATATACGGCGTGGGGTTGTCGGAATCAATCGACATCAAGCCGGCATCGTTATTGATGTTATTGCTTCTAGTTGCGCGCTCGCTTCGTAGCAGGATTTGCCTATTCAAGGAAGAACACGTAGTAGACGATATGTTCAAGGTAAAACTATAAATGAATCTAGCAGGCGGGGAGCCCGACGGGCCACTGGTAGCTTTCAGTCCTTATCCCTTTATGACAAAAGATAATAGTCAACCGGGGCCAGCACAATACGATCATCAGCCAAATTTGGCATTACTAACCAATACGAGGCTCTGTTTATCATGATATAGGTCGCTCGTCGCATCCGATCGATCGATGTGTGGTGTCCTGCTCTTACAAAATAGGTAACTTTTCCTTCGGTTCGATGAAGCGAAGCGCTGAAGTTGACTTGATGCCTTGGTCCGGCCTATCAGCATCGTTGAATCAAATGGATGAAACATCATTTTGGCAGTAGAACTCGGAGATAAGCAATTCAATGAGTGGAAAACCTGAAACATCCTTGTTCAATTATCTATCAGGACATGGTAAAATCTTTTACGTTGTGGAGGTAACCAATTTTGCGTAACTACACTAATGCATGAGTCAGCATTTGTAGCTTGAATCATGGTTGTGGGCAAAGACCCTTGAAGTTGATTCAAGCAAAGAGGCTCTGAGAGTTCAATGTCCAACGGCCAGGTTGGTCAATACGTTTGGGCAAGGAGTATTGTGAAATCAACTGCACAGTTCTGTGGTGCGTTCTGTCTAGGCCTTCGGGTACAGGGACAGGTTTGATTTGTTGAATGGTGGTTAGCGCAGGTCAGCCTCGTAGAATTCCATGGGTCGGAATTGAACGGTGAGAACTATGCAGCGAAACCTAACTATAATTGCTCGATAAGGAACAATAAGATGAATCACAATATCCCGAAAGTTGAAGGTTCTCGCAATGATTCTCCTTAGGAATAGGGAAACTAATGGCCCATTTTTGACCGGCAATCTCTTCATAGCCTAATGTTTGTACGTGAAAGAAAAGCGTCATATCTCATGCCATATACATCCACTGACAACATCACAGTGATAACCTTATTCAATAATGCCAGATCCAACAATTCACGCTCCGATCTTGCTGATCAAGAAATTCGGCGCCGGTCCAGCAGCCTCATCGGAATACTCAAAGTGCGCTGGTGTTATAACCAAAGTCCCATCGCAAACGAGATCGCCCGACTCGCAGTACACCTGCAACTTACTGCTCGAGAAATTAGGGATCGCGCCGTTGTTCTGCTTGTTCCTGGTATAGCCGAAGAACACGACGCCTTTGACCTGGTTTGAGACTGCAGAGCTGAGGGTGGAAATGGCACCAGCGATAACAGCTGTACCTTGACTGTTGTCGAATGTTAGCTTTGTGATTTTGGTGGATATTGGTAGGAGGATCTAACCTGTATCCTCCGGCAGTGATTGCAGCGTTGGGGCACTTTGAACGGGCTAGGTTGAAGAGCCTGACAGCCTCATTGATGGCAGCGTCACTTGTACCCTTGGGAAGCAGATTTGATATCAGATCCGCAGAGTAGGGCCCCCCAACACCCTGAACCCAGACATTAGCAGCCCCATACCGGGCCTCCAACTTGTCTGCAACAAGAATTCCTTCCCCGTCGCCCTAGTAGAAGGAGTCAGATTGATTTCGTCGGAATTGCAAGTGGATGATACGTACCATGTTGCCAGCTTCAGTCGAGCCACGTGCATAGATGAAGATTGCCTTGGGGCATGCTGAGCTGCTACCGCTCTCCAATTCGGTTCGTGTTGTGCTGCTTGATTGACGGGGCGAAACAACGTCGACGGGGATGGCAATCGCTAAAGAAGCGAGGGAGAGGACGGAAAGAAACTTCATCTTGAAAAGCAAGACTTCTCGTGAAGATGGGATGAGCTAACTGGAGGTGGACTTTCCTGGAGTTGGAGGGAGAGTTGCTGGTTGTTTGATGCGAGGCATCGTGCCAATTTATATCTTCCATCTTGCCCACAAGATTCATGTACCAAAGGACATGACATCCTCTTCTGGCGCGAGTGTCCGTTCAATGGGCTAGCGGTCCATTTAGTCACTTCGTAGGGCGCTGCACTTCGTTCGGAGCTTGGAAATTATTTGAGCCATCCGTGGGTTGAGATGCGATAAACATGTATGCAACCATGTCTCTGGTCCCCGGTTGAACTGTACCAAGTTCACACCGGTACCTGGACGATCGCGATGTTAAACAAGTCAGTGGTCGATAACTCGGCCCAAACTGAACCCATGGGGTTTAGTTAGATGCATGATAGATGAATTGCAAGCCCAAGAGTGCTCAAAGTAATCGAAGATCCGACGATCCCTGGCAGCCGCATTGAAGTTCGCACATCTTGAGGTGCCAGCGTGACTGTCTACGGTGCCGGGGTTGAGTATACCCCGCAATATCCACGGCCACCTAAGCCCAGTTTATTCCCTTCGGAGGTATGCACCCCGCAGGTTTCCCCATCACTGAAGCCGGGCGCTAGGAAGAATGTACCATTTCGATGAAGCGTGCGCGGTTTGTTTGGGAAGGAGATTTAAGTACAAGGCTTTTATCAGTCCTGGTGCGCATTGACGGAGCAGTCAGGAACGGTAGGTCAATTCGTCTGCCTCGGTATTGCGCTCGACGCACGAGGACTGGCAAAGGGAAGATTGAACATTCAATTGGACAGATCAAAAATTGCTACTCTGTACGATGCCTTTGCCCTTGTACATAGCTGGAAAGAGAACCAAGCTCGCGAAGACATGAGCGTTGACAGGTTCTTTGGTTCATTGGCGAAAGACGCAATACTCTAGACTTCAAGAACATGAACACACAGTTCCATAGCTCAGGTTACTATACTTCTAAAATTAACCGCCGATGTTGATGTTGGTGTAGATTCTTCGTCTTATTCACAAAATCCTTCACGACGAGGGAAAGGTTAGAACACTAAGAAGCATGTTAATGTTGCTCAAAAACTACAGGTTAAGATATCCTTGTTCGCATGTTTTAATGACTACCAGGCCCTCAGACCTCTGTCACCCGCAATTACAATTTATTCCAAAGCTATGCTGATACGTCGTTGTATGGTGGCGGCGAACGTTCAAAGGAGAATGATTGGACTGGATTGGAAGTAGACGAGCTTAAGTTTCTAGCTTGATCCATAGCAGCGGAAGTGATACCACTTTGATTACGCAGTCAGTATTCTCAGAGACCATCCTCTAATTTCATCAATTCCACATAAGACCCAATTGGGTTAGGTTGTGTAGTGTAGGGAGAGGTCATCTACCTTCTCAGTCTCTATAGGCATTGTGCATCGTCTTCAATGAATCAACTCATATGCCCACCATCATCCCGACCAGGCATCAACACCATGTCACGTGCTCACTCCGTTGCCTAAATCACCACCCCAAGTATATAAACCCCCCAAAATCCCGTCCAATTTAGAATTCCTCAGCTCTCTTTGCCATTTTGGCTTAGATCAAGTGTAGTATCTGTTCTTCCATAGCGTAACTGCTTGGACCCGGGGCTTATCGGGCCTCTTACCACTTTACCTTTTATTTTTACACTCAGTCTGAGCGAACGCCACTTGCTTGCTCGTTGGATCGCCCTGGACATTGTGTCGCCAGTATACTCCGCACTACTTCTGGCTGATGCGAACTAAGTCTTGTCTTCATTTTTTTCATCACTGGTCCTGGTTGATCTGGGACTGTGAGGAAGATTGAATTGTAGTCACATGCATGGTGGCTGTCTTCGCTCACGTGCTACCTAACGGGAAGCTTCCTGTGGTGAAACAGCAGAACCAAGTTTCCCGCATTGCAGTGAAGTAGCTTACCTACTATATAGCATGGACCCTGCTGCAAGTGCATAGAACACTGTTGTCTCGAAATAATTCCGAATATCTTTGAGCGCTGTACACTTTTTTATATAGTCTATCAACGCCATGGGTTACTCACACAAGAGGGTTTAGTGAGCATATGTTGTACGTCCGTTCCCGAGACATGTGCCCCTGATATTGTCCATCATCTTGTCACTGATAGGCTGTGACGCTGGCAGCCGTGGCCCGTACGCCATGGTGTTTGCTCAACCTTCCAGCCTTAAAGCCCAGCTTCCAGCGCAGCTTTACTCTCATTCCTTATCAAACGATCCTTCGTTTTCAGAACCACTCAGTTTTGATCTCTCGTACCGATTAGTGTTTCTGTGGTATCTTTATGTTCAATTGCCTTCCGTGGACTTCGTCAAAACACGCCTATCTGCGCCTTTCACCCTGGTCCCCGCTCCTTCTCCTTGAGTACAAGGACAAAATTTTCCAGATTTGTACGCTTTATCATCAAGACACAATACAATATCAATGGCTCCTTCTACCGAAGTCGGAGACCGCAGGTGAGGTCACTGGTTCTAGCTGCTCCAGCAAGCCTGCTAACATACCTTGCTTTTATTAGTAACGACCTTTGGGCTCGCGCAGTGAAAGAGCTCTCGGACAACGACAAGCGTATCACCGATGACGATATCTACAGCTCCGATAGGCTCCAGATCCTTAACGACGTGCACGCCGCCGCCATGAATTCTATGCAACAGAACGAAGAGGCCAGATGGAAATACACTCGCAAGAATGGGAAGGTTGTTATATTGAGGGACGTGTTTGGAAAGATTGTTGGGTGGGTCGACGTGTTCAAGGATGTCGGCGATGTTGCCGTTCAGCATGATCCTGCGCATGCCGCTCTCCCTTGGGCGGGGATTCGGTTCATTTTACAGGCAGATCGCGCTCTTGGACTCTTGAAGGCAGCTACTGACCTTTATTGCAGATCGCTATCAATGATTTCAAGAAACGAGCATCAGTGATTGCCGATCTTGAGGAGATATCCGAGTGCATTTGCAAGTTCGTTCTTGTCGAGAAATTATATCTTCAGGGCACGTCAGAAGCGGTGAAGGAGCTAGAAAAGGGTGTGGTCAAACTCTATGCAAGTATCTTAAGCTTCTTGTCCAAGGCAATCCGCTATCTCGAACAGGGGACCCTGACTACGTGTATGCTTTCCACAATATGGACAATTATTGACTCTCGGTCAGAAAAAACGATCAAAAGCACATTTGCCTCAGAATCGGACCTTCGAACGGGTCTCGGCGACGCCCGCCAGGCAGAAAAGGAGGTTGAGGCTTGCATGCGGCTAGTAGATCGACAAGGTTCGAAGCGACCCGCATAACGCTTGAACGACGCTGATACTTTCACAGATAACATTGATAGATATGCACAAGTGCTACGTGCAATGGCAGGGGCTGAGAACATCCTAAACGACGTCCAGGGCGGTCTCAAAGGTCAGAACATCTGTAAGCTAGCTAGATACTGGCTAACCATATAAAGATGCCGAGCGTGCAAAGATTCTTGAGTGGCTCTCTCCGGAGCCGTACATGCAGCATCATCAACAATACCACCAGGACTTTCTAGACGGAACTGGGCAATGGCTGCTATCTGATCCTGTCTTCAGAGACTGGAGAGGCGACACAGATTCCTCCATTCTATTGCTTCATGGAATTCTTGGATCTGGCAAGAGTACACTTGTGTAAGTGTGCTTGTATGTCTAACCTAAGTGCACCCGTTACTAATGTGCTCAGTTCGTTGGTGATAGAGAAGGCTCTTGTGGATTATAAAAGCGACCCTCGCTCAAAGATGGTCTTCTTCTATTGCTCACGAAACCCATTGGAGCATACGCGTTCTAAACCTCAGGCAATACTTGCTAGTCTTGCGAGACAATTATCCTGTGCTGAACCGGGAAAGCCTTTACTGGCACCTGCCGTCCAGCTTTTCAAAGAAAGGCAGATGAACGGGTTTGCGTCTGCATCACTTACGATGGAAGAAAGCCTGAAGCTTATTTTACAACTCACTCCATTCTACGATTCGATCACTATCGTGATAGACGCCTTGGATGCATGCAACCCTCAAGAGCGACCTGGGCTACTTAGAGCTCTAGAAGACATTATCCGAAGGTCGACCAGTCCCGTCAAGATATTCATATCGAGTCGCACCGATCAAGATGTCTCACATTTACCACATTGTCTAAAACTCGAGATTGACGCCCAAAGAAACAGTGACGACATTGCGCGAGTTGTAAAAGGTCAAATTGAGAAACTCGTAGCATCTGGAACGCTGCTAAATGAGAGCGACTCGGTGGAAGATATGAAGGAATTCATCGAAGCTAAGGTGATCGAGGGTGCTGGTGGCATGTAGGTTGAAGTTGACGATAGTTTTAGCATTATACTGACATTGGCTTCTAGGTTCCGTTGGGCAAGCATGCAGCTCAAATATCTTTGCTCATTCAAATCTGATTACGACATTAAGAACAGCCTCGGTCGACTTCCACCAGACCTGAATACCCTGTACGATGAGATTTACGATATTGTTTCTATACCTCCATGCAGGAACGAGGCAGCAATTTTCAAGAATGCAATTTGCTGGCTATTGTGTGCCCGGACGAGGCTGCGAGCCCAAGAATTCCTTCATGTTGTGTCATTTAATCTCCAGTCGGACCGTAACGAAGCCGTTGTATCAATAGGCCGCGTGCTCGAGATTTGTAACAACTTCGTTGTCTATGATCATCAGCTGGAAACCTTCCGCTTTGCCCACTGGTCCGTCCAAGAGTATTTGAAGCAGAAGGTCGAATTCAACAGCTCGGAAACGAACGCTCTGACGGCAGAAGTTTGTCTCCACAATGTACTGTCCGCCGACTCAAACTTTTCATCCCGGAAATTGCTTTGGAACTTAGGTTTGCACGCGCATTCATCTCAGTATGATTTTGAAGAATTGCGCAAATACGCAGATGCTCAATGGCCCCACCATTGCCGGGGAGCAGAGCACAAAAGGAAGTCTGGGAACTTGAAGCCAATATTACAACATGTGTTTGGTCTTGGCGGCACGAACACGAACTCCGCTCTTGTCCACTGGATCAAACGGATACAGAAGTCTAGAGGAATACATCTGGACTGGTTCGGAAGATTGAATCTAAGAGACTCTGTTGGGGATCTAGATTCAGATTTGTCTATCCGTTTGTTGGCTTCATGCGCTTTTGACTTCAGCGAATTATTAGAGGACATATTGAAAGATCCAGCTATACCATTGCAGATCACGCCCAAGAGCTGCCAAAATCTCTTGAATGTCGCCTTGATCAACCGAAGTAGGGCGTGCATAAGGATTCTGCTGGGATCAGATCAGCTTATGGCTACAAGAACTCCAAGCAACACGTTCACGGCATATCTTCTCAATCGAGTTCAGAAAATATGTCAGTTGGTCACTCCAGCTGCACTGTCCTGGATATTTGATACAATGGCACAGCCTCCTGACCTGCATGGAGACAATGCGGTGATCTGGGAAGAGGCAGTTTTTATGACTGCAAGGAACCTTAACAACGATAAGGAGGCTATGACACTTCTCCTTGACCGGTACGGAGACACCATCCCGATCACAGAGAGGATACTTGAATTACTTGTAGGAAGTGAAAATGGTAAAGATATCATGACACTCCTGCTCGCCCGGCGCAGAGACGAAGTCGTGATTACAGGGGGTTTGTTTACTTCAGCTCTGAGGAACTACAAAAGCGGTCACGAGATTTTGGCACTCCTTCATGCTCAGCGCAGCAATGTCCGATTCGCGGAAGACTGTGAGGATCTTCACGAAGCCTTGCACGTGGCCAGCACACTAGATCTTTAACACTTGGCGCCTATCTACCGTAATTCAGTCTTCAGACACCAATAGTCACGACAATAATCAAGAAATCATTCTTATTCAATTCAAATATTAGGTCATTATCGCATGTCTTGGAGTTGCTACAAAGTCAAGGACATCCAGAAGAAGGTTCCTCCTTATAAACGAGAGAGTTAGTGCACGGGTCCCTCCACGTTGCTCAGGGCTACATAGATGCTCTCTAGGTTCGTATTTGAACTCAAAATCTACTAGTACATGTGGGCTGGTCTTGTATTTGCCGCTTTGGACCATTTGGAGTATGGTGAAGGTTAGACACATTTGGAATAAAGGTAATTGGACCGAAAGTAAAAAAAATACGGAACATTGACGAGTTGCCATTTGGAGTGGTAGTGGAGCCAACGTTTCTGAACTTTCCTCACTGCTTTCTCTTCCGGTGACCCTATCAGGCTCTGCATACGGATACATACTCTACCTCTTGGTAGGTGGATATCCCCCAACAGACTCCGTCAATGTCTGCTGCACAGTGACTAGCCCATCGCTAAGCCCCCAATTGCAAACTCCCGATCCACCGCAAACCTGCCTCATATTGAGCCCAATCTTAAACTTAGCGGACCCCTCATAGGTCCTTTGTATCAATTCATTATAGGGCCTCATTTCCCTGAACTCTTTGATGTCGACATTGAAGTCTCCTTGCGGCGCATACTCCCCATCCCCTTCACGAATCGTGACGGTGAATGTTCCGAAGGCGTCACCAGCTATTTCGCCGTCGCCGGTTTGCACCCCGTTGAATTGACAAGGTTGAGGTACGCCCCAGGGAATGTCTTCCTTCTTGATCCACGAAATTGTGCAGTTGGACCAGAGGGGTGAGAGGACAACATTCCCGTTGTGTGGAGCACTGCGGACTGGTATAGTATTCGGGTTGTTGATCCAGATGGTGATGGTGCTGTGAGGGTCGTTGCCTGGTCTGCCGGAGGGACTGTGGCCGCCCACACCAGTGATCTCCCATGGGAGAAGTTGGGTTGTTTGGCGCTGGATGAGTGGGGATGCACTGGCGACCGTTGCGAGGAGTAGGGCTGTGAGTTGCATTTTGGTGGACAGTTGGTATTTTATTGAGAATAATGGAAGATAATGAATTTTATGCAGAAGCGACTGATGGTGGGATTGTGAACGAGACGATTGATGCTGCCTGATTTTGAATGAGCAGCTGGGTTGTGGAGCTTTATAGTCGACGAAGCAAAGGTAATTGTATCACCTCGTGCGGCCTGCAGATAATTGCACTGGGGCATCTTGACAGGGTTTCGGGATACATAATTTCAATATTCTGCATGCAGATCCAGGTAATCATGTCTAATTATAGAGAATGCCCGAATGCTTTCTGATCCGAAGGTTCTCGCGGGTAGTGTTCACACCATGCTTCATTAGTCGGGCACTGCAATTCTGTATTGCCATGGGAGTCTTATTGGATTGGATGTTAATCTTTAAATGTCGATTCAAAGCGCATAGAGAAAGAGACTTTTCCTCGGTTTCTTTAATACCCACGCATGGCAGATTTATCTATCATCCTATCTTCATGTTCTTACAGATGTCGCTAACCAAGATCAAATCACCCCTACCCTACCCTACTCACATCCTCCGCAACTCCCCATTTTTCACTGAGCACCGACCGACCCGCAATTCGTAGAGACGGACCAAAGCCTACCGCACACTATGCTAAACCTAAAATCACGAAACACAAGACACCACGGGAACATTTGACATCTAATTCTGAAGACCAAGGGTAAAGAACGCTGCACTGGCTTACGCGGTGTCTTCAGGATGCGAGGGTCATGCACGACGTTGGAAATGCAGAGTCATCATTCTGTACCACATTGTCTTTGCTATAATGAGTTTATGATAATTCTCTCTCTATTCCGAGCCTACTCAGGTATCTGCATTGATGATGCCATGGGGTAATGGAAAAAGGGGACTAGAAAATGGAATACGAAGGGCAAGCGGAGGAAACGTTTCACCAACTCGCCTAAGTAGGAACGACTACTCTGTACCCATAAAGCCTATTTCCAGCGCCCGCCATCTTTAGCCATCAAATCCAACGCTTTTTACGACCACGAGTTTGAATGTACGTCCGACTCGGCACGATACTACATCTATAGTCTTCTGTCAATACGGGTGCGACGGCAAGAATTTCCAAAGAAAAGGGTCATGGTGATGGAAAGACTAACCATATGATAATGTGAGTCGACTTAGTAGGGCTTTTGAGGAATGAACGAGAGAGGAATGCTGAGTCCACCGCCAAAGGCCGGGGCGCCCTTGAGCTGATAATCAGCATTCTCCACACCTTCGTACCAGCCATAACATTTTTGAACATCATCAAGGCGATGCGCACTGTACAGAATGTCAGAGATCCTACTTGAGTTGTGAAGAGACGATGCGGGTGTGGCGTCGACGCTTACCCCAGCTCGATCCATGCCGGCTTCTTCCCTGGTTGGAGACCTGGGATCGGATCGGTCTTAGCGACCCATTCTTGGACTTCTTGAGTAAGTTTGGCTTTTTGCGGGTGGTTGGCCCAGCCAGGTTTGAATTTGATCTCGGGAGACATCTTGAGGTGGCGAAATGATTTGATTCGGACAAAGATTGAGAACTTGATTTTATGTTCTAGGAGAGGTAGTTGATATTGCTTGATGATGTTCCCAATGTCCAACGAAAACTATCATATTTATACCCATTGACACATGCAACTTTGAGGAATCCGTTCTGGAATTATTCGATTCACTGCTTCAGCAGTGCAAGGCTGCGGAGGCGTTAGTCTTGCGCTGTTTGCGCAAGCCACATGGAGGGAAGATTGTGAGGACGAAGCGGATGATGCACAGCCGACCCTCCACCACAAGCGAACCAGATGCAGCTTCAAAATCAACAGATGCGCTGTGGCTGGTGGGAGCAACAAAGCTAGTCTTGGAACCGAGGAACATCCAGCTCGAAACCTTTCCGCGGGGCTGCCGATGCTCGTACTGTCTCTGCATTGGAACCCTGCGGTGGCTCGCAAGGCAGCGGGAACGAAAGAACGTCACAGCTGAGGCGGGGTGTGTTGTGTTGCCAATACGAGGTCTTGCTTGAATGGGGATTGATTGAACGAATGTGGATATCACGCGACTGTTCCCAATCGCAGGCGGAGTATCGCATGACTTCAAACCTACCTCGTAACTTGTACCTGTACCACATGCACCCACCAGAAATGTAATGTAGAGACTTAAGACTATCGTCCTCTAGTAGTTCGAATCAGAAAGGCGATGCATTCGAAATTCGTCAAAGCTGGGGTTTCATTGGCTATCGCGAGGCCGTCTGATACGTACTCCAAAATCCAACACATTATGATTCTGATTCCATGTATCGCAACCAGAACAACTAATTAGGAAGGACCGATCCAGGAATCATGTCGAGCCCTATGTTGCGATTAGACAACTTCCTTCACAAATTTGGATAATAGACAAGATTCACTCACATGTATCGTCACCAACATCTTCCTTCACTGTCGTCGGAACAGTACATTTCATTGCCTCCTCAGGAGTCTGGTCAAGTAGCTCTGAGCATTTGTCATTGTTGCATCGGGCATTCATAGCGCGCTGCAAAGAATCACCCTTCCAACCGAACCTAGTCATCGTCAATGATTATCAATAACACACCGCCGCTGAACGAATGCTCACATGTAATCACCATGATTGCCGTGGCCTGTTGCGTCGCCCATGGAGAACACAAACGGCTGGCTCCCATCTTCCGGCCAGAGGTCCTTATTGTTCCATGGCCGCGAGTCGAACATAACTTCGAACATGAGCTGCGGAAGATGTACTGGATGAGTTTCTGGGCATTTTCCTCGCTGCGATTCTGGTGTGATTGGTCGTACTGCGACGGGATCGGCGTAGGGCTCGAACGGAATAGTCGCGTATGCTACATGGCTTTGATGGTCTGGTGAGTCCAGGTTCACTCCGTCCCAGCAGGTCGGGAACGTTACTTGGGTTCTGATGCCGCCAGGACAGAAGTGATCGGGTAGGTGAGTCGTATCGTTGCCAGTGCATGGTGCGCCACCGAAGGGTTCGAAATTCTCGCCTTCAAAGCATCGATGACAGATACCGCGGGACTCGCCAGTCGTGTTTCGCAGCGTCGGATTTCCTGCTAGCATGCGGAAACCCTGTGTTTGATGTCAGGAGTGTTGTGTTCAAGATACCAACGGAAAGTGAAAAGAGCTGTTTGACACGATATCAAAAGGAACCGACTTACTGGCTTGAAAGCTGTAACTTTGCTGACACCGTCATAAGGAGCTATGTAATACACAGTCATGCCGCCATTCTGCCTCAATCCTCCATTCTCAAATTGTTGGACACGTTTGAACGTTCCGTTTCTCGCACGGAAGTACATCGCAGCAGTCCAGTAGTTGCCTAACTTGCTATCAGGCACCTTTTTTCTACCAATAGATGGGGGCCCTACGTACTGAAATCCTCGCTGAAAGTGCAACTTGTGCAGTTCGAGTTCTCGACGAGATCGTACTCCACCGGCTTCATGTCTGGTCGAAAAGAGTTGCCTCCGATGATTTGATGCACGTGTGGAGTACCAACTTGTGCCGGATTCACGAGCGGATCAAGACGCTCCACGGTGAGCTGTGAGCAGCCAAACCGAAGCATCGCCGCTCGCTGGGCTGTAGCAGTAGCCGCAAAGAGGAGCGTATTAAGCACGACGGAATGCATCATGACTTGTGTACAGGATCAGCAGTTCCTTACCTTTCTACGAGGAGATTGTTCAAGTCGCCTCTATTTGTATAGCGACATTATAATTCAGCTTCGGTCCCGATTCAACCGGGTGTGGGGTTGTTGTTGGGGGTTTAGCAACTGCCGTTATCTCCAAGAGTGCGAGGTAGATGAAGTATATTGGCCCTGTACAATCGTTACCGAGATCAGTGCGTTGCCATGTCCTTCCTAATTAATAGAGCAAGCTTCTGTCGGGTCAGTTCGCGCGAGACATGGACATGCGACCAATCAAGTTTTAGGCTGGTAGTTTCTGGAACAGGCAATGCTAAACACAAATACAAAACCTCCGTATGGGGATTGTTGATCTATCTCATGGCACCAGTTGTCGTGGCTCACTGGATAGCGGTGACAGGTTGTGTGACACAAGTGGCGAGCTTCTCAGCGAAGGTGCTTTTGCTATTCAAGCAAACTACCGTAGTTTGAGCTTCTCCGAAATTTTACAAAGGTTACGCATCTTTTTGCTCTCTAGGAGAACTTAGATACCGTTGAAGAGCCCTCTTCCGTCCTCAATTGAATGCATTTTCTCGCCATGTTTGGGAAAGAACCAACGGCGTTTTTTCGCTTGGGTTGATCAAGCCTATCAACGTAGGGAGCCGTTGCGGATCAATTCCGTATGAACCAACAGAGCTAAAATGCGATTCCAAATTGGAACTCAAATCCAAAGTACCACAAGAACCACCTGATTCCTGGTGGCCTTCGATCGTATGCTCCTGGTCTGTGTGCTAGTCGTCCCCTTTATTGTACCTTCTGTGGCTTGGAGTCCTGTGGCCGAAGAAGACGATAAGAGTATACGCGCTCTGAGAGAACCAATGGATTAGAGAACATGCCTAATACTGTATAACACCCACAATGACTATTCGGGCGATGGTGGAACGTATTTACCACGCAGGTTTCTTCCCACTGTCATGAAGGGTGATAAATTCATCTGCGGTAGTCTCTATCGCGTTGGCCGCCATGAACTAGCTAACATTCACTACACGCCTGTTGATCTTTTGCGATGCAACCGTTTTCTCTTCTATTGGATCAATCACTGTAATTCATATTGTTCCTCTTTTCGAACCTCACATCGAAACTCTCAGCCACTCTTTACATCGAACGTAGGACCTTCAGTTCTCGGGGCAAACGAGCCAAATCAATTGCCTTATCTTTCCCATTGACTCCAGTAATCCATATGTTAAATATACAGAACATGGTGCATCCCTGACTCAGGATTGCTGCGGATGAATTGGTCGAGCCCGCTTCTACAGTGTCTTTTGTCGATGGAAAGAGAGGTTAGCGACAGCGTGCTCTCTCGCGGTGTCGCGGTCTCCGTGATGTGTCAAGTGGTCAGCGCAAAAGGTATTATGCTTTCAAGCTCAGGTGACGTAACAGTAGTTCGGGACTCACTGTGAAGTGTTCTTTTGGCTCTTCTTTAGTTCACTGCAAATTTCATAGATGACGACGCAAATGCCTGAAAAGCAAACACTGTATTTCCTATCAACAAGGATCATTACAACTAATAGTGAAGCCATTCAGTTTTGAAGTACAGATGCACTTGGTAGGTACTGCGTTGGTAATGAGAACCAATAGTGAGGGAGGTTGTGTTGGATGAAGGGAGTGATACGTTTGCACTTCATGTTGGCCACTACATTTATCTAGTGCTGGTAGGAGCTATAACAAGGAAAAGGGCCCAATCAACCAAACTTAAGTTCCTATAGATGATAAGGCCAGTAGTTTAATTCAGCAGTGCCAGGCTACGTGACGCGACATCAGTTTCTAATTGAGGAGCAAAGTACACGATGTATTACACATTTATAACGATGGGCGCAGTTTATTCTATTAACCACACACAAAGTAGCGCAATACCGAGTGAATAACCTCCAAACAGTCTACTACTCAATGAGACAGGCCGAATATTTGATCCTGCATATTTAGGTTTTGGTAGCATCTCGCGCATACTGGCTTACGTTTTTTCCACTCCCCCGATAAAGAGTGAATCTTGGCTTCGAAACAAACCCCGGACTTAGGCAACACAGGGTGAATGCTATAGGCGGTGTTCTGGCATTCACTCTGGTACCGCTCCTCGCTAGTATCATCGCAAAGCTGCGGTGAATATACGTGCACGGTTGTCGAGTGATTCTCGTCTGGTACACTGCTATATAGTCCCGCCTTTCCTTGTTAGACAAACCTACCTTTCCCCCCATTCTGAGACGGCCTCACAAACATCGAAAAGCTCAACCGACATTTATCGACTAGCAGTCGGTGGGAATATCCAACTTAACCTTTTTGTTCATCATGGAACCGAACAAGAGAAAAGCTTCTGCTCTGTCGGGGGAGGGTTGTAGCGATGATGATCGCGAACCATCGAGCAAGCGCCCTAAGCATCAACGATATTCCAGTCATGCGAAACCGAAATCATTGAAAAGAAAAGCCCGTTCGTCAGACGACGATGATATCCATGAGCCCGCGAGATCATCGAAGAGATTTCGGCCCTATGAGGAAACCTTTCGCCGGGGAAGTACTACCACAGGAACATCTCCCTCATCTCGGCAACCATCGAGTGAACCAACCGAAACAGGTAGGCCACAAACAAACCGCATTATGATTGAATAAAACAATGAACATATAGTAGTGACCGACTCAAGAATGACATCTCTCGCTGCGACATCCGAAAGAACTACCAAACCAGCTCAACAGTCACTGGCTTCCGACGAGATCGAATTCGTGATACATGCGCGAGACAACAACCTCCCAGATCCCTTCGGTACTCATTCCACGACTACCAGAAGATTGACATATGGAGAGGTCGCAAAGCTGTACAACGAAAAGTTTGGCAGGAACGTTGGTCCGGCAGCGGTTGAGAAACGATATCGAACTTGCATTTCAAAATATCGTGAAAAGAATCCCAACTATCCAGCAAATATTGTATATACTCCAAAAGAGGCAAAGCCTAAGAGAATCCCGAGAAAAGACTCCGCAGTAGCGTTCAATCAAGACGTTCCAGAGAAAGAACTTGATGGGAATCCGACAAAGACTCAAACACGCAACGATGGTCCCAACGAGAAGACGAAAGTAGCGGATGATGCTACAAAGGGGACAGATTCGACAGAAGTGGATAATCAGCGCTATACTACATGGCCCTTAGACGATGCAAAATTCGCCGAGTTCAAGGAGAACAGCTCGGATGCCGGAGAAAAGAAACCACCCTCCAAACCAGGCCATGATATTGAGATCTCAGACGAAGAACGCCCTTACTGGGCACATCTCACAGTGGAAACGGAAGATGGTATGATGAATGGAAGCTGTGCCATACCCCTTCGGGACCTCTCGGCAAGCTCCCAGGTCTACGCCGATTATCTGAAGGAATTCATCTCGGTAGAACTATCCTTCATGGCCACAAAGCAGCAGACACTGGCGAGATATATAACAATGATCTCCCCAGAAGTGCAAAGGGCTCTGCCAACCTGCGACTTCCAGCTTCTCAGGCACAAACAGCCCAAGGTGTCTAAGATTCAGTGGTCCATGAGAAAAACTGTCGATCTTTACATCCTCGCAGCCCAACTCCAGGATTGCCATGTCAGGAACACGATCATTGACCACTGGTGTCGGTCACTTGAAAATGAGAAGGAGGTGGAAATTCTCCTTGAGTCAATAGAGCGCCTATTCATGGGCACAGAGGAATCCGATCCAGCTCGAAATTTTTGGATCGATGCGTTGCATGGCCAGGGATTGTCAGATCTGGTTGCCAATGCTTCGGAAAGCGTACACTCGACATTACGACATAGGATGAAGAGGCGGATTGCCAGAGAAGCCTGTCGCAATCCATGGACCTACAAGAGGTCGGAATTTGTTGAGCGCTATCACTGTGGTCTTCAATCGCCACTGAAGTCCTCACTCAATGACACGCCACATTTTGAAGCCATTGCTGCTCGATGCTTATTCGTCGAAGACCAAAGATCAAAACACGATGGTGCAGAGACCGACGGTAGCACAGACGGTGAGGCTTCGTCCAATCGACAGAGAATTGCCATCTTAGCTGCCGAATTTGAACGTCAGTACTATTCAGGCTTTCATTGTCAACCTTTGCCTTACTTAATCGACGACAACGGCGATGAGAACGATCTTGGCGACAATAACAACGACCATGAGAGCTACGAAAACAACGACAGTAATGAAGAAGATAGCGATGATGAGGATGAAGACGACGAAGACGAGGAAGATTGAAAGACGCAATTTGGCGATTTCTCCTCTGCGTTCGCGCGGCTTTTGAACACCAAGAAGATTTCCCCGCAGGTTTCTTTCTTCGTCTTTCAGCCTATTGTTTGCCTTATTGATATTTTTGCATGCATGACGTGGTTCTCAATTTTGGGGGCAAGCCCCCTTTGAGTTCGCATGTTGTGTAAACGCTTTTTTAGATGTTTTTGTTTTCAGAACATAGGCCGAACCCGTATATAATTGCAATGGGAATCACAATTAAAGACATTTGCCGCAGTCATTTGTAATGACATAAAGTTGACTGATTGATCTGCAAGTAGACGTCTGGCTACGCACCTTGCAGGGCTCAACGCTAAGCAACGTGCGTGCCATGCAAGGAAAGCTACGCGCATGAGCCAGGTGAATGAAGACTTGAACCCCCTTGTACAAGGTAGGTAGCTAAGACAGTTCAATCAACTCAGCATCCCCAAAAAAGGAATACTACCTGCATCGATTCTAAAACACCGACGCGAACGAGTGAGCTGATAGAAGGTTTCGCCAGCATCATCATACATAATTCAAGCCTAGGGCTGCCCGAGCCTGCTATCCACGTGGTAGCGGCTGATTTTACGTACTAACACAAACAGGTCGTTTGATTACAGGGCCATTGTTTTGATCGTAGAATTTGTACTACGGTTATATACACTCTTAGCATCACGTGTGCACCAAAATGTCAGATCGTTCAGGAGCCACAGAATAATCATATGCAGGGTGCCTCGTGGTTCAACGTTGATGAATAAAAGAACGCGGTTCTTTTTTCTCACATCAATTTCTACTGCAAATACAGAGGTCATACGCCTTTCAAGTATTATACGAAAGTGTGGAGCAGCGCAAATAACTCAAGCGCCATCCGTTCCAAGAAATCGGTCTCAAAACAACTATATGATTCAGGTTAGAAACATATCAACTATGTGATGATCGGCAGAGTCACCTGCTTCCACTTCGCTTCGTCCTAGGGCAAGCATGAGATCCAGATCGAATCCGTTCAGAAACAACAGTAATGTGAAAATACGCAAGAGACTAATGACCTAAATGATACTGCTGATATGCTATGCAAGCAATACCCGATCTTCGTTATGAGCCTGCAGCTCAGATCGCATTGGTCAGCCTACAATTTAATGGTAGGAGCATCAAGACAGCCGAGCATCTATCCATACAATCACTAAGCGAGTAATGCCATCTGCAAGAGTGAAAATCTGATTAAACTTAGACCCGTTTGATCCGGATCTACTGCAAATGTGAGCACTAATAGCACTACTGTTCTGTTCTCAACGTTGTTGCGGACTCTCGGTTGTTGTCTGTCATTGCCACTTAGTACCATCTGCTCATAGCGTTCCCAACTTCCGTTTGCGAAATCGGACGCATGGTCTTGGCAACGCATCCAATTTTTCAACTCTTCTCTGTACTGTGTAATTGACGACGGGAGAAATAGTAAAAATAAGCACTTCCTTTATTCAAGATCCGGAAGACTTTTCTTTTATTAATGCATGCCGAGAAACGGCACAGACTGGGCGACAGAGAACTTGCGACGTGACCCACTTTATGTTCGTAAAAGAAGGATCAGATAACATTTTAATGGTCGACAATGCAGGGATATTACACCGAAACCCCAATTATCACGGTCCCTGAAGACAACGTTTAACCCAGACGTGGAATAGGCCGTGGGGTCAAGGTGAGCTACTGACTATCGTCCGGAGATGGGTTATACTGTAGATAGCAATGATGATCTGATATCCGCGAAGCGTGGCAGGCTGGATTGGGGTTCAGCGCCGTGTTCGTCAAGGCAGGGTTTTCATTATAAGAAATGATTCTCCTCGTCAAAACAGTTCTCTATGGTTCCTTTGTAACTCATTATTTGACATCAAGCACGCGTGCGCAGTATGGCGACTGAACAGCAAGCTAACAATGGTCCTTCGCCATCTACACTTGAAGAAGGTCCTGCACCAAGAAAGGCTTCAGAAGCTCTTCGGAAGCTATGGACACCTCGAGCACTGGGCTGTGCGATTGGATGGTATGTTGCTCCGCAAACTGAACATGTTCTTGGATATTGTGTCTAAGCATTCTGCAGCCTTCTCGTCATGAACTTCTTCATGAATTTCACGGTCTACACACAGAATGTCTATGAACCCTACGCAACAAGCCATTTCGACGGACACTCCCTCCTCGCTACTGGCTCTATCATCAATGGTCTTGTTAGAATTGTGGGATACCCACTTCTTGCAAAATTGGCCGATGTATGTTGTCATGCACCTATCAACATATCATCACTAAATTACGTAGCATTTTGGTCGCCCTCAAGGTTTTGCAGGAGGCGCGCTTTCCATGGCCCTCGGCAATGTCATGTACGCTGCCTGCGGGAACGTGGGAACTTTCTTGGTACGATTGCAGCCTCTGAGCAAAGGATGTCAAGACTAACAGTTTTTTAGGCAGGTGGTATCTTTGACTCCTTTGGTGATTCATGGTGGAATATTTCCCAGCAAATCTTCGTTGCCGATGTTACTAGCCTCGTGAACAGAGGAATTCTCTTCACCCTACCAGAATCACTTTCCGCTATTCCCACACTGTACGCAGGAACTTACCTGGGCGAACATATCCTGACAACTTCGACCTGGAGGTGGGGCTACGGGATGTGGGCTATCGTCCTGCCCGTCACTGCAATTCCCACCATCGCCATCATCATGTGGATGAGCCGTCGGGCCAAGCGAATGGGCTTAATCCACGAACAGGTATCATTGATGCAAGGCGCACCTTCAGGCATACTCGGCAAGGCGAAACACATAGCCATCCATCTCGATCTCCTCGGTGCTCTTTTGCTCATCGGGGGTCTGGCTATGACACTTCTTCCCATGACAATTGCAGGACGAAAGAACACTGACAGATGGGAAAAGCCGTCGTCTATTATACTCCTCATCATCGGTGTCTTGACATTCATCGCGTTCCTAGTTTGGGATGGAAAGTTTGCGTCAAACCCTATCGTGCCTTACCGCACCATTAGGGAACGCAACGTTATTGTTGCGTGTGTGTCCGTTATCTTCATCGCCGCATCCGACAGCATCTACCGACCTTTTCTTTCCAGCTTTCTGCAAGTTGCGGACCATTACTCGCCTGGTGCTGCGACGCGCGTGGACAACGCACAGCGTGTTGCGTATAATATCGGCGCTCTATTCTCCGGTATATGCCTGAAGTACGTCAAACATACCAAGCCATTCATCATCCTGGGCTTTTGTATGATCATTCTCGCATCTGGACTACCTATTTACCTCACCAATATCAACGGCACGCATATCGCTAGCGAAGCCGCTTTCATTACCTCCAAGTCGCTTCTCGGAGTGGGACGCGGTCTTGCTCAGGTCTCTTTGCAGGTCTCTCTCCAAGCTGTTCTCGATAGCGAGCATATTGCAGTTGCAACCGCCGTGTATCTCTCTTCCCTAGGCTTCGGATCCAACATCGGAACGACAATCAGTGGCGCAATTTGGAACTCTCTCCTCCCGCGCAAACTGAATGCCTACTTCGATAGTAAGGAAGCTCGAAAGATCTTTGGCTCCATCGTAGTTGCGAGGAAATATGCCGTCGGCAGCCCTGAACGTGACGCCATTAACGAATGTTACCGCCAAACGCAGCAAACTCTGGCTATCGGCTCTGTCTGTGTATCAGGCGTTCTTCTGATCCTGGCATACTTCGCTCGAAATGTCAAGCTAGGTGAGGAAGATAAAAGGAGAGCGGCCAAGGCAGACGAAGAGTTGGCGTATGCGATCAAGATGCAACAGGACAATCAAATAGAGATGCAGGCTAAGTGAATAAGGTGCCATGCACTTTGATATAGGCCACTTTTATTAACTACAAAGTGGGCGACAGTAGTCGACTATGGTTGGGGTGAATAGATATCCTGTTATGTAGAGCGCTGTAGTATGTAATTCGATTTGAATCGCATTTGGATATTGACACTATATCCAATAGCGCATTTGCCCGCAATGATGAAATGAGTTTATTCTCTTGTAGATTATTTAGACGCGCAGCTTCAGGGTCAAAATGCATGCAGCGCCGGATGTACATTTCATGCAGCTATGGTTCAATGACATCTCGAACCCTGAAACCTCGCGGTGAGTTTGACCACCCTGGAATCTCACTATGACTAGTATGTATATTCATCACACTATCATTGATGCGTCTTATGATTTGGACAACGTTCACATTGCCAGTTCTCTGTTTTAATGGGGAAGTATAAGTCCTTCCCCCATTATTGTATACGATCAGTACTCAAAAGTGGATTAGAGATCCACGTTCGGTAGGTCGTTCAAACACCGACAACTACAATGGATTCAATAGCAAGGAAGTTCAATCGCACGAAGAATGAAAGGGTTTGATAACGACCACCTTTCAAAGTCAATAGAATCTACATCTTGGTCTTCATATCCTCCAGTCCAAGATCCCAACTCATGAGCCAAGCTGCCAATAGGTCCTCGCTCAAGGGCGTAACGTGCGCGACTAATGTTTTGGCATTGTTGATGGTGCATCTCATGTCATCCTCTCTCCCTTCACCCAGAGTTCGAAGGAAGTCGTGAATCTTCAGTTTCGGAGTACCACTTAAATTTTCGGGATTGGGCGATAGTGATTGGTCTAATTTGTTCAACCACTCTGAAAGACTCATGCTAGCGAGCTCTAGTTTTAATTGCTTCTGCAAAACATTAAGGAACAAACTCCAGGGTTCTGGTTGAGGATGGACCATGTTGAAAACCTGAGGGGCCATATCGGCTTTAGTTTCTATGATCGCTACAATCGCCGAGGCAAAGGAATCGACGGGAATCCAATCAAGTGGAGAGACTTTGGCCGGAAATGCGCGAATTTTCACTGAGGCCTTGATCAGGGAGAACAACCATCCTTGTCGGGGCCATGACCCAAGTGATGGGTCAGATGGACCACCAATTTGGCCAGCGCGGATGACAGCCACCGGCACGCCATACTTCTCATGCACCTGTACAAGCATATGCTCAGCGACATTTTTGGATTCTCCATAGCCCATATCCATAGCAATCCGGCTGTCGGTAGCTGGCTTCTCGGGTGCAAGAGGTTGGTCCGGGTAAATCTTAGACCAGTTCCCGACGGCTGCAATGGAGGAGACGTAGATAATCCTTGGTCGCCGCGAGGATGATAAGCTCCACTTCATCACGGTACGCAGGCCTTGGAGAAAAGGCTGCTCGAATGAAGCGAGCGGAATGGAGAAATTCGGATTCCAAGAATTGAAAATTATCTCATCGACGGTTGAAGTAAGCAAATTATAGTCTTTGTCGTCGAGGCCGAAATTTTCCTTTCCAATATCCGCAGTAATAAACGATATTTGGCATGTCGAGCCTTGATTTTGGAGGATTGGCACAGCCGAAAGTGTTCGCTGCTTTGCGTCGTGGCTTCGATTCAAACAAATGACTCTCGAGACAAAGTCGGTCTGGAGTAATGAAGACAGTATATAAGGGCCAAGATATCCCGTTGATCCAATAATGGCCACAACCCGTTGGGATCGGGAAGGTGCGAGTGATTGACTGGATATGCTTAGGCCTGCGACATATCGGTCGACTAATTCTTGCATATCCTCAACCCGAGCAGCTTCGTGATCCGGGGGTTGATAGTGGCCAGTCCTGAGGAACTCAAAAATCTGCCATGAAAGCTTCTTGATAGTTGGGTGGTCGAAGATTAATCGTGCAGTAATCCATGATAAATCTTCTTCCTTCGTGCTTTTTCGCAATGCAAGTCGAAAATCACTCACGAGCTGGTTGATCTTGATCGAATCCAGGCCATGTGAGAAGAAACTTTCGTTGTCGGTAACAGCGCTCATCTCCGGAAATGCGCTAACAACGATATCGCGAACGAAATTCACTACTGATTTCATGTCGAAACCCTTTTCTGCATTGGTTTGGATATCGGGCAATCTGAAGGAAGGGTTGAGTTGAGAGTCATCATACACCTCGTCAATCTCGGCCTCATACAGGTTTTCTGTCAACTTTCTGACGACCGTTCCTTTCCCTGCACGGACAAAGGGTTTGGTACTGCGTGACAGTAAAATCTTGTCTTTCATGATTTGACCCTGGCCTGGAAGCAATTGATTTGCTTTCCCTACGGTTGGCCATATGACACTGATGAGTCGACCAATGTCCTCCTGGCCAGATTCTTGATTGATTTCGACGAGTAAAGCGGCTTGAACTCTGCCAGTACCAACAACAAGTGCCCCATTCACTGCAGGATGAGATTGAATCAACAACTCCGCTGGAACTGGATTAAACTTCCCACCGTTTGAGAGCACAACGATATCATCCTTCCTGCCATAATATTGCCATAGTGAATGCTTCTGAGGATGTTGTTTAAACAAATCTTTAGTCCGATATTCAGACACACCGGGAAGATTGTGATTCAAGGCTGACATATGTTCGGTTGATTCATTGGCGAAAAGCACCAGCTCAAAGGTGTCTTTCTCCTCGGGCAAGGGCTGCATCTCAAGTTTGAAGTGGGGATTCCACTCCATCCATGCCCAATCCTCGGGAGCGGGGACCAGCTGAGGGACTTGAAATGCCTCTGTTGAACCGTAAAGTGGGCAAAGTTCAGTAACTCTCGATAGTTGCTGACCAGCTTCGGGAGAAAATGGTCCGCCGGTATAGCATAGAAAATCAAGGTTTTTGAAGAAGTCGAGGCCATTCGGTTCACGAAGAAGCTGCTCTGCTATCGAAGGAGGGAGATACAAAGCTCGTATCTCTTGGTGTTGCATGACGGATCTCAGAAGCTCACCACTGGGTGGCATTAAGGGCGGACCCAGAACAGGACTCGACGCTTCTGTTAGAATAGGATTAACTTTGAAATTATCAGTTCAAGGATCAAGGAATGAAAGTTAAGTTACTACAAACCTAATAATGAAAGAAATCCAGCCAAATGAAAGTAGGGAAACACGGTATAGAACCGACCTCCAGTCTTGAAATCCCATATAGAGAAATCCCGGTTTCTGCGTCCTGGTACTGTAGGCAGTTTTCTTTCATTGTCGAGAACAGCAAAGGTAGCGTGTGTCATTGTGATTGGTCTCGGAAGCCCTGGCAAACTATGAGTCTTGATCTCAATGTCCAGTCATGCAAAGGCTTACCGGTGGATCCAGAAGAATGCAATACAACAATAGGGTTGTCCTTCACTTCCTCATAGTGGGGATCGAAGGGAAAGTCCTCCGGTTCCGAATTCAAAATATGATTGAAGGAAGGGATTTCTTCAGTAAGAATTTCAGAATTTTCAACTTTTAGTTGATTGATCATTGGTAACAGTTCGCTGGTATGCAATAACTTCACACAATACGTTTGCTCCATTAGCGACAGGTTGACTGCGGGTGGGTTTCGTGGAGAAGGGAGCAGGACCTGCCATAATTAAGTAATTCTCCAAGAGTTCAACCTTGTATACTTCGTTCCAGACTTACCTTGTATCCTGCTTTGACTGCACCCAGGAATACCGCTGCGCTCCTGAGGTCTGGTATGCCCAGGTACGCAATTGTCTCAAAGGAGCTGCTTTGACCAAAACGAGCCTCAATCCAGTGAGCGATGAAGTCAGTGCATCGGGCCATATCTTTACACGTGATATCTTGAAATCCATTGGAAAGATTCATTTCCTTGGGAATGGAAGCATAGAGTCTATCTGGTACAGCCCTAGCATGGTGGTCCAATGCTTGGGGCAAGGTTCTTCTGCCATATTCGGCCATATCTGCGGATACTGAGTCTGATGTTGGGCTTCAGATTGAAATTAATGCAGCAAGTAATGGACCATGATGAAAAAATAGTTTTATCTTTTATTCGATGGAATGAGAGTGCTTTTAGGATGTTGCGGATGTGGCGTAGCAGCTTATCCCCCATGTACACTTGTATGTTACACTACGTCTGACTACATATAGATGGTCCTTCTATCAATATACACGGAATCCGAAGGACCTGAACAGTGGGTTAAGTCCGCGCTGGCGGTATTGCTAGTCCCTTCCGCATCAGTTGATGAGCGTCAGAGGCCGCCACCCTGAGGACTTAGTAGATAGCAACAACAAGCCACATCTTAAATTGTCAACTGCCCGCCGCAATTGAAAGCTCTACTACCTTCATATGCTTAACCAATATGACTGACTATACCATTTATACGACTCCTGCAATGACTGCTCCAGATGGGGGCCAGTCCGACCTCATTAATGCAAATTCACAACATCCTCATCTTATTGCTACAGCTGCAACTTGTTTGGCGTTATCTTTTATCTTCCTTGCCAGTCGGCTGTTCACGAAGGCTTATCTACTTAAAACGTTGGATCTTGAAGACTGTAAGTACACCAATCGATTAACTGTTCAGTTACTGACTGTCTAGTAGATGCTCTTGCTATATCTACGGTCAGGGGTTCCTCATCAAAGTCCGTTTGCAACTACTCAGAAACTTCTAGGTTGGATTCACTGCATTCACAAGCGTAATGATAAAAGCTGGCGAATGTGGTCAAGGAAAGCACCAATGGAACGTTTCGGTTGCAGATTTGCAAAGAATCGCAAGAGTAAATCGGCAGACTGAGAACCCACATGGCTGCTCATTAATTCGCTTTAGTTTGCCAATATACTTGAGATCATCTATCCACCAACGATGTTTGCTGCAAAGTTTGCAATTCTACTGCAGATCAAACATATTTTCACTAAACATCAGCGTAATTTCAACTATTATGCCGTTCATACGCTCCTCGCATGCAACTTTCTTGTGTATCTGGCATTGTTCTTTGCGTTTATTTTCGCTTGTTGGCCCCGCGAAAAGATCTGGCACCCTCACCTATACGGTAGATGCATCTCCACGAATGCCTCCATCATCGCGACGTCGGCAATCAATATACTCTCTGATTTTACAATACTCTTCCTTCCACTACTGAGCATCTCCCGTCTTCAACTGCCTTTGAAGAAGAAGATTGGAGTGTCAACTGTATTCGCTATTGGACTATTGTAAGTGTGTTTTTCTTGCGAAGAAACATCACTCCCTTCCTCATTACAATGCTAAGTCCAATAGTGCATGCATCGCGAGCATCCTGCGTCTATACTACAGCGTAAAATTGTCCCAAACACATGATATTACATGGGCAATTGCTCCAGTAGGCATGTGGTCGTAAGTGCATCCCTCACTTCCGCGCTGGATCAACTGACTTTATTCCCAGCCTAGCAGAATTTGCTACAGTTATCATAGTAGGCTGTTTCCCGCCCCTCCCTCGCCTATGGAAGTTCTTGAGGGGCCATGATAAGCCAATTTCTGGAGCACACATGTCTAGCCAAGAAGGAAGAATCAAAGGTTCAAGTCAGGCTTCAAACAACAAAGGCGACAAATCTCACGAATGGTACACCGTCTGCAGAGACACGGATTGTATGTACATACCGCTTGAGGAGCAGAGTATCACTAATGAGGATCGCACAATGCGTATTGGACAGAAAGAGGACCGAATTCCAGGGATGAACGTCTCGCTGAGTCCTTTGTCCCTGACTTCAATCAGAAAGACAACCGAAATAGGTGTTGTGACGAGTAATTAAGACTCGATCATGGATTCCAGAACAGATATTGCTTTCTTATTATCACCTATTGCGTTGAGAAGTTTGATATGTAATGTATCGCTATGTTCACACTTCGAAATATATCATTATTGCAGCAAAGTAACAAAATCTTCTACACTGAGGATAGATAACAGACCCCTTGTAAGGTGAACTCGATGATCGTCTAGATTTTGAACGCATTATAATTTGAAAAGAAGGACGGTGACATGGATAAAAGTATTTTCTAATCACAATGCGCCATCTCAAGTCCCTCGATGTGAACATAATACATTTCGTGGGCAAAGAATGAGACCAAAGGTGTAGATCGTAAGAACTGTGACTGATTCTCCATCAGTATCAGCCCACCAATAGACCACATTGCGGAGTAAAAGATTCATAGAGGTTTTTAGTTGTAGTCTACGCCAATAACGCGTCAATATTAGGCAGACGTTTGCGGGACGAAATGTTCCCAACACCGAGAGATGCTCCGTTGCATGATTGGTAGGAAATCTACAACCCTTGACCCAAACCTGGTTGATTTTGGTCGACACGTATGTAAAACAAAGTCTATCATGTTGCCACATTCCCTTTTAGAATATTTGCCTTATGCACTGTAACTCCGTTGCCACAGGGCCGATATCAGATTGTCCAACATAGTTGCTGTTTCTGGCCGTAGGTAGGCAACTGACAATAAGTGCTCGACGAGATAGTATGATATGACCCCGGAAGTGATGCAACAATTACGTCCAACTCCTTAGGCCGCAACAATCTAATGCATACATTCTTGCCTTTTTCCCCCGCTATACGGAGCCCGTTTCTGAAATTATTCCCGGCAGTACATACGTGTTGCTATGCTTTGGACTTGTTCTTAGAGACCTAGACAGTCGTGGTAGAACGACGTTTTACGCCAATTAAGGCAATCAGAAACGCAATATTGTTTGGAGGCAATAGACTAGACTGTAACAGGGTCAAGAGCTACTGAAGAGATGCAATGCATTGCTAGTTCTCTTTGACGGGCCCTTTAGCCCTCCTCCATTGATGAGTTCTCTGATGATATACTAGAGGGTGGACTCGAAGACTGCATGTAGTGTCTAGACCTTGTCCACCTGATGTAAGTCTACACGCTGAAACACGCCAAGCTTGTCTTTACTACGAACACCGGAAGTATCAAGCATCCGTCCCGCCAAAATAAACATCTGGAGCCTCGCATTTGCACGGAGGAGTTGGATGAATTTGCGTTACTTTGGCATACGGATTAATAAAGGACGGGCGTGGATGATTTATGTATATTTAGATTGGCGTAGCTTCAACTCAGATAGGGATGATTCCAGAGATAATTAGGTGAACATGGCTATTCTATTCCAAGATTTGATAGAGTGAGAGCACGCTGTTATGAATGTGATCCAGAAAAAAGGTGCCGTAATAGGCTAGAAAGTGCTTCTATAACATCAAGATAAAGTTCAATAGAGATTGTTCTCCTTTTCTCTAACTCAAGCTGGGCCATAGGCAAGACCTTCTCCGTTTCGATTTCGACTTGGGACCTTTGTTGACCAGCCCGACTAGATGGACTAATGAAACCTTCTTAAAAGAACACCACATGCTAGGCTTGTGTTCTAGTTCTTTTGATAAACCTCCCAGCCCATCCTTGAAGTGCTCTAAATTCAACTGGAATTTAATTGCCGATAGAAACATGCCAGTTAGTTCTTTACGCAATCCTCCCTGATTTATGCCCTCCTGGTCGAAATGGTCGTACATTGTGATAGCATCTAAGGATGCTTGGGTCGTGAGATTTAATATATCTGGAAAGCTGCAGGATATTGAACTCGTCTCGGCATTTTGCTCGACCGCGAGATTTAGGAAATGTCGCAGATTGTGGCTCATTGGTTTGTCCTCGGTATCTTCTTGGAGCGCAAATCTTAAGAATTTTCGCGGACCGTCTTTGGGCTCGGCATCCCCTGAAGGCAACATTGGCCCGAGTATCTCTAGCAGTCTAGACATAGCTTGCAAAGCTACACTAAAGTAACGATTAAGAACCCTAGCTTCGGAGACTGCGGCATTTCGCAAGTGGTTGTGCTCACGGGAGAGATCTTCTTGCCGGTTGATAGATTCTACATTATCGTCGTTCAGTTCCCCTAAGCGCTCGATCAGATCATCAAATGCTTTCTCAATATTGTCGTCTTCCTTCTCGCGTTCTTTGGAACAACGATTAAGCTCCCTAATTTCTACGACTAGCGCCGAAAGTTGCTCATCCTTGGCCTTGAGTGCGTTTTGTGTTGCGTTTTGGAGCTCTTGATTAGCCTTCTCGAGTTCTTTGTTTTGTTCTGTTAGCCGGTTCACATCTTTTGCGTAGCCATCAATGATACGGTGATCGGCTTTCCGATCCCTCTGATTTGCTTCCTTTGTGTCCAGTATGACCTTCTGAACTTCCTTTTCGGCATCGAGCTTGAGCACCTCAATTTGGCTTTCCAAGGCTCCAGCGTACTCTTGGGCACACACATAAAGCTTTTTGTAGTGCTTAACTCGATTCTTCTCCACCCTCACATCAGTCGGAAGAGGAGTATCATCTTCAGTTGATTCACCCTCTTCCTTGGTTTTTGATTTGGATTTACTCATTTCCTTGAATTTCTCCAAGAAGCTCCTTTCGCGGTGCTCGTTATCTTCCAGCATTCTCTTAGCATCGTGTAGCTTTCCCTCACTAACTTCCAGTTCATACTTAGTGTCGCGTAGCTTAGTCTCAGTGTCTTGTAGCCGTGCCAGCTCGGGGAAATGGTCTAGAAAATCTGGGGGAATGATCTCGCGGAGGCTCACGCCACTCGATTTGGCATCATTGCCGATATCAGTGAGGCGCCTCCGGAGCTCCTCGATCATAGGCCTATTCATAGTAGTTGTTCGAAATAAAAAGTCAACGTAGGTTTGGGAATAATAGGAATAATTGCCTCGGCAACAGAGGATCAAGTAGTCATTTAAAGCAGGGAGGCAACAATGCGTAGGGCATTGTACACTCACAATTCAAAACATCGGGCTGAGCCTATCACGCCCCAACTTTCACTCTTCAAGATCTGTACAATGCTTCTCTTGGGTGATTATTGTCAATCAACCCTATAGTTTACAACCCTCTTTGTCATGACGAATTCTCATTGTTTTGATCTCTATGTAATCAAATTAAGTCTTACGAGTTATTCAGTATTGATTTGACTTCACAACAATCTGAGTTGATCTTTTCCCTCGAATTGTACATCTTGTAATCTTGTGACAGATATTTTGATCTATTGCCATAAAAAGAACTTGAATTGCATTCCACATTATCTCCAGCTTCACACGACCTGTTGACGCAACCACTCGATCAACTGAGTAACAATCCAAGAATTGAGCAAGCCAAATTTCTGATGTTCGCACTCCATGCCATAATGTGATATTGGTGACTCTGAGAGTGTGGAAGAAGGGAAGTGCCCCATTCAGTCATCATCATCGAGACTCATTCCCTACTAAATAATGACTCTGGTGTTAACTAAACGCGTGCTCGTGCTGAGCTTTTTTCGCGTACCAGCTGTGTGACAGAACTCTCCATTGACTCTATGTTTCGCAATGTTTGTCACCGGTGCTCTGATCAATCAACGCACATGCTCGCGCACCCATCTTCTGAGGTGACTCTTTCTATTCAGTCATTACAGCACGCAATGAATGCCGCGAGCAGTCATGCTAAGATACTATAAATCATCGTACTCCAGGCTCCGAAATGCATTCTTCATCACTGCCTATGCAAACACCCGCGAAAATAGCTACAAATCTGTACAATTGGACACAATCAACAAGCCCCATATACCCCACAACACGAACACACTCCATATAGTATCATGTCTGCATCAGGAAGCGGCTCTAGCAAATCGAACCCTACGGGTGGCTACGAACAGCAGTTCAAGGATAACAGAGGTCCCGATGGCCGTGGCGTGGCTGGCGAAAAGACAGGTTATGGAGCTCAATACGCAAAAAATAGGGAGCACGAGGCAAGTGAAGCTGTTCTCGATGTTCGATCAATATGCTAATATTATTCTAAAGCCAGATGAATTATCAGTAATGGTGGCGGAGCACAACGCGAAACCGCGCGAGTCCGATGAGGTATCTGACACAGGGGCTGACATCGGGTACGCAGTATCCTCTCAAATTCTACATTGTAAATGCTGAAATTTTATTGCATAGACCTAAGACGAGGAAAGGGTACAACCCCAATCCAGCTGGCAATGGCAAGACCGCACTTTCTACAATCGAAGAGGGTAAGTCCGAAGAGGGCAAGTCGAACAACGGCGATGAAAGCAAGTGATTTGTTCAACGCTTGTATCTGCAATTGCCGTACGTCCTGGCGGGATCGACCGAAGGTTATTGATAGCTCCGTCGGTCAAAGGCATTGATAGCTCCGTCGGTCAAAGGGTTTCCCAATTTGTTGTCGTGCACACCTTCCATATCAGTTTCATGTAGAAAACTTAGAATGAAATTGGTTGCAGAAGATTTATGTCCTCAGAATGAAGCGTTTTGCTTTACGCGAACTTGCCACCACGCCAATGGATTTGGCACGGCCGAGACCCGATACATGTTGTTGTGATGGGTCGGGGCAGATCGAGGAAGGCAGATGACCCCGAAAGTCCCATTTCACTTTTCAACAAAAGATGGAATCGTACCAGTACTTTGGAAAAGTATTTTGTGAGGAAATGAAGGCTGTAAAGTGAAGAAAGTTCCACGGAAAATATCTCATGCGCAAGTTTCTTCGTGTCTGAAAATGTATACGGAGTAACTATCTATAACCCGCCAACCGGAAAAGTTTTTCACAGAACCCAAAAAAAAAAAAAAGAAATTCAAAGCCTTGTCCTCATTATTTTGAGTTCTCGGTCCGCAGAGGTGTGCTTGTTATTATTCTGCTCCAACAAGGAAGGTGCCTTCGTTCTGATATTGAAAACAAATCAATGTGGACGCGCGCGCGCGCCGCAGGCAAGCGACCAGTGCTTCATGAATTACCTTTGGCGATAAATGATCAAAAGTAAGGAGACCAAACAATCCAGTGGCAGGTGGCGCAGAGTTTGAAGATTGTGCGTTGGGACTTGATGGTTGATAGGGGCAATCATTGGTTCGTCAGGTTCGTCACCTCATGAGGCTGTGTAAAATAGGGCGCGGCAAGATAATGCCAGCCTCACTGTTCGCCTCCACAAAGGCGGGGTGCTTTGAGCTGAAGATGCGAAGACTCGCATTGTACGTATGCGATACAGATTCTGGGCTACCAATTTATGAGGCAGATAAAAGTATGGATTGCCCTCCCGGTTGACTCACTTTGTGTCGGTCCTGGCAAAGCCGTTCACAATCATACGCCGAATTGCACATTCAATGCTACCCAAACCGTTAATTGGCATGAAACCTACCTCGTAATAAAGAGTAATGCTCGCTATACGACTTGTTTCTCTCATACGGTGCGCAGGCCCGTTCAGTGATTTTGGTCGGGTACGTGTACTGACCCAATCCGAGCTGGTGATTCGCCCCCTCATTAAAGATATTGTCCTCCCACCCAAGCCTCAGCCTGACGCATCTTGCCCTTTCGCCCTCGCGAGAAGAATATATCCACACCAATATTCTACATTGTTCAGAGTCTAAGCTTTCAAGTTCAATGTCCATCTTTTTCCATCATACCTACGGCCATAACAGAATAGAATCTTGATCATGACTTATCAAACCTTCACAACCGTGAGGCCCTCTGTACAGAACGTCACTGAATCATGTCTGACTTGACGTATAGCGAACAGTTCTACCATTAAGATATCTGAGTCGGCATTATGGAGGCAGCGACTTTGTTGGAATCCAACGCCATAGTCATTCTCAAGCACATTATTCGTCACGGCCTTCGCATAGATCCATCAAGGATGACCTTTTCATTGATGAGGAGGGCTTGGAACATCCGCCATTATCAGACAAAAAGTATAAACGAGTCAAAGATTCGAAGATCTATGTAACGGAAGACACGCTGGATTTTCTGCCGACAAGAAAAACCCACCGCACCATGACAGCGCCCGCCAGATACACCAAAAGCCGACATACGTTCTTCACAGAAGAGGATGCCGATCTAGACTTTCCTGCTCGTGGGAGGAGCAGAACCCCCAAGACCTACAGTCCCACCAGATTTGAGCCTACCGGGATATCACGAAAGCAGGCCGAGCCCCAGCATTATCATCAAACACGTCCCATCAAGCCGCGACACACCTATCAGGGCAGTGATTGGGACGATAGCTCTCATTCACAGCACTCGCGGGTACCCGCGCCCTCTCTGCCACCTGCATTCCACGAGGAAAGACGGGATCACCACCGCAGATTCAAGTATAATGAATTTTCATCCTACGCTGGACGTGAACATGAACTCCTCCCATCTCAGAGAGAGGTTATCTTGAAGTACAATAAACATACACAGCTGTTTCAGGATAGGATCCTGGGTGAGTGATTTTTTTCCGGGGCTTTCGAACACATGCTTATAGTACAAAAGAGATCACAGACGACATTTTCCCCTTTGACTGGGCTAATTGCAAGATTATTCCTGACGGGGATAAGTGCATAGCAGGATTGTGGCTGGGAAAGACTGAGGACGAGGTCTTGCGTGACAACAATCTAGACAACGCAGTCGCTCAAAGCGAGAGAAGAAGTTATCCTCAGGATGCCATGGAAGATCTCAAGAACATTGTGAGGAGGCTTCGTTATGATTAGTAGAATCGCAATACTACATTCTGGTCAATGTGAGCCATTCGTCTTTTTAACAATCTGACTCCACTATTGAACTGTGTTTTCCGCTTTCGTTCTTCTAAATGACTGAAGGTTGGATCCGCAACAGCGAACTCTTTGGTCGGATGGATACAATGACTCCTACTCAGTACATCTTTGACTCCCCATTCAAGCCATACGGCCATTGGCTACATAGTCATAAGTGTTCGAAAACAAAATTTTCTCACGTTCATTGGAGACCCTCTTTCTTCCAAACCGTTGGAAATCTATATCCCCACAGATTCACGAGAACTTCCTTCGCGAAATCAACAAGTCATGCCTACAAGTTCTACTACTGTTATCCGCTATCGTTACTCCCATCGAGCTTATGTTGAAGTGCAACTGAGACAGCGACATGATACTCACCCGCTTGTGAGTGATGAAATAACGAGACGGAGAAGGTCCAACTCCACACGAGAAGGCGTTGAACATGTCTCCACCAGATCCAGTCGCGCCCCGGGATCACGCGAACGTCATTCACAAAGGGAGAGTCGCAGTGACAGGCGCAATGCACCTTCTACATCCAAAGAGAGTCGCAATGGATTGCAAGAAAAGGACCTACTGCGCCGTGGTGACTACGTGGTCACAGGACTTCTACGTGAGGAAGATCTCGGATACGTAGATCCTCGCAGGCCAGACAACCCCTACTTCAACGAGCGCGTGTTTCGTTCATACTGCGACGATCACCCAAATTTGTCGGCAAAGCAGAAAAGAATCGTTGATGGATACCAAGCTGCGATAGACAAATCTGCAGCAGCCACCAAAGGTGAGATATAGTGTCAAACGAGAATTGATTGCTCGGTTTCTAAAAACCTTAGAAAAACTAAAAACGATATATTGTGATGAAGAATGGGACATAGAAATATGGCCCGTTGACGACAAATGCCAAGCGGTGCTCAGGTTCTGGTCCTTTGAAGATGGCGGGGAGAAGGTGCTCAATGAACCAAGCCTTCAGAGTGGCCGATTTACATATCCCGACGACGCAGTGGAAGACTTGAGGTGGGTGGTCAATAATCACTATATGTAAAGATGATCAGCTGCTGGAGAGGAATTGAAAGGTTCATCGGGTAACAATATCTACATCACTGCTGCAAGTGTAATGTTAGCTAAATTGGGACATTATGTACATTTATGGTAGAATGCATCTTGTATCACTGCAAGATTTTCCCCCTTTGCCGTCTGCATAGGTCAACTTTGCCAGCGTTGTGCTATAATTGCCATCAAAACAAACACATGGACATAGATCTAAAGTAGTTGAACATATCACACCATGTTTCTTGGTAAGAGAGCTTTGCTGAGAGCCATACTCAGCACGAGCCTTTCTACAGTCATCTCCAACGTCACACCAAGTCCTATATGCTGTTACTCCACACGCACGATTGACATCGACATGTGAGTCGGACTAAGAGTTACTCATGCATGTGCCAAAGAGACTCACTACAAAGCTGTGCACACAGTCACTCATTCTCTGTTGACTCAACGAAGGCATAAAAGCCGGCTTCCTCGTCGAATATGTTTCGTCCACAATACATCACTTTGTTCCCACACTACCCATGCCCGAGATCTTTCATTCTTTGACTTTTGGTTTATTCGCAATATAACCTAGATACCGTCGAAGGGTTTACTACAGTCCTCTATACCACCATCACTCTCCAGCCAGTTGAACATAATGCCAACAGCGAAAAAGCCAAAAATTATCGTGACAGAGCCTGAATACCAAGAGGAAATTCCCATCTTGGAAAGAATTAGGAAGGAGTATCCCAAATGTACGGAAATGATCGACAAGTCACGCAAGATTGGCAGCTCCTCTCCCACCGGATGCCACGTTCCGAAAAACTTTTGTTTCAGAACAGCGGTGGATCGTTACAAACGGGAATTATGTTTTGCCAGAAGTAAGTTTCATTGGACTTCGTCATCTACGAGATTCTTATTGCAGGTTGTAGTGTCAGCTACCCAATTCTGGGGAAACAAGGAAATAGAACTCAGGATTGGTGGATACGACTCGAACGATAAACTGACGAATTCTTCTGGGCCCAATGTGCGATTGAAAATGAAAGTTCTTTTCAAAAAGGATAAATATGAAGTCGCGAGTACGGGGGGGTTTGCAATGGCAGAGCCTATGGTAGAGCAGGTTATCGAAGAAATGTGTGAATGGTTAGCACGGAAAAAGGAAGGGAAGAAGGGCAGTTGGGGAGATCCATCCATCTTGTGAAAACTTAACTAGTGCGCAGGTTGGAGTCCTAATCTTGCGTGGAGGATTATTCCAATGACTAGTTTCGATGTGTGAACGAGAGAAGATTAATCAGACAGTGTGTGCAGTTATCTGATACTATGTTTACAGTACAGGAATCATCTATTACAATACAATTTGATGCATTGATACAATATGATTCCTATTGCGATATGCAATTTCGATGGTAGCCTTTTCTGCTAGATAATTGCCCAAGTCCATAGAAGTAATTCTAATATTACTTACTCTGCAGATGCGGACCCGGAAAGCCACGATGACATGATACAACCACGGCTAGCGGAATCATCCTAATTTACAATCACAACTTATTCTCTAGTCATAGTAATGGTGGACCAATAAGTCATAGTCAAGACTCATATTTTGTGAGTCAGGAAGCTTGTATAAAGGATGAATTCCTGCCGCCGAGTTCATACAATCGACTTCACAATTTACATCAACACTACCCTCATTTTCGTTACACATTCTATTTTGCTTCCTAATACATTTCCGATATACTCACTATCACCTTAATACCTAAGGACCCCCGCCTCCCCTAGCAGAAAAGATGTCGAGCCCGAACGGAACAGGCCAAGCCAGCGCTTCCAATCTCAATCCGGAGACCACCACTTCGGAGCCTGAGCAATCATGGCTACTTAAAGAAATGAGAGAAATATCGGAAGAATTTCCTGAAGTTAAACCTTTCATAAACACGGACGAAAACAGCGACGATTCCAAGCCGATAATCGAGTTTAGTGCCGACTTCAAGTTCAAGGCCGAGCTGCGCAAGTACGACAAGGAGATTCGCATTGTCCAAAGTAAGTTGGAAAGACTCAGATAGAAAGAGATTTAGTCTAATCGTGGTTTGTTTCTAGGGTTGATGGAAAGTATATTTCAAAAGCGTCCTCAACCAACAACTCTCAAAATATTTTTCGAGCGGTGTCGCCGTGCCGGCGAACCAGTTTTTGGTATAACCGCCATTGACCGCTGTTCACGCAAAGAACTTATTTCTACAAAACCCTGGACTTTTAAATACACCGAGCCTAACGTAAAGTACGCCATCCTTGATGCGTTTTGCTCCTTGGCAGTCGAAAAGCGTCATCAATTGGAATGGGAGTAGACGAACCGGAACAAGACTCCGAGCGGTTGATCAACATTGTAGCACAATATGGTGAATGTATAAGATAACTATTTTGGAGTTTCAAGCCATCGCGGTAAATGATGTTTACTGTCGAGAGCCTTTCTGCCGTTACCAATCTCATATATATGTATTATACTGTATACTTAGACTACTTCCATTCATTCTAATAACGCTACATGCAACACTCCACCTGGTGTGCTTAACTTCTGGCCATAATACGAAGGTTTTGGAAATTATACAGGAAGATGCTTCCGATGATCGGCATGTTGGTGGATTTTCGTTCATACATTGCGACAAGTGACATCGTTCGCCGAAAGTACTTAGATGGCAGTGTTGCAAGACAGGTCCTGGAGAATTCCTTTCCGAGGCATGTAGAGATCTAAGCACTGTCAATAACGTGTACTTGGACTAGCCTGGTCGTAACGGGGTTTCATTAAGCTAGAACGTATAATATAAATCGTGAAACAAGCCTGCGTACAACAACCCAAACCCCTACTTCTTCTTATGACAGGAAGATACCCCCATTGAACCCTTGCAAATAATTGCTATCAATAAAGAGGAACGTAATATTTTGCACTAACACCAAAAGAAGACTCCATTTCTCCTTGACCCTGTCTCAAATATACCCGTTTCAAACGAATGGATTGCACGTATTAGATCAGCTCAAATTGCTCGTTCTTGGCGTCTTTGTGGCTACCTCGATCCCGGGCCGGCTTTGTTTCTGCAAGTCCTTTGTCGGAAAGGCGCAGTCTCTCCAAATGTCGCAGGAGCTCTTTTCCTTGGGCCTTGAAATCGGCTGAAGCGCCAGGTTGAGAGAGATCGAGGCTGTTTAGTTTCTGCAGCAAGTGCGTTATTTTGTCCTTATCTTCTTTGAGATTGGGCTGCAGAGAATGGGCCATAGCGGCTTGGGAGGGGTTTATGTAGTCGGTGTAGGGTTGTTTCGCAGTTTTTTCTGAGTAACTCGGTGTGCTATGGGAGGACCTGCTGGGAAGGGCTGTGGATGGAGCTGTGGATGAAGGGAATGACTTGGTACTTGTTGTCGTTATCGTTTTGGAGTCGGGTGTGGAATGCGTATCGTTGAAAGGGCCAGTGTAGAATGGTGGCGCAAAACCTTGGGGGTTGAGTGATTTCCTATAGAGATACTCGACGTCGGCACTCGAAGGATTGAAGGTAGGCAGTGTTGATGCGCGGTCTAGTTTACGAGATTCTTCTTTGATATTCTCAAATCTCTGCTGTTGACGAGCATCCTGTGTTCGCCTTGAATGCAATTGGGTGCTGGACGGGATCTTGACAAATTCTGCCTGCGACTTTCGATGTGGGAGGTCCGGAATGGACGAATGGCTTCGTAGCGAAGGTATTGTCGTTGCGTCGTCCACGCAGGGCATAGTAGATACGCGACGTACTTGCCTAGTTTGTTCCTCTTGAGGTGGCGGTGGTGGTTCCTGCGTTTGCTTCTTCTCCCGATTTGGAGAGCTGTGTACCGATTTAGGGAGATTTTGCCGTAATCGACCCAGAGTCTGTACGAGAATGCAGCAACTTTGGCACAAAGGCTTCTTCGTACCGGTTCGCATACTATGTCTTGAATGTGCTTCTCCGGAAAATCCGACGTAGGAGTGTTCGAAATCCGATGAATCATCGCCACATACTGATACACGAGCAATCTTCTGCTTTGAAGTCGTGCGCCGTTGACCTAACGTCACTTCGTCCACAGTGGACGCTCTCTTGAATCCAGAAAATAGAGACGGTCCATCGAATGGCTCGAAGTCCACCGATCGTCTCTCTCTCCTCTCGCTAGGTAGAGTTTGCGCTCTTGCCAGAGGCATCTGCATCAAATGCGGAGCATCTTTGCTGATACCAGGAGCCCTTTCTAGGGGCTCGGGTTCCCCCAAGGACCGCCGCGGGTATTTTGGTATCCTATCGGACGTGCTAGAATCCTTGGGGTTTGATGTATACGGCCAATCGGATTTCTGCTTGCGGATGATCTCAATCATTTCCTCGCCTTTCGGTGCGGTGGTAAGATTTTCGTAGCCTTTCGATGTCACACGGATGTCATCTTCGATGCGCACTCCGCCGATTGGCATGTACTTCTTCAGGACTTTGAGGTTTATATATCGAGAATGGATGGGGTCAGGAAGGTAGAAATTAGTAAGCATGTAAGAAGAAAAGTAACTGTATCATGATCAGCCTTGGATCCCTTTCAAGAGGGCAGGTGTTCCTTACATTCCGGGCTCGATAGTTACGACCATGTTCTCTTCAAGGTGAGGACTGTGGGGATCTGCGGGTGCCATGCAGTGTGCGGCACTCCAAACGGGCAGATGAAAATCCTCGGGATACAACGACGGTGCCTTTCAGAATCAGTCAAAGCTCCAAGTAAAACAGACGACGGCATTTACCTTGGCAGCGTTTCGGCCACTCTTCGTGATACTCATCAATTCACCCTGACCCACATCGTGCACCTCAAGACCTACGTGATGGCCAAGGCCGTGCGGGAAGAAAGCTCTTGATGTCCCAGCCTTGAAGATTTCTTCTCTTGTGCCATTGTGCAGGATGCCCAGGCTGATCAGCCCATCGATTGCAATCTGATGAGCCAAGATATGAAGATCGAGATATCTCACACCGGGGGCAACGCGCTTTATGCAGGCGTCCTGCATGCGTTCAACAAGGTGGTAAATGTTTCTTGCCTCATTACTAGGCCATGCGCCAGATAGTGGGAACGTTCTCGTGATATCACTTGCATAGAGTTCATACTCGCAGCTAGCATCCAAGCACATCAACTGCCTATCGCCAAAATCTTCATTATTGGCAGAATAATGCAATGTTCCAGCATTGGGACCTGACGCAGCAATAGGATCATACGCCTGTTCCTTTGCTTGTTTCGAGATGCAGTAGTTGAGGAACAGACCTTCGACTTGTGCCTCATTCTTGAACCTCAGGATGTTAGCTAGCACTTCTGCATGGGCTTGCGAACTTATGTCGTTGGCCTTCTTGATAAGCTTGATCTCGTGCTCGTCTTTGATGATGCGTGCACGATTCATGGCAGGCTGCAACCAAACGGCATCAAAACGGGTGGAAGGGGTCAGGTCCATACCCCGACGCGACTCCTTTCCGGCAGGGGGAAATTGTGAAGGGTGCAGTGCGTAAACAGAGCCAGAATGATAGTCCTGCCAGTACTTGATCGCGCGAGGCAACTCGTCGACATAGTGAACATCATCAATATCGTACTTCTGCAGGGCCTCTGCTCTGGTCGAACCTCGCCCATTGTAGAGGGCTTTCCTTGGGTCGATCCTGGGGATATAAAGGACAAGTCTGTCGATGTCGGTGTCGTAGGTCAGGTGACAATCGGGTTCATTACAGCTTTTTTCTCTTCATCAGCAAGCGCCTTCATCTAGCAGCACGGCGCACAAACCCGCTCACGTAGTAGAAATAGCGTCGTTGGCGCCACTTGATGGGCATGTCGCTGTCTTCAATGTTGCGACTCGGGGTTCCGGGCAGATAGATCAAGCCGTCGCCCCTGCCCAACGTCCTCAGCTCTTCCGCCACGCGCCTGGCATGTTGTTTGGCTTTTGTTTCTCAGTACACACGATCCAGAAGTAGTTGCGAATAATTCCCGGTGTCTTACCAGGATACTTCTCCAGAGGGCTCTCTGCCTCCAGATGTACCCAGTAGTCCTGCTGTTCCCATCGCAGCCTTTCAGCCAGCTCACCCGCATTGCTTGCATTGATCGCGCCTGAATCCATCTTGAGCCGCCCGTCGTCGATTTGTACCTGATCGCTAAAAGAGACAAGAACCACACAAGAAGGAAAGAGAAGGAAAAATTTGGCAGATAGCAGGCTCAAGAGCAGGAGAGCTGTCGTGAGGAATATCAATTGATTCCCTTTCGTCTATTCACCGGTGACCGGTGAGGCGTCGTGACAAGGTGGGGGCCACCTATTCCGCTAACAACCCTGAGGTCTCAGTCTAATTGGTTGATGTAGGGTGCACGGGCCCGGTGAGTTTCCGGTCAGTCTTTGGGAGCTGAGTCGTCATTACCACCAACCCATAATAGCACATATTCCACCTTCTCAAAGAAATAACAAACACCCTTTCCGCCTCCACAACGACGCAGTTCTATTCCATCAGCACAGATGTGAGCGCCGCTCGCATGGCCGCCTCTTTGCCGATACGGCGGTCAAGGGGCTGGGGAAAGGGGAAAATCACACTCTGCGACCAAGGCAAACCCTTTCTATTCGAAAGGGGATACTCCCAACACGGGAAACATGGATCAGCCTGATAGAGGGATCGCACGCTGCAGCCTTGTCACGACGGCCCTTTAGCATCTTTCACATCTTGACGATTCGTTGTCGAGACGACAACCTGTGCATGACCGGCCCTCATCTCTACCCCGCGCAGATATTCACCGTTCTAGAGGCCCATTTCTTATGATCGGACTCTTGTCTTCGTCTCGTGAGTGGATCATCACGGGTACTACGTAAGAGACGTGTTCCGACTCATCTACGAGTGATATTTATGCGCGTGGTCTGCGTCTGCGTCTGCGTCGCCCTGGATCTGGTCTGTCGTGTTTCGCAATGTCTGAAGGCTGCCATGAGAGAGCATATATATCATACTACACACTACGTGGTGGTTGCCGCTTCGTCCACATGCTGATTGGCCAGTTCGCTTACACTTGCAAGGGGTGAAGTCACCGGAATTCGGCAATCATCACCCATCGGAGGACCAGATTGATGGAAATGGTTGGAATGGCCCTCTGCCTCATTTTATAGTTCATTGATGTTTGGTACTGGTCCTCCGTAGTTGACATTTGAATCAATCCGGCGAGGCGTGAACCATAACTGGCAAGCTTTAAGCTCGCAGCATGCATCACTAGGCACCTAGGTACCTAGGTAGCTAGCATCACACCGCCGGAATTTAATGGTTCACGACAGGACGATATTGGCAAAAGCTCAACAGCAATTTACTTTACTAACACTACTATTATATGTCGCCATAGTTATCCGATAGGACAGCAGACAATAACATACATACAAATTTCCCCTTCACTGCCGACGCAGTCTGCTCCACATTACACTCTTGCTCTCCCCCGCCCCAGTTATTGCAGGCAATAAACAAAAGCCACAACAAGTGCCAACTAAACATTGCAATAGTGTTGAAGGAGCGTGTGTTTATCATGTACCGTACTTGATACCCATATTCCAGGACCAATCATATATAACATAACATAACACCTATTAAAAGGAGTGTGTGTAGGTAGAAGAAGAATTACTCCACAAACCAGACCAGTTGCCCAATCCAAGAACCCAGCCTCATGATGTCGTAAAACTTTTGTATCGTAATGAAGGAGTGTGAAGAAGATTATGTAAGAAAAACATGAAATAATGATAAACAATGTACAAGAAAGGTTAGAGGACCTAAGCGAAGATGGCGAAGGCAACGGCTCCAGCGATGAGGGCGGCCACGGGCTTGTTGGCATAGGCGGCACCAGGGAACTCGGCAGGGGTGGACTCTGCTGGGGGAGCGGGGACAACCGAAGAGGGAGCTACTGGTGCGGGAGGAGCCTGGCTGGAAGGCGCAGGTGCCGGAGGAGCGGGAGCTGGGGAAGTTGGCTGAGGTGCCGGAGGAGCGGGAGGCTGCTCGGAGGTCGGCTTGGGAGGGACAGGGTAGACTGTCGTTGGGGCCGGAGGAGGAGGAGCAGGCTTCTCGCTGGTTGGCTTGGGTGGAGGAGGAACTGGGTACACTGTCGTTGGCGCGGGAGGAGGAGGAGCAGGCTTCTCACTCGTAGGCTTAGGTGGAGGAGGAACTGGGTACTCAGAAGTAGGCTTGGGAGGAGGAGGAGGATGCTCAGAAGTTGGCTTAGGAGGAACTGGGTACTCAGTCGTGGGCTTGGGAGGTGGAGGAACTGGGTACTCGCTGGTAGGCTTGGGAGGAACTGGGTACTCGGTCGTGGGCTTTGGTGGGGGAGGAACTGGGTACTCGCTGGTAGGCTTGGGAGGAACTGGGTACTCGGTCGTGGGCTTTGGTGGGGGAGGAACTGGATACTCAGACGTGGGCTTGGGTGGTGGGTGTGGGTACTCAGAAGTGGGCTTAGGTGGTGGATGAGGGTACTCGGAAGTCTTCGTGGTGAAGGTAGATGGCTTCGGTGGTGGTGGGTGAGGGTACTCAGACTTAGAGGTTGGCTTAGGAGGCGGGTGAGGATACTCGGACTTAGAAGTCGGCTTTGGAGGTGGGTGAGGATACTCCGAGGTTGGCTTGGGAGGAGGATGAGGATACTCCGAGGTCGGCTTGGGAGGCGGGTGGGGATACTCAGACTTGGAAGTCGGCTTGGGAGGAGGATGAGGATACTCCGAGGTTGGCTTAGGTGGAGGATGAGGATACTCAGACTTGGAAGTCGGCTTAGGGGGTGGGTGGGGATACTCCGAGGTTGGCTTAGGTGGAGGATGAGGATACTCAGACTTGGAAGTCGGCTTAGGGGGTGGGTGGGGATACTCTGAGGTTGGCTTGGGGGGAGGATG